>NC_090265.1:86649643-86963143 GCF_040414725.1 Anabrus simplex | reverse complement strand
TTTAGGCTTTGAAAGTTCGAGAGTTTAGCAGTAGGAACATTTGGATAAATTAGAAAGTGTAGGAAATTTAGAGTATTTGAAATTTAATCGAGGACATACGGAGCGGTTTTTCCCGCCGGACTTTATGACAAGTGAGTGGAATGTCGGTAGACATAGGAGAGGTGCTGAGGCAACTCAGCGAGCAGATAAAAGAATAGGGTGCCAAAAGAGAAGCACAGTTTGTGGCGTTGAGAGAGGATATACGAGCTATTATAGGACAAGAGACTAGGAATAGTGAGCCGTTCACTAGACGGTGTGCTAAAAGCGAGGTACAGTTTGTGGCGCTGGGTGAACGTTTGAACGACCAAGTCAGTGCTCAATTTAAAGAACAGGAAATTAGGAACGCGGATCAGATAAAAGAACTTAAAGTACACGTAACCGAGCAACTTACGGAGAAAATCGCGGAGTGCGAAGAAAAGGTGACCGAACAAGTAGTACGCACCGAAAAACGGGTAGCTAACCAAATAACTGAGCTAAAGGAACACACTAGCATTCGTTTGGAGCAATTGGCCTCTGCAAATGAAGCGACTAGGGAAACCATAGCAGAATTAGAGACCAAAATAGAAAATGTACGGCTGTGCTGTGTTACCACGACCGAGAAGTTGAGTCAACAGATGGAAGAATCGTACAGAACGGTAGAGAAGCAAATCCTGGAAGTAAAGAATAGTATCGAGGGAATAGAACAGCGTATGGAAGAAAAAGATAAGGAGACTCAGGCCGAACTGAAAACCGTTAAAGAAGAACTGGTAGCAGCAATAGATCGCATAGATTATACCCAAGAGAGGCTAGAAAAAGTAGAGCAGAAAGTCGAAGACAGTATGGAGGCGAGGACTCGAGAAGGAGTTGGGAGGAAAGAGCAAACCACGGAAGAGAATAAGGAAGGTAAAGTCAGCGATAAGGTGTCCGAGGAGGAAATTATCAAAGAAGTTCAGCAGTCTGATTCACCGGTTGAACCGCCCGAAAATGAAGTGATGCGAATGGAGCAATCTGATACAAACAGTCCAATGGTTCAGGAGACAGAAGCAGAAAGGGAAGATACACCAGGAAACGAGAATATTACAGTAGCCTCAGAAGAAGGATTGAATGACACGGAAAGTACGGAGGTGGAGACAGACCGAAGCAAGGAAGCTGGGGAAATGGCAACTTTGGTTTGGCGACAGGAAGGAGAAGAAGAGCAGTTCAAGAATCACATTGTGCAGAAATCTGGCAACATAGCCATAGTCCTGTCAGAAGGGGCCGAGATCAAGTGCTACGCGACGACGTCTGAGGGTAAAGACCTCATAAATACTGCGGTAGAAGAAGAGAGTCAGGTATGTGTAACAGTATCCAAGGTCGAGGCAGATGAGATAAGAAGGAAAATAGCAAACAACGTTAATGGGATTTCTGGACGACGAGAAATGGGAGACCCGACCGGGGACGCACAAAATAATCAAAGGGAAACGATTGGAAAGTATCTTCAAGAAATAGCAGCCAGAAATGAAGGAGACGATCAATGGTATAACCAGCATTCGAAGCAAAATGAAGGAAAGAGAACTAGGTCATACAAGAAACGCAAGAAGAACCAAAAGTACCGATACCAGTTTGGTTGGTTCGCAAGACAAGTAAGAATACGCCGGAGGTGGAAGATTGGAACCATCAGGAGAAAGAAGAAGCGGAGAAGGGAAGATATGAAAGAGGGACGAAAGCTTAAACCAAGAAGCTACGTGGAACAGTTGAGGAGAAAACGTGCTGTTGCGAAGAGGTGGCTTTCCGCATGTCGTGAAATAAGGCGGAAGAAAATTGACTGGAAAACCGAGAGAAAGGAATATCTCTTAATCCACAAAATAAAGAGCGGAACAGAGAGAGGGAACCTCTCTAACTACAGAAGTAAACAAACACGTAGTGCCATGAACTTCTGCAAGCTAGAAGGCAGCATGAATGAGACAGGGTGTGAAGAAAGTTGCGGAACGAACGTGATAACGGGAACTTCTGTAAACTGGACAAATAGAAGAGCCATTTAGATAAACACCACTGTATATAAGTAGTACTGTAACTAGAAAGCTTATGATAGCCAGTAGATATAAATATATTTTGTGGATTATATTAATTGAACATCATGACGAATGAAGAGAATTTAAGATGGATTTAGCAGGGATCCTCAACTAGCTCGAGTCGGTGTTAGTTAAGACACCCACTGTCTCTAATCCTACAGAGAGATACTACCATAAGTTCGCTGAGCTATACACTGGACCGTATAAAATAATTCATAGTTATGAAAATAACTCATACAAGGTACAAAGCTTGGACGCTACAGTGACTAAGGTCTTTAACTCATCAAACCTTAAGCCCTTTTTCCAACCCGGCCAATATCAATTAGATAATCAGGAAGAAGAAGAAGGAGGCGAAGAAGAGGAAGAAGAACCTGAGGACGAAGAGACCGAAAATATTGCCAGAGAGGAGGTTATCATTCCGGAAGAAGATGAAAACGACAGCGGAGAAGAACAACCAGAGGTACCCAATGGAGAAGAAGAAGAAGAAGAAGAAGAAGAAGAAGAAGAAGAAGAAGTGAATATGATTTCTCCAGGCGACCAGAAACAGCTATCTGAGCAGCGCAAAGAAACGGAGTGTCAAGACTGCGAGAGTAACCACCGGAGATTTCTAGCTCTGCTGGATGCCTATTACCAAGTTAGGAAGGATAGGGAGGCTATCATGTCTATAGCTGAAGATAGTCCCATGCCCTGAAGTTTTGAATATTGACAGCAGATATGATTGCAATGAGAAAATGATCTTGGAATTTGGGAAAATAAAATTCTTGACAAAATTTTATTTTGTCGTTCACGGGGGGCTATGAACCATTCTGTTCATTGGAGCAATTGTATTAATTTGAGGATTGGATATTGGAATCATACTAGGCCACCCACGAAGCCGATGTCTTACAGTATATGTCATAAAGGGGTCCAGAAGAAGCGTTCTTATGTGAAGTGAGCGCGAGCGTCATTATGAGAAATCTCCAGAACTCATTAAAAGAAGTTATGTCCCAAGCCAAGCCTCTTGATGGAGGCTTTCCAGTTCCCGGCTAAACTTATTCTAGGAGGGAAGAATGAAATAAATTAATATCTTTGGTTACAGAAGAGTTGCATTGGATTTGAGACAAGAATTGCAACCTGTATTATTTCCGCTTTATTTTGATAGGCATTAGGGCTGCATTAATTAATGCATTCGCTAATTTGAGCCCATGATATAATTAATGCGGGAAAGTTTCCCGGGCACGCTAAGATTGCACGCAGCCAAGCGGCTTGATGACGCTACCCGGAATTATAAATTAAGGCCGCCAGGGCATATCAGAGTCATTCTTGGAACGAGAGGCTGCGGGAACGAATCGTCATACTGCGTGTTGGTGCTGAGAACAACGCTTTGTCTTCAAGCTACACCGACTACCTGTACTGCTATTTCTGCAAAGATTTACCTCAGCATCAACTTAGAACGAGTGTTCGACAGCATCATTGCAAAGAAGCCACAACCAGGAGCTGAAGCCAACACAACAACGGGCATCGATCCAGGAACGTTGGGAGCACCTGACCAGCACAACATCGAAGAGGACACCTTCCGACTACAGAGGGAGCTGTACGAAGACGCCACACCAGCAAGAATGTCTCCAAGTGGTCAACAGTCTCTGATGACAGCTCTGCAGTCTATCAGAATGTGGTAGATCCAGTGGTCCACAGGGATGGCCGCTCCGCTATGTTCTCTAAATTAAGGTCAGAGCTTTCCAATTCTGTTTCAAGCATGTCATTTAAATTTACATAGGAATATGGGGGCCGTCAGTCAGCAGATTTGTGGTAATAGGATAATTTCCCTTGTAATATAGAGCTAGGCCTCAAACTCGAACCCCGTACTTTAAGGTAGATGTTATTGGTAGAGTCCTTGTTAGCGAATTTATAGTTCATTTTGATTGCGTTATTTTAACGTACGTGTTTTTGTAATGGTCTGATTGAACTCATTTGGTCATAGGAGGTTAGTCTACAGATAGGTACGTTTATTAGATCACATTCAGGCATTTGTTTCTGCAGACGTAGAAGTGTATAGTTATGACCAAATCGTGACCAAGTCGTGACCAGGAATTCACCCAGATTCACTGATAGAGTGAGCGAGTCCAAATATTTAAGAGATTTGAGCCCATAAGAGGCTGAAGTAAAATGTGCAGTTGGTATGAGAGAGCCCAACCATTGAGAGTTTATTGAATATATTTTGGAAATGCCTAGTATGGCAATGTGACGATCGCTTAATGATTAGTGTTTTGTAGCACCAGGATTTAGCCCATGAGAGGCATTAGTAAGATGAGCGAGATTGCGGAAGGTATTGAGACGAGGGCAGATAGCCCAGGTATATTTAAATGAGGGCTTTAGCAGCTGACTACGTGAAGTGTTCTTTTGAAAGGCAAGACTTTAGCCTGTCTCCCCGTTGGAGCTCATAAATTAGGGGGCTGCCGCAAGTGGAGGGGTGAGAATGGAGGTCATTGAGCTTGACGTCACAGGCTGGTGTGTTGGTCGTCTGCAGTGTTTCAAGTATGCTAGGAGGGGAAGAAACGACCTTCTTGTTTTGAAAGCAGAGAGAGATTTGTTTTATGTCCTATTTGTTTTACGTAATATTTTAACACTGGCCCGTTTTATAATGACACCCTTGTATGTGTTGATTGGATTCTTTCATATTGTTTGCATAGGTATCTTGGACACCTTACCTGTCATAGGACTAGGGTTCGTGACCAAGTCAGGTCATTGTAAATTTTGTGGTAATTTTGTTGGCACCGGGGTTCGACGGCGCGAGGCATTGTAAATTTTTATGGGGAATCATTGTTTTTGTGTAATTAAGCAGATATCCATCTTCCAGAACTTCGTTACTTACACCATTGTTACATGCTTGTTCCAGCTCACGTGTTTTCATGAAGGCAGTGAACTGATAGTCATCGGCTCAGCGTCATTTTTCCATCTCATATTGAAATGATCTTTTATTTGTAAATAATTCAATTTTATGTAATAAATCCCTATTTGTTAAACTTTGAATGCAGCGGTGTTTTCTGTTAGATATTTTATTTTAATTTTTAATTTAGTCGAATTCTTACCTGAGTAGGCACATGTCCTAGTGTTTTATCTTTATGTTGCCCCGTTATACCCATGTTATCCCTGAGAAGAGCGCTCTCCCGGCTGATTGAAGAGGACAGTGTTCAGGTAAGACTATGTGCACCAGCTCACGTCTGTGAGAGTTCGTTCACTACTGTACTCTGGGTTCGAGACCGGCCTTCGCCTGGACGGAACTTTATAGTGCAGTAGGGCACAATAAAGAAATTGAGGGAGTAACAGGGGTTGTGCAGATAATGTGGTTTGTGCTGAGGGAGAAAGGGGGAAGGCATTCTGCTCAGAGGAATGGATATCCGCCCTGAGCAAATGCGGGAAGGGTATCATGGTAATCATGATATCAGAAGAGGGGGCTTTAATGTTAGGAGAAAGGGGGAGAGCACCTTGCCCTGTGGAAAGGTGATCCGCCTGGGGCAAAGGGAAAGCCTGAGAAAATTAGGTAAGCGTTGAGAAAAGGGGAGGTTGAGTAGGTTTGAGGGTAGTGTAAGCTTAGTAAAAAAAAAAAGCGAGTTGACTGAGTGAACTAATGGACTTGGAATGGAGTACTGTCTGTTGGTGTGTAAATGAGAAGTGAAATAAAAAGGATTGTTTGTGAGGAAGAAGTATAAAGAAGGTATGTGTGATAGAATTGAGATAGATTAAGTGGGAATGTAGTTAAGGAGAAAATGTTGGCAGTATGGAAATTATGAAAGTAGGTAAAAAAAAATGGTGTAGATGCCTTGATGAAGGGTGTAAAATTGAGGGATTCTTGATGTTTATGTATTAAGTTTAATGTGTAATAGTAATTTAGATAGATTAAGGGGGAGTGTAGTTAAGGAGAAAATGTTGAGGCCTGCGCTTATCACGGTCCGGTCCTGTGTAGTTTTGTGCAGTGATCTTAGTGTGCTTTCTACGTGATCTTGGTTTTATTTCATAGTTTCCAGGGAGTATTTGTGTAGTTTTAAGTGTCTTTTATTGCGTTTAGTGTTATCTTGTGTGTGCGTGGTGGTTTTATTTATTTTTTAAGGGTTTAAATTGGTTAATTTTCTTGCCCTAAGTCCGCCATATTGTTTGTTTACATTAAATTCCATAGATAACTTGCGTTGCTTAGGAACTCGCTTGTCCTAAGAACCCCCCTTTTTGTTTTACTTTCAGATACCATGGAAACTATGAATTAGATGGTGCACTAAAGGAGTTGCTAAGTTACCTAGCAGCCGGACCATTAAGGCAGCCATTGCCTTGCCTGGTAGTGCACTCCACCCGCACGAGGTTGCCTGGTAACGGCCTTCCACTTTGATATATCAACTACATGATGCTGTGGTCTGTATTGTATCGTTCTTTTTCATTATTATTTTTTTTTTACTTTATGAGTGACTTTCAGGATCGTGTTAATGATGCTGACCAAGATGACGACATTCTTCTTCCTGTTCGGCGCCGGGAAGCTACTCTGATTGTCCGCCATCCACCTGCGGACTTTTTTGACTGTACTGAATTTAATTGCAGGTCCACGTTCAAAGCCAAGGACTGGACGGCCACACGGAGGTCCCTGGAGAGGCATTTGGAGCGGAACCACGGCATCCGTATCACTTCTACAATTAATATTTGTTGTAAATGTAGTAGTGAGTTAGGCCTCCGTCCTACAAGTCACTCGTGTAGATCTTCTACTCCACAGGCATTACGGCGTGCACGTGAAAGTGCTACCATCTTCGCCTATGCCTGTAAGGAGTGTGAGAAGACGTTCCCGACCACCGGGGGACTTCGGAACCATCTGCAGTGGCACCGGGACCAGCAGTTACGGCAGTCAGAATGAGGTGGCCCTCCCGAAGCCGGCAACGAGGAAAACAAGGAGAACGAGAGGTGGTGGTGGCCAAGCTCCAGATCGGGTTGATGATCCAGCTGTGCCCGCACCGGTGATGGCAGATCGGGTTGATGATCCTGCTGTGCCCGCACCGGTGGTTGCTGTACGGGTTGACGATCCAGCTGTGCCCGCACCGGTGGTTGCAGTACGGGTTGATGATCCTGCTGTGCCCGCACCGGTGAATCCTGATCGGGTTGATGATCCAGCTGAGCCCGCACCGAGGACAGAGGAACGGGTAGACGATCCAGCTGTGCCCGCACCGGAACAGGCTGTGGTCCCTGCTGTGCCTGCTACGGAACGGGCTGTAGTTCGAGCTGTGCCCGCACCAATCCCGAGCCCATCCAATCTTGTGGACATCGGGTCGGGCGACGTTCCTGTGGCTCTGCCTCCACAGAAGGGCTGTGTTGGAGACAGCCACCCGGTGCCGACAATGTCTGGGCCGGCCACGGCTCCCTCAGTTGACTCCATTATTGGCCATGATGATGATCTTATTTTGAATACCACTCCTGATATTGACTTTATGATCAGTAACTCAGATAATTCCATCTCCTCTGAGACTTATTCAATGATGAGGGAGTTGCGTGGTACACCTCCCGAGTCCCTGACTCTCCAATCTTCCTGTGCCACCGAGGAGAACGCCTTGCCTCGAGAGGGTTTAGACCCTTTGGTTGATATTGAGATTGTTCAAGATCCCATCGGTGACGATCAGCCAGGCCAGGAAGATATTGCTATTATTGATGTGGATGATAAGTCACCTCTCCATATCCATGTTCCGGCGTTAGATGCTATACTTCGGGAAGGAATCTCCCATACCAACTGGCAGAGATTCGAAGGGATTCTATGTAAAGTCACCGAGGATGCTCAAAATATTGTTAAAATCCCTATTCACCAAGGCGACTCATCTCAGAAGAAAAAGGACCCCGACGACCCGAAGTATATTCAATCTTTATACAGGAACAATAGAAGGAAAGCCGTGCGGCTTATCCTCGGAGATGACGGGCGGAGGTGTAACATCGACAACGAGATTGTGACTGCTCACTTCAAGAAAACTGCTGAAAGTAAAAGGAGCGACTTATCAGACTTTAATTCTCGGCCAGCAGAGAATACTCCTTGCGTGAACACCTCTAGGATCACGCCTATAGAAGTTCAAAGTCGCCTCCAAAAATGTGAAAACACAGCTCCAGGGGACGACCGTCTAACTTATAAACACTGGAAGATGGTTGATCCAGCCTGTACACTGCTGGCTCGAATTTTTAACATCTGCATGAAATATGAAAAGATCCCCAGCGACTGGAAGAAATCAGTCACAATCTTAATTTATAAGAAAGGCGATCCGCAGGACATTACCAACTGGCGTCCTATTGCCATCATGCGGACTATTTATAAACTATATTCAGGTGTTTTAGCTAAGAGGATTACCACCTGGATGATGGATAATAAAATTCTAGCGCCAGCGCAGAAGGGTTTTCTGCCACATGACGGAGTTTTTGAGCATAACTTCACGCTCAAAACAAAATTCGATAAAGCAAGATGTGAGAAAGGACAGTTCTTGGCAGCTTGGCTGGACTTCTCAAATGCATTTGGCTCCGTGCCGCACGACGCTATCTTTGCGGCGCTTGACAGAAGTGGTGCTGGCGCTAAATTGAAGAAGATAATTAAGGATATGTATACGGGCTCTTCCACCCGTGTACAGACTTGTAATGGGGTCACAGAAAATATTTCCATCGAGTGTGGTGTAAGACAAGGTTGCCCAATGAGCGGTCTTCTCTTCAACCTTGTGATTGACCCCATTATAAGAAGTATTCAGAGTGAGAACTCAGAACACCAGATTATCGCTTATGCTGATGACATTGTCCTTTTGTCAGACGATCCGACGAAACTTCAAGATAATATTAATGTCATCGATACCTTATCCAAGAAAATTAACATCAAACTAAAAGCGTCGAAGTCCTTCAGTTTACATCTGTCTGGAGAGACCCCAGTTGGAACGAGAAATTCTGTGTTTAAAATAGGAGATGAAGAAATTAGAGCACTTCAAGATGGTGAGTTTGAAAAGTTCCTGGGGAAACCGGTTGGATTCCACATCTCATCCAACACCAAGGAGCTTGCTGATGTCATTTTAATTGCACAGAAGATACTACAATCTAAGCTAGCTCCTTGGCAACGAATTGATGCCTTGAAGGCCTTTTTCTATCCTTCATTACAATTTATAATGAGGAATGCACAACACAATAAGGGTGAGTGGTCGAAACTTGACAGTTTTATTAAGGCCGAAGTAAAGAAGACCTTATACTTATCTCAAGAGGCCTCTAACGTCTACCTCTATGGCCCTACTAAGTCAGGATGCATTGGGTTGCCTGTAGCAGAAAATGATTCCGACTTCCATCTCATTGATAATGCTTTTAAGCTGTTAACCTCTACTGATCGGTGCACTGCTGAGCTTGCACTAGAGGACCTCAAGATCTTGGTCCAGAAGAGGATTGGAAGACCAACTAGAGATGATGATCTTTCTGCGTACTTGAATGGCAACAATGAAGGTGAGTTCAGACGGAACTCTAATCCTCTTCAATCCGTCTGGACTCAAGCTAGAAAGGCATCGGCGAGAAACCAAGTCACATGGAAAATGGAGGACTTCGTCCCAAGCATTAAAATCAATGATAAGACCTTGTACGGTAATGACCGTCATAAGGTGCTGAAGACCCTCAGAATAAACCTTCAGTCGAAGCACCTTAATAGACTGGTCAATTTGCCCAATCAAGGAAAAGTTATGGATTGCGTAGCCGCTGACTCATCCAGCTCCCACTTCTTGAGGACCGGTCTGTACACCAGATTTGCAGACTGGAGATTTATCCACCGAGCTAGGCTAAACCTTCTACCGCTCAATGGGAGTCGCCGATCTACATCTGATGGCAACAAGAAGTGTAGGAGATGCGGTTACGAAAATGAAACCCTGCCTCATGTAGCCAATCATTGCATGAGATACTCTGCACTCTATCAGCAGAGACACAATGCTGTAGTCAACAGGGTTAAAAGGGCAGCCGCTACAAGGTTCAATATCTTCAGTGAGAACCAGGTGGTACACGACAACTTGCGACCAGACCTGGTTATCGTCAAAAACGGAAAAGCTCTCATTTTGGATATATCAATCCCATTTGATAATAGAAGATCTGCTTTTGAAGATGCCAGACAGGCCAAAAGAGAGAAATACGCTACCTTGGCGACGGCTCTTCGTGCTCGTTTCGAATCGGTGGAGATTGATGCCATCTTAGTTGGGTCTTTGGGATCTTGGGACCCAGCTAATGACAAAGTGCTGCGTTCCATCTGCAGCAAAAGATACCTGAATCTCTTCAAGAAACTATGTGTGTCGGACACAATTAGCTTCACTCGCGACATCTATGTGGAGCACATCACCGGTGTCCGACAGAGATGACCAAGTACCCTGACTGGGGTTTTCCCACGGTTTCCCTCAGCCTCTCAAAGTGAATACCGGGGTAGTAAGGTCACATGAGGCCGTGGTTGTGACAGTGAGGCAGAAAGAGACTGCTTTACCGATTATGACGGACTACAGCGATGTAGTGAGTTTGTAGTGTGTGTAGTGAAGTGCAGTATAGTGTAGTGATCATAATATAAAAGAACAGTCCTGGACATTTTTATGCCAGTTTTTATATTATGGAATTGTTGTGTAGTTTGTTATTTTCTTTGTAAATTTTCTTAAAACATTGTTTAATAAAAATTTCTGTTCTTATCAGCTTAATATCTGATACGTCGTGCATCGCACGACCAGAATATTAAACTTATTTTTGGAAATCGACGGAGTGCTAGGGGCTTGCTCCACCTCTGTCACGGGTTGGCCCGGCATTGCAGTACAGTCGGGATCGGCCCACCCTAAAAGAAAAAAGCAAAAATAAGTTCAATATTCTGGTACTTGTTCATTTTATTACTTGTTTATTAAAATGTTGTATTATAATAATAATAATAATAATAATAATAATAATAATAATAATAATAATAATATTATGTATCGATGTAAGATATGTACTGTGGCCTATGTCTTTGTTTATTTCCTTGTATGTTTGTTGGTCTGACTTTTTTCTCACTACTGTAATGTTAAACACGTATTCTGTGTACCCTAATTATTATAATGTTATGTATATATGTATGTATGTATGTATGTAATAATAAAATATGTATGTTTGTGGTTGTTTTTCATTGTCACCCCCCACTCTTGAGGACCGAGGAGGCCGTGAAGATCTTGTGTAGTTTTGTGCAGTGATCTTAGTGTGCTTTCTACGTGATCTTGGTTTTATTTCATAGTTTCCAGGGAGTATTTGTGTAGTTTTAAGTGTCTTTTATTGCGTTTAGTGTTATCTTGTGTGTGCGTGGTGGTTTTATTTATTTTTTAAGGGTTTAAATTGGTTAATTTTCTTGCCCTAAGTCCGCCATATTGTTTGTTTACATTAAATTCCATAGATAACTTGCGTTGCTTAGGAACTCGCTTGTCCTAAGAACCCCCCTTTTTGTTTTATTTTCAGATACCATGGAAACTATGAATTAGATGGTGCACTAAAGGAGTTGCTAAGTTACCTAGCAGCCGGACCATTAAGGCAGCCATTGCCTTGCCTGGTAGTGCACTCCACCCGCACGAGGTTGCCTGGTAACGGCCTTCCACTTTGATATATCAACTACATGATGCTGTGGTCTGTATTGTATCGTTCTTTTTCATTATAATTTTTATTTCTTTTACTTTATGAGTGACTTTCAGGATCGTGTTAATGATGCTGACCAAGATGACGACATTCTTCTTCCTGTTCGGCGCCGGGAAGCTACTCTGATTGTCCGCCATCCACCTGCGGACTTTTTTGACTGTACTGAATTTAATTGCAGGTCCACGTTCAAAGCCAAGGACTGGACGGCCACACGGAGGTCCCTGGAGAGGCATTTGGAGCGGAACCACGGCATCCGTATCACTTCTACAATTAATATTTGTTGTAAATGTAGTAGTGAGTTAGGCCTCCGTCCTACAAGTCACTCGTGTAGATCTTCTACTCCACAGGCATTACGGCGTGCACGTGAAAGTGCTACCATCTTCGCCTATGCCTGTAAGGAGTGTGAGAAGACGTTCCCGACCACCGGGGGACTTCGGAACCATCTGCAGTGGCACCGGGACCAGCAGTTACGGCAGTCAGAATGAGGTGGCCCTCCCGAAGCCGGCAACGAGGAAAACAAGGAGAACGAGAGGTGGTGGTGGCCAAGCTCCAGATCGGGTTGATGATCCAGCTGTGCCCGCACCGGTGATGGCAGATCGGGTTGATGATCCTGCTGTGCCCGCACCGGTGGTTGCTGTACGGGTTGACGATCCAGCTGTGCCCGCACCGGTGGTTGCAGTACGGGTTGATGATCCTGCTGTGCCCGCACCGGTGAATCCTGATCGGGTTGATGATCCAGCTGAGCCCGCACCGAGGACAGAGGAACGGGTAGACGATCCAGCTGTGCCCGCACCGGAACAGGCTGTGGTCCCTGCTGTGCCTGCTACGGAACGGGCTGTAGTTCGAGCTGTGCCCGCACCAATCCCGAGCCCATCCAATCTTGTGGACATCGGGTCGGGCGACGTTCCTGTGGCTCTGCCTCCACAGAAGGGCTGTGTTGGAGACAGCCACCCGGTGCCGACAATGTCTGGGCCGGCCACGGCTCCCTCAGTTGACTCCATTATTGGCCATGATGATGATCTTATTTTGAATACCACTCCTGATATTGACTTTATGATCAGTAACTCAGATAATTCCATCTCCTCTGAGACTTATTCAATGATGAGGGAGTTGCGTGGTACACCTCCCGAGTCCCTGACTCTCCAATCTTCCTGTGCCACCGAGGAGAACGCCTTGCCTCGAGAGGGTTTAGACCCTTTGGTTGATATTGAGATTGTTCAAGATCCCATCGGTGACGATCGGCCAGGCCAGGAAGATATTGCTATTATTGATGTGGATGATAAGTCACCTCTCCATATCCATGTTCCGGCGTTAGATGCTATACTTCGGGAAGGAATCTCCCATACCAACTGGCAGAGATTCGAAGGGATTCTATGTAAAGTCACCGAGGATGCTCAAAATATTGTTAAAATCCCTATTCACCAAGGCGACTCATCTCAGAAGAAAAAGGACCCCGACGACCCGAAGTATATTCAATCTTTATACAGGAACAATAGAAGGAAAGCCGTGCGGCTTATCCTCGGAGATGACGGGCGGAGGTGTAACATCGACAACGAGATTGTGACTGCTCACTTCAAGAAAACTGCTGAAAGTAAAAGGAGCGACTTATCAGACTTTAATTCTCGGCCAGCAGAGAATACTCCTTGCGTGAACACCTCTAGGATCACGCCTATAGAAGTTCAAAGTCGCCTCCAAAAATGTGAAAACACAGCTCCAGGGGACGACCGTCTAACTTATAAACACTGGAAGATGGTTGATCCAGCCTGTACACTGCTGGCTCGAATTTTTAACATCTGCATGAAATATGAAAAGATCCCCAGCGACTGGAAGAAATCAGTCACAATCTTAATTTATAAGAAAGGCGATCCGCAGGACATTACCAACTGGCGTCCTATTGCCATCATGCGGACTATTTATAAACTATATTCAGGTGTTTTAGCTAAGAGGATTACCACCTGGATGATGGATAATAAAATTCTAGCGCCAGCGCAGAAGGGTTTTCTGCCACATGACGGAGTTTTTGAGCATAACTTCACGCTCAAAACAAAATTCGATAAAGCAAGATGTGAGAAAGGACAGTTCTTGGCAGCTTGGCTGGACTTCTCAAATGCATTTGGCTCCGTGCCGCACGACGCTATCTTTGCGGCGCTTGACAGAAGTGGTGCTGGCGCTAAATTGAAGAAGATAATTAAGGATATGTATACGGGCTCTTCCACCCGTGTACAGACTTGTAATGGGGTCACAGAAAATATTTCCATCGAGTGTGGTGTAAGACAAGGTTGCCCAATGAGCGGTCTTCTCTTCAACCTTGTGATTGACCCCATTATAAGAAGTATTCAGAGCGAGAACTCAGAACACCAGATTCTCGCTTATGCTGATGACATTGTCCTTTTGTCAGACGATCCGACGAAACTTCAAGATAATATTAATGTCATCGATACCTTATCCAAGAAAATTAACATCAAACTAAAAGCGTCGAAGTCCTTCAGTTTACATCTGTCTGGAGAGACCCCAGTTGGAACGAGAAATTCTGTGTTTAAAATAGGAGATGAAGAAATTAGAGCACTTCAAGATGGTGAGTTTGAAAAGTTCCTGGGGAAACCGGTTGGATTCCACATCTCATCCAACACCAAGGAGCTTGCTGATGTCATTTTAATTGCACAGAAGATACTACAATCTAAGCTAGCTCCTTGGCAACGAATTGATGCCTTGAAGGCCTTTTTCTATCCTTCATTACAATTTATAATGAGGAATGCACAACACAATAAGGGTGAGTGGTCGAAACTTGACAGTTTTATTAAGGCCGAAGTAAAGAAGACCTTATACTTATCTCAAGAGGCCTCTAACGACTACCTCTATGGCCCTACTAAGTCAGGATGCATTGGGTTGCCTGTAGCAGAAAATGATTCCGACTTCCATCTCATTGATAATGCTTTTAAGCTGTTAACCTCTACTGATCGGTGCACTGCTGAGCTTGCACTAGAGGACCTCAAGATCTTGGTCCAGAAGAGGATTGGAAGACCAACTAGAGATGATGATCTTTCTGCGTACTTGAATGGCAACAATGAAGGTGAGTTCAGACGGAACTCTAATCCTCTTCAATCCGTCTGGACTCAAGCTAGAAAGGCATCGGCGAGAAACCAAGTCACATGGAAAATGGAGGACTTCGTCCCAAGCATTAAAATCAATGATAAGACCTTGTACGGTAATGACCGTCATAAGGTGCTGAAGACCCTCAGAATAAACCTTCAGTCGAAGCACCTTAATAGACTGGTCAATTTGCCCAATCAAGGAAAAGTTATGGATTGCGTAGCCGCTGACTCATCCAGCTCCCACTTCTTGAGGACCGGTCTGTACACCAGATTTGCAGACTGGAGATTTATCCACCGAGCTAGGCTAAACCTTCTACCGCTCAATGGGAGTCGCCGATCTACATCTGATGGCAACAAGAAGTGTAGGAGATGCGGTTACGAAAATGAAACCCTGCCTCATGTAGCCAATCATTGCATGAGATACTCTGCACTCTATCAGCAGAGACACAATGCTGTAGTCAACAGGGTTAAAAGGGCAGCCCCTACAAGGTTCAATATCTTCAGTGAGAACCAGGTGGTACACGACAACTTGCGACCAGACATGGTTATCGTCAAAAACGGAAAAGCTCTCATTTTGGATATATCAATCCCATTTGATAATAGAAGATCTGCTTTTGAAGATGCCAGACAGGCCAAAAGAGAGAAATACGCTACCTTGGCGACGGCTCTTCGTGCTCGTTTCGAATCGGTGGAGATTGATGCCATCTTAGTTGGGTCTTTGGGATCTTGGGACCCAGCTAATGACAAAGTGCTGCGTTCCATCTGCAGCAAAAGATACCTGAATCTCTTCAAGAAACTATGTGTGTCGGACACAATTAGCTTCACTCGCGACATCTATGTGGAGCACATCACCGGTGTCCGACAGAGATGACCAAGTACCCTGACTGGGGTTTTCCCACGGTTTCCCTCAGCCTCTCAAAGTGAATACCGGGGTAGTAAGGTCACATGAGGCCGTGGTTGTGACAGTGAGGCAGAAAGAGACTGCTTTACCGATTATGACGGACTACAGCGATGTAGTGAGTTTGTAGTGTGTGTAGTGAAGTGCAGTATAGTGTAGTGATCATAATATAAAAGAACAGTCCTGGACATTTTTATGCCAGTTTTTATATTATGGAATTGTTGTGTAGTTTGTTATTTTCTTTGTAAATTTTCTTAAAACATTGTTTAATAAAAATTTCTGTTCTTAGCGACAACTCTAGCAAGATGGTAAGTTCGGTGGTCGCTAGGTGTCGCTCGCCTGCTACTGAGGGCGTGTCAGTGATCTGGCCACTGCGAGTCTCAAGACGTTGAGGCCTGCGCTTATCACGGTCCGGTGAGACGGCCAAAACCCTCGGTGGTATAATGTCAAGCCCTTGACGGCTCACGTGGCTGTGTGGTGCAAAATAAAAATAAATAAAAAAAGGACGCACTTTATGCAACCAGATTTTAAAGTGGAAACTGAACTTGTAATCAGAATAATTTTAAACCTTGTAAATTCTAAATGTACAATTTGAGGCACTTAGCCAAAGGGCAAGTGTGGTGTTGTAGATTGTGAAGACTGAGTGAACTGATGGACTTGGGATGGAAACTGCCTGTTTGTGTGTAAGTGAAAAAAAATTGTTGATGTTTAAGTCTTAAGTTCAAGAAGGTGAGATGTAGTGGGCGGGAATAGTGCGAGAGAGGAGAAGGTGGCGTATCAAGGGAAGAGGGACGGCTTGGGGCTTGACCCAACCCAAAGAAGCTAGGCTTTAGCATGTCTGCACGGCAAGAAAAGAAAAAGAAGAGGGAAGGTAGTGAGCTGACAATGAACAGAGAAGGTGTGACGTATATAGCGGAAGTGTGTGACAAGCCATGTGATGGGTCTGGTTTCCGCCAAGCTGGCTTGGCACACATGGTAGGTAAGGAATACATTGTCAGCAGGTGTAGGTGAGAAATAAGATCAGTTCTCACGTGGCGAGGCTGGTCCCTGCAATCAACGGGTTGGTGGGCATGTATTCCATACCAGGGCTGACGCAGAGACCGGTCTACTATATATATATATATATATATTGTGCCCTTTTAAGGCACCAAATGCGGTGATCTCTTCTCTCTTCTATGCGCCGGCTGCTCCTGTAATAAATGACATATAAAATCATACTCACCGCTGCATGTAGACTCTTCTTTCTCAGTTGTGCCCGTTCGATATCCCCGGAGAGGCCATCCGCTGATGTGGAGTGAGGGAATGAAAAGAAGGGGTAAACTAACTAAAATGACGGTACCCAAGACTGAATTAAAGTGTAAAATAAAAGACTAATTTATTCAAATAAAATGCAAAGTGCTGAAATGAACGTCAATTGAACTAGAGAAAAATGCAAACAAATGGAATAAAAGTGACTAAATAAATATTAAAGATCGAAGGTCTGCCTTCCAAAACAATCATGACTGCCTGAATAAACTGACTGAAGGTCAAACACCTTAATTAAATATTCCAGACTATCTTGACATTGTCTTCAAGTTGAAATAAAATGACACTGTATAAAATCCTGGTCAGAACGACCACCTTCTTGAGATACAAAAATATAACAGAGAAACCATCTCTCAAAATAAATTAATGAATAGTTGACTCACAAAAGTAAAATAAATTCTGTTACGTCGATCACTCCACTGACTTGTAAGAGTTATAAAATGTTTAACACATGTTGCTCATTTGGGAAAAATACCCAAATTTAAATAAACATGGACTGCACTAAACAAGTGTATCACTTAAGGAAATAGTTCTTAGGAAAACAGAACAAAACAACCATGAACATCACTTCATTTCCTACATAACCGTCGTCTCATTCAAATACCTCATGATTAAACAAAATTAATTATCGCAACATTACTCTGAGTGTATCCAACCACTCCTCTACATGTTAGACTTCACTTGCTTGACTGTGATAAACTGGACTTCTTAAAATAACAAAATTAGGCCAAGTGCCTGATGTTAACATTATCGAATGATAGCGATCCTTGTACATTAAAATTTCTATTGACTTTGCCGCTAACTGCATTTCATCATTAATTCATATTTGTGGTATACCCACTAGATGGAGGCAGATACCATCTTATTTACCATTTCTTGCGGCAGTTTTATACAATTGGTTTATTAAAGATCGCTTCATTTCAAAATAAAAAAAAAATGTAGTGGATTTTAAAAGAAAGTTTAGTAATTACTTGGCTGCCTGGTATGAGCATACCACTACTATTTCGACTGTGACATAATCGATGACCTCTAGATCTAACCTCTAACATCTTATTTACATCATTACATTAATTAACGGAGAAACACTGCTCCGATCAAAAATACAGAAATCAAACAAACAACTAGGCTAGCTACACTTATCTATTTACAACAAATCAAATATAAATAATTCACATGCGCTTGCGTCCTACAAATACGGTAAAAGTTACAAACAGAAAGAAAGACAAATACAACTGGATCCCACCATCGCGGCCTACTGGAAATTAAAAAGGATAAAAATGCGCAAAACAAACTCGGCGTTACCAGAAAAAATATACCCCGCTGCGAGTAGCAAAATATTGCGAATTTGACGGCAATCTCAAATTTTCAGACGACAAATGTCTGGAAATAATATTATTTAACCTTGATGGAAAATTTTACTGTAATTTCACGTCATCCGTGACCGCATAAATATTCAAAACACATTGACTCGTCGCTCCGTTCACAATGTACACTGGCTAGCATTATTAGTCGAGCATCTATTCTCCCTGGAATTATTTAACAAATGCAGGCTCCTGCCTGTAGTATCATAACCCATGTCGTAACACATTTAACGCACGTGGTTAAATTCTTCATTTCACACTTCTTATTTATTCATTTATTCGCGACGTCATTATTATTCATATTCTCACAGTACGGCCTCGCTCGTACCCGGCGGGCAAAAATATCTGTCGTGCACATTACGACTTCTCATGTAAATTCAAGACATGGTTCAAATATCATATTTCCATCATCAACGTAGATCATCAGGGATATTAAATCTAGCTCAAAATCTCGATCATTCACTGTTAACACATCACAAAAATCACAGAGCTGACTCATCAATGGCGCTCATTGTTACTATATTAAAAAAAACAAGTGACGAGATTGCCTCTCAAATTCGCGTCTACCCAAAAAATCGTCGCAAAAAAAAAATACGCGGGATAAATACAAATCGAAACCGGTCATCTAAAGGATGATCCCGCCACATAAAACAAACTGAAATGCGCAAAACAGCAAAATAAACATTGAAAAACATCGCGGCGGTGTCCATAACATCAAAAACTCCAACAAAGAAAAATATGACTCAAAAAAACCATCGATCTAGAATCATGATGAACAATAATAAAATCAACTGGCATTACACTCGTAGATCAAAACAATAGCTGCCTAACTGTCAAAATGACATCCTACAGAAAATCAACCATAAACACGCAGACAAACATCTACTTAAAACAAAGAGCACAAAAATAAGCCTATCTGAAAGTGCAACATTAACATAATTATTATTATTATTATTATTATTATTATTATTATTATTATTCCTAGTAGTATTATAAAACTGTGAATTATTTACAACCCTACCTAGTACTCTAAACTACACTGATCATCGATTTTGCCACGGTACTACATATTATTTACATGATTTAATTATGCTCATACCTGTATGGTGGAAGCAGGTCAGGTCACCCACCAGCCCCCGTCATGGTGGAAATTAGAATTCCATCTTCAGGTTGATGTGGTATTCCAGATTTTTATTACACACGCAAATTTGACACATTCTTGCCATGCCGTGACACACACTTATATTAGCATAAAAACACTCGCATTTCTCTCACTCCCGTGAAAGTTTAGATGATGCCGCTGCAGCCTCCTGCTTGCTGTGTAGATGAAGGTCGCCTCGCTTCCTACCTGCAAACACCTGCTGGCCTTCCTTCGCTCCCTCAGCTCTGTTTACCTTCAGCTTATAGTACATTCACCTTACTGGGACATAACTTTCCCCTCAAGGTTTGCCATTGCGGCATCCATTGAATAAAGTCAATCACCTTCCCGTCTGTATTATTAGTCTCTGCCCATAAACATCTCGCTTGCCAAACAGTTTGTAGAATGGTAGAAACAAGCAAAAATGCAATTTATGTTGTGGAGAAAATCTTATACTGATCTCACATGTAACACTCCCCACTGGTTAGAAATGTTTTTATGTAAACCTGCTGGACATAATATCATTTAAGTTGAAAGTGTAATTCTTCCCTACACTCCCTGCATTTCCAGTAAAAGTCTGTGAAAGTGTTCATTTGCTGAAATGCTATTCTCTCACGTAAATACTATAAGGCTTTTTAAATGCCTACAAGTGTCTAATCGCTTTCGTACCAGCCAAAACAAAACTGACTAAAATGCATTTTGCTGAACAGTCTGTCACTCTGTCAAAACGTAGATTCACTGAGAATACTGAAGTAACACTAAAAGTACTCAAGACAATAACTGAGAGTATTCAAAACAACTGTGGACTGAGAACTTTAGAAACACTTGAGAGTGACTCAAACACTGAGAATTGACTGAGAGTTACTCAAAACACAATGAGAAGTAACTGATAATAACTGAGAATAACTGAGAATAACTCAAAACACACTGAGAACGACTGACAATAACTGAGAGTTCGACCCTGTGGTCGCTGGGTTTTATGAAAATTTCTCCCACCACCAGGAAAATAGTTCCGTGGAAGGGATGTGGCGTAATAATCTAGTCCTTGGGAGCGCTTTCTCGTACATCCGTAGGTTATGGTTTTCAAATTTTATACACAAAACTTCCTAAATTCTGTCCGACTCACATGCGATATTGCGCCGCGGGAAATGATCATAGAATAATCCACACGATGATGCGCGTCATTGGTGTTATTTTCTTCCGGTGGATGGTCTCATTCAGCCATCATGGCTCCTTATTCTGGGTTCACTTACTCCTCCGTTTGAAATTGAATTCTATTAATTAGGCACTGATTAACCACAGATTGGCACTGATAAATCACCAAATATTACAACGAAGTTAGGACACTGTTTTTCACTACCACCTCGGGCTTCAGATCGCGAGATACTGATTATAGATCTCCCGGTATGACAGCTCATTCAAATTTAGAATATTCTGATTGGTTGAGACTTTCGCGCTCTTCCAAAACGTAGTGCATCCGCTTCCTCCCACGAATTGGCGGTTACAGTCGTTGGTCCTCTATTGTCCTAGCTAAATAGGTCAGGCTTCACCGCGTGCTTTTCTCATGAGAACGAACAGCAAGTGCCCACTCCCTGGCGGTGTCATAAAATTTATTGGACGGGTGGTTTACAATCTGGTCGTGTCTGGAGAAGAGTTTCATGGATTCTCTCGCCGTCAGGCTGGCGCCAGAAAGTTCCTTTGTGCCTACTAGTTTCACAGCCTCACTGTGGTATCTCATATGTGAAAATATTCAATTTTATTATGAATTAAATTAGGCAAAATCGCTTAGGGGTGCAATGCCCCCTTACGCCGTTAGAAATCTTACGCGATAGTGGAAGATTTCTCAACTCAACCAATGATATCCTAGACATACTTGCAGCCATAAGCGAATGTATACTTCTGACTATAAAGTATACCTCTGCTTATGTCTGAGTTTTTCTCTGATTTCTCTCTCTAAAAGTTTGTTCTCTTTCTCGAGGTCATCTGCAATCTGTTTCATGACTGCTAGTATCTCGGCTGAGTTCTGTTCGCATTGCGGACAATTCTCTTCTGTCTGTTGACCTGTCTCAGTCTCGAAATGACTGTCGTCTCCTGGGTTTGTTGATAGGGTTTCCTGGTCATCTTCTTCTTCTGCTTCGGTACACGGGTCATCATCATCATCTTCTTCTTCTGCTTCGGTACACGGGTCATCATCGTCATCTTCTTCTTCTGCTTCGGTACGCGGGTCATCATCATCATCTTCTTCTTCTGCTTCGGTACACGGGTCATCATCATCATCTTCTTCTTCCGTGCCGGAACTTGTGTCTTCTCCTGCGTTTGAGCTCCTTGGTTTCTCCACGAGATTTACTTGAGCTGCGCCTGGTGCTATATTATATGTTCGAAGATTTGCTGCATTCATAATCACTTCATTCTCCCCATCTAAACTACTAATTTTATATGCATTATTTTGCATATCCTGGACAATGCGGTAAGGACCGATGTACAATGGTGCGAATTTTGCATAATACTTCCTTTCAGGATCGGAGATGGCTGGTCTACGGATCAATACCATTTCACCTTCCCTTAATGGCTTGTGGAATTTTTTTCTACGAACTCTCCTTAGCCTGCGGTCAGCTTGCTCTCTTAAGTGGTCTCGTACCTGCTGTATACATAGCTCCGGAGATAATTGGGGTTCAGGCGGACAATTAACGACTGGGCTCCACGTCCTGGCTGGTTGTAAGCCACTATGCACTGTGGCTGGGATTTTCGCTGTTGCTTCATGGACAGTATTATTTATGCAGTCAGTGATCAATGGGAGAATATCGACCCATCGCCAATGTTGTTCTGGGATATAAATTCTGCTGAATTTTGCGATGACTTTCATTACTCTCTCTGCCGGGTTCGACTCTGGGTGACGTGTTGAACTCAGAACATGCTGTATTCCTAATTGCCTTAAACCTGTTTTGAACTCAGCGGAGGTGAACTGTGTTCCGTGATCTGTCAGTAATTTTTCCGGTTTTCCCATGGCCGGAATTATTTCCCTATTAATGCATCTTAAAACTGACCTAGTATTGGCCTTTTGCATTGGAGAAAGGTTTGTAAATTTGGAAAATACATCCCTGGTGACTAATATGAACTGATTTCCTCTCCTTGATTTCGGGATTTTTCCATTATGTCCGAGCTATACGATGGAGTCCTTAATTCCAATTAGGAATATATTCTTTCTTCCTAGCACCTGTTTCCTTGTGTGCGGGTGCTTCTGGGTTTAGTGGTCTGCGGTCCTGGGTTTCTCTCCTGGCTGGCTGCTGGAATTCGTGGCTTCCGTCTCCTGTGATGTCCGGATTCATATCTTGGGATTCGATCGCCTGCTTCCACGGATCGCGCTGCTGTTTGTTACTCAGGTCATTGATGTATCGGCGCCCCTCTTGATACCTCGGGTCCGAGTTCCTATCTCGCTGGTAATTCCTTCTCTCATTCCATCTCCTTTCAGGGTCGCGATAGTAAGGCCTATCTCTTCCTGCATTTTCCCATCGCCTTCTGTCACGTGAGATGTACCTCCTCTGGTATGGCTGCCTGTCTTGGTAGCGCGGTCGCCTGTCTGGGTAGTGAGGTTTTCTAAACCACGGACGTTGGATTTCTTCCTCCTGGCGTCTCGTGTTCGTCTCTCGCCGCGGTACAGCGCCTGAATTCGGGCCGTTTACCTGCACATTGCCTCGTGCATTTTCGCTGGTGGCATTAGCTAGGTACGCCCTATGTTCCTGCGTTTGCCTGGTCACTCTCTGCGGTACATTATTACTGGATGTAGCGTCTAGCTCCCTTAAGATAGCCTCAACTTGGGCTGGATCATCGACCCTCGCTGTAATGAGCATTCTCTGCACATCCGACGGAAATTGTTTGATTATCGTCTGAACGATCTCTGCGTCTGACACTGGAGAATCTAATTGCCTAAGTTTGACGAGCTGCGTTAGGAAGAAGTCTAAGTATCGTGTGGGCTGTGTCGACATGTACTTGCGAGTGTACAAGTCCATTCTGAGTGCCTGTTGTGTGGATAAGGACCAGTACCTTTCGAGGAAAGCCTTCTCGAAATCCGCGAACGTCTTAAAAGTATCTACGAAACCGTAATACCAGGTCTTTGCCTGTCCTTCGAGATATTTCTCTACTATGCGTAGTTTCTTTTCTTCAGGGGCTTTAATGTCTTGGAAATATTGCTTCAATTCCCTAAGATAGACTTTTGGTGTTATTTGTGACGTTCCACTGAATTTCTTCGGCTGATCGTCACTCGTGCGCACGATGTTTATGATTTGCGTGGAAGCTTCAGTTCTTTGCGTACTTTCGGGCATTGTCCTTTCCATGTTAAATATTTGGGTTATAGGCTCGCTCTGTGTCGGTTCATGCGGCTGTATCCTAATTTCACTGGCTACTTGGGATTCGGCCTGTTTATCAACTAGCATTTTGACCAAGGTCGACAAGTTTTCGCCCTGAGTCTTAATTGCCTGGATTTTTCCCTCTATGACCTCGTTAACTTCCTGTCTTACTGACTGCTCGCTGAGTGTAATCGCGCCCTCAGTCTCTGCTATCTTTTCTGTCAGTTCGGTTAACCTCTTTGTAATATCCTGGGTCTCCGACTTTAAGGTCATGATTTCGTGGCTCGTTTTCTCCTGGGTCTCTCCAATCTGTACGCATACTTTATCCATTTCTTTCCTAGTCTCATCC
The DNA here is from genome assembly GCF_040414725.1 of Anabrus simplex. Lineage (NCBI taxonomy): Eukaryota > Metazoa > Arthropoda > Insecta > Orthoptera > Tettigoniidae > Anabrus > Anabrus simplex. The sequence continues at coordinate 86,938,964 of NC_090265.1, read as the reverse complement.
TCAATTTTATCTATCCGTTCCTCCAAGAGTATCATACCTCGAGCTAAGTCCTTGCCTTGATCTTGCACCATTTCCCTTGTTTCCCTCATGCTTTCCTCAACAGTCGCGCTGTGGCTGTCTAACTGCTCTTGTATCTGTGCTTGTGCATCGGCTAACTTCTTTATCTCTTCCATCGTCTCCTGCCTGTTTGCATTACACGCCTGCATGAGTTTATCCTGGTTCTCCCGTAACTCTTTTTTCAGTTCGACCTGGCTTTTTATGAACCTCTCCTCGAGTTTTACCTCATACTGTTTAAATTCTTCCAAGACCTGTCCGTGTACTGCCTCTACTTTATTTGCAAGTTCGGCTTGGCTACTGTCAACCTTGTTCCCAATTTCAATAGCTAATTCTGTTTGGCTGCTTTCTACTTTGTTTAAAAGTTCGGCCTGACTTGATTTCAACTCACTAGTTGTTACACTTAAATCGTTAATGGTTTTAATCAACCTGTCCCACTGCTCCTGGCTAATCGACATTTTATATGCTGAGAGAATACGACTGAGACCATTAGGTTCCCCAACATACTTCCAATACATGCAAGACACAGTAATCACCAATACAAAACAATTTTATCCTAAACTTGGATAAAATTATACAAACATATCATTTATAATTAATACCACTACTTGTCAAACAGTTTATCACAGCATTCATATTTATCAACACTCAGTACATCTATGTTCATGGCTGTTAGTCTGGGTACAAATAAATAAAATGTAAAACGCACAGTCCCGGGGATAAGCAAATCTAGCCCCTAAAGGTGGGCGACACGCTTTTTACTCCTCACTCCGGCCCCTGTGCCCTTTTAAGGCACCAAATGCGGTGATCTCTTCTCTCTTCTATGCGCCGGCTGCTCCTGTAATAAATGACATATAAAATCATACTCACCGCTGCATGTAGACTCTTCTTTCTCAGTTGTGCCCGTTCGATATCCCCGGAGAGGCCATCCGCTGATGTGGAGTGAGGGAATGAAAAGAAGGGGTAAACTAACTAAAATGACGGTACCCAAGACTGAATTAAAGTGTAAAATAAAAGACTAATTTATTCAAATAAAATGCAAAGTGCTGAAATGAACGTCAATTGAACTAGAGAAAAATGCAAACAAATGGAATAAAAGTGACTAAATAAATATTAAAGATCGAAGGTCTGCCTTCCAAAACAATCATGACTGCCTGAATAAACTGACTGAAGGTCAAACACCTTAATTAAATATTCCAGACTATCTTGACATTGTCTTCAAGTTGAAATAAAATGACACTGTATAAAATCCTGGTCAGAACGACCACCTTCTTGAGATACAAAAATATAACAGAGAAACCATCTCTCAAAATAAATTAATGAATAGTTGACTCACAAAAGTAAAATAAATTCTGTTACGTCGATCACTCCACTGACTTGTAAGAGTTATAAAATGTTTAACACATGTTGCTCATTTGGGAAAAATACCCAAATTTAAATAAACATGGACTGCACTAAACAAGTGTATCACTTAAGGAAATAGTTCTTAGGAAAACAGAACAAAACAACCATGAACATCACTTCATTTCCTACATAACCGTCGTCTCATTCAAATACCTCATGATTAAACAAAATTAATTATCGCAACATTACTCTGAGTGTATCCAACCACTCCTCTACATGTTAGACTTCACTTGCTTGACTGTGATAAACTGGACTTCTTAAAATAACAAAATTAGGCCAAGTGCCTGATGTTAACATTATCGAATGATAGCGATCCTTGTACATTAAAATTTCTATTGACTTTGCCGCTAACTGCATTTCATCATTAATTCATATTTGTGGTATACCCACTAGATGGAGGCAGATACCATCTTATTTACCATTTCTTGCGGCAGTTTTATACAATTGGTTTATTAAAGATCGCTTCATTTCAAAATAAAAAAAAAATGTAGTGGATTTTAAAAGAAAGTTTGGTAATTACTTGGCTGCCTGGTATGAGCATACCACTACTATTTCGACTGTGACATAATCGATGACCTCTAGATCTAACCTCTAACATCTTATTTACATCATTACATTAATTAACGGAGAAACACTGCTCCGATCAAAAATACAGAAATCAAACAAACAACTAGGCTAGCTACACTTATCTATTTACAACAAATCAAATATAAATAATTCACATGCGCTTGCGTCCTACAAATACGGTAAAAGTTACAAACAGAAAGAAAGACAAATACAACTGGATCCCACCATCGCGGCCTACTGGAAATTAAAAAGGATAAAAATGCGCAAAACAAACTCGGCGTTACCAGAAAAAATATACCCCGCTGCGAGTAGCAAAATATTGCGAATTTGACGGCAATCTCAAATTTTCAGACGACAAATGTCTGGAAATAATATTATTTAACCTTGATGGAAAATTTTACTGTAATTTCACGTCATCCGTGACCGCATAAATATTCAAAACACATTGACTCGTCGCTCCGTTCACAATGTACACTGGCTAGCATTATTAGTCGAGCATCTATTCTCCCTGGAATTATTTAACAAATGCAGGCTCCTGCCTGTAGTATCATAACCCATGTCGTAACACATTTAACGCACGTGGTTAAATTCTTCATTTCACACTTCTTATTTATTCATTTATTCGCGACGTCATTATTATTCATATTCTCACAGTACGGCCTCGCTCGTACCCGGCGGGCAAAAATATCTGTCGTGCACATTACGACTTCTCATGTAAATTCAAGACATGGTTCAAATATCATATTTCCATCATCAACGTAGATCATCAGGGATATTAAATCTAGCTCAAAATCTCGATCATTCACTGTTAACACATCACAAAAATCACAGAGCTGACTCATCAATGGCGCTCATTGTTACTATATTAAAAAAAACAAGTGACGAGATTGCCTCTCAAATTCGCGTCTACCCAAAAAATCGTCGCAAAAAAAATACGCGGGATAAATACAAATCGAAACCGGTCATCTAAAGGATGATCCCGCCACATAAAACAAACTGAAATGCGCAAAACAGCAAAATAAACATTGAAAAACATCGCGGCGGTGTCCATAACATCAAAAACTCCAACAAAGAAAAATATGACTCAAAAAAACCATCGATCTAGAATCATGATGAACAATAATAAAATCAACTGGCATTACACTCGTAGATCAAAACAATAGCTGCCTAACTGTCAAAATGACATCCTACAGAAAATCAACCATAAACACGCAGACAAACATCTACTTAAAACAAAGAGCACAAAAATAAGCCTATCTGAAAGTGCAACATTAACATAATTATTATTATTATTATTATTATTATTATTATTATTATTATTATTCCTAGTAGTATTATAAAACTGTGAATTATTTACAACCCTACCTAGTACTCTAAACTACACTGATCATCGATTTTGCCACGGTACTACATATTATTTACATGATTTAATTATGCTCATACCTGTATGGTGGAAGCAGGTCAGGTCACCCACCAGCCCCCGTCATGGTGGAAATTAGAATTCCATCTTCAGGTTGATGTGGTATTCCAGATTTTTATTACACACGCAAATTTGACACATTCTTGCCATGCCGTGACACACACTTATATTAGCATAAAAACACTCGCATTTCTCTCACTCCCGTGAAAGTTTAGATGATGCCGCTGCAGCCTCCTGCTTGCTGTGTAGATGAAGGTCGCCTCGCTTCCTACCTGCAAACACCTGCTGGCCTTCCTTCGCTCCCTCAGCTCTGTTTACCTTCAGCTTATAGTACATTCACCTTACTGGGACATAACTTTCCCCTCAAGGTTTGCCATTGCGGCATCCATTGAATAAAGTCAATCACCTTCCCGTCTGTATTATTAGTCTCTGCCCATAAACATCTCGCTTGCCAAACAGTTTGTAGAATGGTAGAAACAAGCAAAAATGCAATTTATGTTGTGGAGAAAATCTTATACTGATCTCACATGTAACACTCCCCACTGGTTAGAAATGTTTTTATGTAAACCTGCTGGACATAATATCATTTAAGTTGAAAGTGTAATTCTTCCCTACACTCCCTGCATTTCCAGTAAAAGTCTGTGAAAGTGTTCATTTGCTGAAATGCTATTCTCTCACGTAAATACTATAAGGCTTTTTAAATGCCTACAAGTGTCTAATCGCTTTCGTACCAGCCAAAACAAAACTGACTAAAATGCATTTTGCTGAACAGTCTGTCACTCTGTCAAAACGTAGATTCACTGAGAATACTGAAGTAACACTAAAAGTACTCAAGACAATAACTGAGAGTATTCAAAACAACTGTGGACTGAGAACTTTAGAAACACTTGAGAGTGACTCAAACACTGAGAATTGACTGAGAGTTACTCAAAACACAATGAGAAGTAACTGATAATAACTGAGAATAACTGAGAATAACTCAAAACACACTGAGAACGACTGACAATAACTGAGAGTTCGACCCTGTGGTCGCTGGGTTTTATGAAAATTTCTCCCACCACCAGGAAAATAGTTCCGTGGAAGGGATGTGGCGTAATAATCTAGTCCTTGGGAGCGCTTTCTCGTACATCCGTAGGTTATGGTTTTCAAATTTTATACACAAAACTTCCTAAATTCTGTCCGACTCACATGCGATATTGCGCCGCGGGAAATGATCATAGAATAATCCACACGATGATGCGCGTCATTGGTGTTATTTTCTTCCGGTGGATGGTCTCATTCAGCCATCATGGCTCCTTATTCTGGGTTCACTTACTCCTCCGTTTGAAATTGAATTCTATTAATTAGGCACTGATTAACCACAGATTGGCACTGATAAATCACCAAATATTACAACGAAGTTAGGACACTGTTTTTCACTACCACCTCGGGCTTCAGATCGCGAGATACTGATTATAGATCTCCCGGTATGACAGCTCATTCAAATTTAGAATATTCTGATTGGTTGAGACTTTCGCGCTCTTCCAAAACGTAGTGCATCCGCTTCCTCCCACGAATTGGCGGTTACAGTCGTTGGTCCTCTATTGTCCTAGCTAAATAGGTCAGGCTTCACCGCGTGCTTTTCTCATGAGAACGAACAGCAAGTGCCCACTCCCTGGCGGTGTCATAAAATTTATTGGACGGGTGGTTTACAATCTGGTCGTGTCTGGAGAAGAGTTTCATGGATTCTCTCGCCGTCAGGCTGGCGCCAGAAAGTTCCTTTGTGCCTACTAGTTTCACAGCCTCACTGTGGTATCTCATATGTGAAAATATTCAATTTTATTATGAATTAAATTAGGCAAAATCGCTTAGGGGTGCAATGCCCCCTTACGCCGTTAGAAATCTTACGCGATAGTGGAAGATTTCTCAACTCAACCAATGATATCCTAGACATACTTGCAGCCATAAGCGAATGTATACTTCTGACTATAAAGTATACCTCTGCTTATGTCTGAGTTTTTCTCTGATTTCTCTCTCTAAAAGTTTGTTCTCTTTCTCGAGGTCATCTGCAATCTGTTTCATGACTGCTAGTATCTCGGCTGAGTTCTGTTCGCATTGCGGACAATTCTCTTCTGTCTGTTGACCTGTCTCAGTCTCGAAATGACTGTCGTCTCCTGGGTTTGTTGATAGGGTTTCCTGGTCATCTTCTTCTTCTGCTTCGGTACACGGGTCATCATCATCATCTTCTTCTTCTGCTTCGGTACACGGGTCATCATCGTCATCTTCTTCTTCTGCTTCGGTACGCGGGTCATCATCATCATCTTCTTCTTCTGCTTCGGTACACGGGTCATCATCATCATCTTCTTCTTCCGTGCCGGAACTTGTGTCTTCTCCTGCGTTTGAGCTCCTTGGTTTCTCCACGAGATTTACTTGAGCTGCGCCTGGTGCTATATTATATGTTCGAAGATTTGCTGCATTCATAATCACTTCATTCTCCCCATCTAAACTACTAATTTTATATGCATTATTTTGCATATCCTGGACAATGCGGTAAGGACCGATGTACAATGGTGCGAATTTTGCATAATACTTCCTTTCAGGATCGGAGATGGCTGGTCTACGGATCAATACCATTTCACCTTCCCTTAATGGCTTGTGGAATTTTTTTCTACGAACTCTCCTTAGCCTGCGGTCAGCTTGCTCTCTTAAGTGGTCTCGTACCTGCTGTATACATAGCTCCGGAGATAATTGGGGTTCAGGCGGACAATTAACGACTGGGCTCCACGTCCTGGCTGGTTGTAAGCCACTATGCACTGTGGCTGGGATTTTCGCTGTTGCTTCATGGACAGTATTATTTATGCAGTCAGTGATCAATGGGAGAATATCGACCCATCGCCAATGTTGTTCTGGGATATAAATTCTGCTGAATTTTGCGATGACTTTCATTACTCTCTCTGCCGGGTTCGACTCTGGGTGACGTGTTGAACTCAGAACATGCTGTATTCCTAATTGCCTTAAACCTGTTTTGAACTCAGCGGAGGTGAACTGTGTTCCGTGATCTGTCAGTAATTTTTCCGGTTTTCCCATGGCCGGAATTATTTCCCTATTAATGCATCTTAAAACTGACCTAGTATTGGCCTTTTGCATTGGAGAAAGGTTTGTAAATTTGGAAAATACATCCCTGGTGACTAACATGAACTGATTTCCTCTCCTTGATTTCGGGATTTTTCCATTATGTCCGAGCTATACGATGGAGTCCTTAATTCCAATTAGGAATATATTCTTTCTTCCTAGCACCTGTTTCCTTGTGTGCGGGTGCTTCTGGGTTTAGTGGTCTGCGGTCCTGGGTTTCTCTCCTGGCTGGCTGCTGGAATTCGTGGCTTCCGTCTCCTGTGATGTCCGGATTCATATCTTGGGATTCGATCGCCTGCTTCCACGGATCGCGCTGCTGTTTGTTACTCAGGTCATTGATGTATCGGCGCCCCTCTTGATACCTCGGGTCCGAGTTCCTATCTCGCTGGTAATTCCTTCTCTCATTCCATCTCCTTTCAGGGTCGCGATAGTAAGGCCTATCTCTTCCTGCATTTTCCCATCGCCTTCTGTCACGTGAGATGTACCTCCTCTGGTATGGCTGCCTGTCTTGGTAGCGCGGTCGCCTGTCTGGGTAGTGAGGTTTTCTAAACCACGGACGTTGGATTTCTTCCTCCTGGCGTCTCGTGTTCGTCTCTCGCCGCGGTACAGCGCCTGAATTCGGGCCGTTTACCTGCACATTGCCTCGTGCATTTTCGCTGGTGGCATTAGCTAGGTACGCCCTATGTTCCTGCGTTTGCCTGGTCACTCTCTGCGGTACATTATTACTGGATGTAGCGTCTAGCTCCCTTAAGATAGCCTCAACTTGGGCTGGATCATCGACCCTCGCTGTAATGAGCATTCTCTGCACATCCGACGGAAATTGTTTGATTATCGTCTGAACGATCTCTGCGTCTGACACTGGAGAATCTAATTGCCTAAGTTTGACGAGCTGCGTTAGGAAGAAGTCTAAGTATCGTGTGGGCTGTGTCGACATGTACTTGCGAGTGTACAAGTCCATTCTGAGTGCCTGTTGTGTGGATAAGGACCAGTACCTTTCGAGGAAAGCCTTCTCGAAATCCGCGAACGTCTTAAAAGTATCTACGAAACCGTAATACCAGGTCTTTGCCTGTCCTTCGAGATATTTCTCTACTATGCGTAGTTTCTTTTCTTCAGGGGCTTTAATGTCTTGGAAATATTGCTTCAATTCCCTAAGATAGACTTTTGGTGTTATTTGTGACGTTCCACTGAATTTCTTCGGCTGATCGTCACTCGTGCGCACGATGTTTATGATTTGCGTGGAAGCTTCAGTTCTTTGCGTACTTTCGGGCATTGTCCTTTCCATGTTAAATATTTGGGTTATAGGCTCGCTCTGTGTCGGTTCATGCGGCTGTATCCTAATTTCACTGGCTACTTGGGATTCGGCCTGTTTATCAACTAGCATTTTGACCAAGGTCGACAAGTTTTCGCCCTGAGTCTTAATTGCCTGGATTTTTCCCTCTATGACCTCGTTAACTTCCTGTCTTACTGACTGCTCGCTGAGTGTAATCGCGCCCTCAGTCTCTGCTATCTTTTCTGTCAGTTCGGTTAACCTCTTTGTAATATCCTGGGTCTCCGACTTTAAGGTCATGATTTCGTGGCTCGTTTTCTCCTGGGTCTCTCCAATCTGTACGCATACTTTATCCATTTCTTTCCTAGTCTCATCCTCAATTTTATCTATCCGTTCCTCCAAGAGTATCATACCTCGAGCTAAGTCCTTGCCTTGATCTTGCACCATTTCCCTTGTTTCCCTCATGCTTTCCTCAACAGTCGCGCTGTGGCTGTCTAACTGCTCTTGTATCTGTGCTTGTGCATCGGCTAACTTCTTTATCTCTTCCATCGTCTCCTGCCTGTTTGCATTACACGCCTGCATGAGTTTATCCTGGTTCTCCCGTAACTCTTTTTTCAGTTCGACCTGGCTTTTTATGAACCTCTCCTCGAGTTTTACCTCATACTGTTTAAATTCTTCCAAGACCTGTCCGTGTACTGCCTCTACTTTATTTGCAAGTTCGGCTTGGCTACTGTCAACCTTGTTCCCAATTTCAATAGCTAATTCTGTTTGGCTGCTTTCTACTTTGTTTAAAAGTTCGGCCTGACTTGATTTCAACTCACTAGTTGTTACACTTAAATCGTTAATGGTTTTAATCAACCTGTCCCACTGCTCCTGGCTAATCGACATTTTATATGCTGAGAGAATACGACTGAGACCATTAGGTTCCCCAACATACTTCCAATACATGCAAGACACAGTAATCACCAATACAAAACAATTTTATCCTAAACTTGGATAAAATTATACAAACATATCATTTATAATTAATACCACTACTTGTCAAACAGTTTATCACAGCATTCATATTTATCAACACTCAGTACATCTATGTTCATGGCTGTTAGTCTGGGTACAAATAAATAAAATGTAAAACGCACAGTCCCGGGGATAAGCAAATCTAGCCCCTAAAGGTGGGCGACACGCTTTTTACTCCTCACTCCGGCCCCTGTGCCCTTTTAAGGCACCAAATGCGGTGATCTCTTCTCTCTTCTATGCGCCGGCTGCTCCTGTAATAAATGACATATAAAATCATACTCACCGCTGCATGTAGACTCTTCTTTCTCAGTTGTGCCCGTTCGATATCCCCGGAGAGGCCATCCGCTGATGTGGAGTGAGGGAATGAAAAGAAGGGGTAAACTAACTAAAATGACGGTACCCAAGACTGAATTAAAGTGTAAAATAAAAGACTAATTTATTCAAATAAAATGCAAAGTGCTGAAATGAACGTCAATTGAACTAGAGAAAAATGCAAACAAATGGAATAAAAGTGACTAAATAAATATTAAAGATCGAAGGTCTGCCTTCCAAAACAATCATGACTGCCTGAATAAACTGACTGAAGGTCAAACACCTTAATTAAATATTCCAGACTATCTTGACATTGTCTTCAAGTTGAAATAAAATGACACTGTATAAAATCCTGGTCAGAACGACCACCTTCTTGAGATACAAAAATATAACAGAGAAACCATCTCTCAAAATAAATTAATGAATAGTTGACTCACAAAAGTAAAATAAATTCTGTTACGTCGATCACTCCACTGACTTGTAAGAGTTATAAAATGTTTAACACATGTTGCTCATTTGGGAAAAATACCCAAATTTAAATAAACATGGACTGCACTAAACAAGTGTATCACTTAAGGAAATAGTTCTTAGGAAAACAGAACAAAACAACCATGAACATCACTTCATTTCCTACATAACCGTCGTCTCATTCAAATACCTCATGATTAAACAAAATTAATTATCGCAACATTACTCTGAGTGTATCCAACCACTCCTCTACATGTTAGACTTCACTTGCTTGACTGTGATAAACTGGACTTCTTAAAATAACAAAATTAGGCCAAGTGCCTGATGTTAACATTATCGAATGATAGCGATCCTTGTACATTAAAATTTCTATTGACTTTGCCGCTAACTGCATTTCATCATTAATTCATATTTGTGGTATACCCACTAGATGGAGGCAGATACCATCTTATTTACCATTTCTTGCGGCAGTTTTATACAATTGGTTTATTAAAGATCGCTTCATTTCAAAATAAAAAAAATGTAGTGGATTTTAAAAGAAAGTTTGGTAATTACTTGGCTGCCTGGTATGAGCATACCACTACTATTTCGACTGTGACATAATCGATGACCTCTAGATCTAACCTCTAACATCTTATTTACATCATTACATTAATTAACGGAGAAACACTGCTCCGATCAAAAATACAGAAATCAAACAAACAACTAGGCTAGCTACACTTATCTATTTACAACAAATCAAATATAAATAATTCACATGCGCTTGCGTCCTACAAATACGGTAAAAGTTACAAACAGAAAGAAAGACAAATACAACTGGATCCCACCATCGCGGCCTACTGGAAATTAAAAAGGATAGAAATGCGCAAAACAAACTCGGCGTTACCAGAAAAAATATACCCCGCTGCGAGTAGCAAAATATTGCGAATTTGACGGCAATCTCAAATTTTCAGACGACAAATGTCTGGAAATAATATTATTTAACCTTGATGGAAAATTTTACTGTAATTTCACGTCATCCGTGACCGCATAAATATTCAAAACACATTGACTCGTCGCTCCGTTCACAATGTACACTGGCTAGCATTATTAGTCGAGCATCTATTCTCCCTGGAATTATTTAACAAATGCAGGCTCCTGCCTGTAGTATCATAACCCATGTCGTAACACATTTAACGCACGTGGTTAAATTCTTCATTTCACACTTCTTATTTATTCATTTATTCGCGACGTCATTATTATTCATATTCTCACAGTACGGCCTCGCTCGTACCCGGCGGGCAAAAATATCTGTCGTGCACATTACGACTTCTCATGTAAATTCAAGACATGGTTCAAATATCATATTTCCATCATCAACGTAGATCATCAGGGATATTAAATCTAGCTCAAAATCTCGATCATTCACTGTTAACACATCACAAAAATCACAGAGCTGACTCATCAATGGCGCTCATTGTTACTATATTAAAAAAAACAAGTGACGAGATTGCCTCTCAAATTCGCGTCTACCCAAAAAATCGTCGCAAAAAAATACGCGGGATAAATACAAATCGAAACCGGTCATCTAAAGGATGATCCCGCCACATAAAACAAACTGAAATGCGCAAAACAGCAAAATAAACATTGAAAAACATCGCGGCGGTGTCCATAACATCAAAAACTCCAACAAAGAAAAATATGACTCAAAAAAACCATCGATCTAGAATCATGATGAACAATAATAAAATCAACTGGCATTACACTCGTAGATCAAAACAATAGCTGCCTAACTGTCAAAATGACATCCTACAGAAAATCAACCATAAACACGCAGACAAACATCTACTTAAAACAAAGAGCACAAAAATAAGCCTATCTGAAAGTGCAACATTAACATAATTATTATTATTATTATTATTATTATTATTATTATTATTATTCCTAGTAGTATTATAAAACTGTGAATTATTTACAACCCTACCTAGTACTCTAAACTACACTGATCATCGATTTTGCCACGGTACTACATATTATTTACATGATTTAATTATGCTCATACCTGTATGGTGGAAGCAGGTCAGGTCACCCACCAGCCCCCGTCATGGTGGAAATTAGAATTCCATCTTCAGGTTGATGTGGTATTCCAGATTTTTATTACACACGCAAATTTGACACATTCTTGCCATGCCGTGACACACACTTATATTAGCATAAAAACACTCGCATTTCTCTCACTCCCGTGAAAGTTTAGATGATGCCGCTGCAGCCTCCTGCTTGCTGTGTAGATGAAGGTCGCCTCGCTTCCTACCTGCAAACACCTGCTGGCCTTCCTTCGCTCCCTCAGCTCTGTTTACCTTCAGCTTATAGTACATTCACCTTACTGGGACATAACTTTCCCCTCAAGGTTTGCCATTGCGGCATCCATTGAATAAAGTCAATCACCTTCCCGTCTGTATTATTAGTCTCTGCCCATAAACATCTCGCTTGCCAAACAGTTTGTAGAATGGTAGAAACAAGCAAAAATGCAATTTATGTTGTGGAGAAAATCTTATACTGATCTCACATGTAACACTCCCCACTGGTTAGAAATGTTTTTATGTAAACCTGCTGGACATAATATCATTTAAGTTGAAAGTGTAATTCTTCCCTACACTCCCTGCATTTCCAGTAAAAGTCTGTGAAAGTGTTCATTTGCTGAAATGCTATTCTCTCACGTAAATACTATAAGGCTTTTTAAATGCCTACAAGTGTCTAATCGCTTTCGTACCAGCCAAAACAAAACTGACTAAAATGCATTTTGCTGAACAGTCTGTCACTCTGTCAAAACGTAGATTCACTGAGAATACTGAAGTAACACTAAAAGTACTCAAGACAATAACTGAGAGTATTCAAAACAACTGTGGACTGAGAACTTTAGAAACACTTGAGAGTGACTCAAACACTGAGAATTGACTGAGAGTTACTCAAAACACAATGAGAAGTAACTGATAATAACTGAGAATAACTGAGAATAACTCAAAACACACTGAGAACGACTGACAATAACTGAGAGTTCGACCCTGTGGTCGCTGGGTTTTATGAAAATTTCTCCCACCACCAGGAAAATAGTTCCGTGGAAGGGATGTGGCGTAATAATCTAGTCCTTGGGAGCGCTTTCTCGTACATCCGTAGGTTATGGTTTTCAAATTTTATACACAAAACTTCCTAAATTCTGTCCGACTCACATGCGATATTGCGCCGCGGGAAATGATCATAGAATAATCCACACGATGATGCGCGTCATTGGTGTTATTTTCTTCCGGTGGATGGTCTCATTCAGCCATCATGGCTCCTTATTCTGGGTTCACTTACTCCTCCGTTTGAAATTGAATTCTATTAATTAGGCACTGATTAACCACAGATTGGCACTGATAAATCACCAAATATTACAACGAAGTTAGGACACTGTTTTTCACTACCACCTCGGGCTTCAGATCGCGAGATACTGATTATAGATCTCCCGGTATGACAGCTCATTCAAATTTAGAATATTCTGATTGGTTGAGACTTTCGCGCTCTTCCAAAACGTAGTGCATCCGCTTCCTCCCACGAATTGGCGGTTACAGTCGTTGGTCCTCTATTGTCCTAGCTAAATAGGTCAGGCTTCACCGCGTGCTTTTCTCATGAGAACGAACAGCAAGTGCCCACTCCCTGGCGGTGTCATAAAATTTATTGGACGGGTGGTTTACAATCTGGTCGTGTCTGGAGAAGAGTTTCATGGATTCTCTCGCCGTCAGGCTGGCGCCAGAAAGTTCCTTTGTGCCTACTAGTTTCACAGCCTCACTGTGGTATCTCATATGTGAAAATATTCAATTTTATTATGAATTAAATTAGGCAAAATCGCTTAGGGGTGCAATATATATATATATATTCTAGGTGGTTGGTAGGAATAGGGAATAGGGAAATAGGGTAATTTGTAGTGCGGTGCTTCCTGCACGTTTGCCGGCTATCCGCGTGCGTGTGGGAGGACACTGAGTAGATTTAGAGGTAAATAATTTTGCTAAGTAGTTTTAGGAGAGATGTAGTGCCTAGTGTTTGTTTGTTTGTTCTTTTTGTTTTTGGGTTTCGCTCTGTCTGTCTTTATTACCTGTAAAGCCGATGGTGTATTCTAGGGTGGGTAATAAAGATATGTATGTATGTATGTATGTATGTATAATCTATTCTGTCAATAATGCTATTCACAGTAAGTGAAATGGTAGTTTAGAGGAAGGCCTGAAATGTAATCTATATATAAAACAAGAGTTTTGCCTGTACATTGCTCAGAATTTGAAATGAATGGTATTTCTGTATCTGTCATGTCCACAGTAACCAGGAAATGCATTTTTTACTTTTCCACAATGTCTGTCTGTCTGTCTGTCTGTCTGTCTGTCTGTCTGTCTGTCTGTCTGTCTGTCTGTCTGTCTGTCTGTCTGTCTGTCTGTCTGTCTGTCTGTCTGTCTGTCTGTCTGTCTGTCTGTCTGATTGTACATGCATCAATAGAAAACGGCTGAAGAGAATTTAATGAAAATCAGCATGTAATGTCGGGTGATGAACCGCTACAAGCTCGGCTATAAATTATTTTATTCACGCTGAGTGAAATGGTAGTTTAGGGCAAGGTCTGAAATGTAATTCTCAAATAAGTTATTTATGTTATTATTGGTCGTATCGATAAATGTATATATATAAAATGAGAGTTTTGTCTGTACATTACTTAGATTTTGAAAATAATGGTATTTCTGTATCGGTCATGTCAACAATAACAACGAAATGCATTTTTTACTTTTCCGTAATTTCTGTCTGTCTGTCTGTATGCATGTATGTATGTACACTGACTGACAGAGCAAATGCAACACCAAGAAGGAGTGGTCAGAACTTTATGCCAATTGCAGGGTAGACTGACGTCACTGAGGTATGCTCATGATGTGAAATGCGCCGCTGTGCTGTGCACGTAGCCAACGATAAATGGGACACGGCGTTGGCGAATGGCCCACTTCGTACCGTGATTTCTCAGCCGACAGTCATTGTAGAACGTGTTGTCGTGTGCCACAGGACACGTGTATAGCTAAGAATGCCAGGCCGCCGTCAACGGAGGCATTTCCAGCAGACAGACGACTTTACGAGGGGTATGGTGATCGGGCTGAGAAGGGCAGGTTGGTCGCTTCGTCAAATCGCAGCCGATACCCATGGGATGTGTCCACGGTGCAGCGCCTGTGGCGAAGATGGTTGGCGCAGGGACATGTGGCACGTGCGAGGGGTCCAGGCGCAGCCCGAGTGACGTCAGCACGCGAGGATCGGCGCATCCGCTGCCAAGCGGTGGCAGCCCCGCACGCCACGTCAACCGCCATTCTTCAGCATGTGCAAGACACCCTGGCTGTTCCAATATCGACCAGAACAATTTCCCGTCGATTGGTTGAAGGAGGCCTGCACTCCCGGTGTCCGCTCAGAAGACTACCATTGACTCCACAGCATAGACGTGCACGCCTGGCATGGTGCCGGGCTAGAGCGACTTGGATGAGGGAATGGCGGAACGTCGTGTTCTCCGATGAGTCACGCTTCTGTTCTGTCAGTGATAGTCACCGCAGACGAGTGTGGCGTCGGCGTGGAGAAAGGTCAAATCCGGCAGTAACTGTGGAGCGCCCTACCGCTAGACAACGCAGCATCATGGTTTGGGGCGCTATTGCGTATGATTCCACGTCACCTCTAGTGCGTATTCAAGGCACGTTAAATGCCCACCGCTACGTGCAGCATGTGCTGCGGCCGGTGGCACTCCCGTACCTTCAGGAGCTGCCCAATGCTCTGTTTCAGCAGGATAATGCCCGCCCACACACTGCTCGCATCTCCCAACAGGCTCTACGAGGTGTACAGATGCTTCCGTGGCCTGCGTACTCTCCGGATCTTTCACCAATCGAACACGTGTGGGATCTCATTGGACGCCGTTTGCAAACTCTGCCCCAGCCTCGTACGGACGACCAACTGTGGCAAATGGTTGACAGAGAATGGAGAACGATCCCTCAGGACACCATCCGCACTCTTATTGACTCTGTACCTCGACGTGTTTCTGCGTGCATCGCCGCTCGCGGTGGTCCTACATCGTACTGAGTCGATGCCGTGCGCATTGTGTAACCTGCATATCGGTTTGAAATAAACATCAATTATTCATCCGTGCCGTCTCTGTTTTTTCCCCAACTTTCATCCCTTTCGAACCACTCCTCCTTGGTGTTGCATTGTCACTGTCAGTCAGTGTATGTACACGCATCATGATAAAATGGCTGAAGATAATTTAAAAAAAATCTCTATGTAATGTCGGGTGATGAACTACTGCAATCTAGGCTGCAAATTATTTTATTCACGCCGAGTGAAATGGTGGTTTAGGGGAAGGTCTGAAATGTAATTCTCAAATAAGTTATTTATGTTATTAGTGGTCGTATCGATAAATACTACATAACTAACATAACTTAAGTTATGTCGTAAGTTAGTAGTAGTTATGTAAGAAGTTATTCAATTTCCGATCACTTATGTCTTACACATTGTTACCGTACCGCATATAATCGGAGATATTCATGAATTTGGATTTTTGTTACTAAGTCCATATCAGCGCCGAGTCAATGAAAATGAGTAAACAGAATTTAGTGAAAATCGGTATGAAGTCTGAGAATAAGGAACTACAGTCTACGATATAAATTACTTTGTAAGGCACCCTAATATCACAGAGTCGAAAGAAAACTAATGTGAAGGCCTGCAATATAGAAAGCTCATAAACTTTATCAACAATAACATTACATTGACCATTGTTTGTTGCGATGTGCTTTTTGTCTTCTGTTTCCTCTCATCCCCGATAGATAGCATAACTGCAGCGTACCGAGGTTTTTTTAATTTGCTTGACGTCGCACCGACACAGGTAGGTCTTATGGCGACGATGGGATAGGAAATGAATAGTATTGTGAAGGAAGCGGCCTTGGCTTTAAGGTACAGCCTGGCGTGACTGGTGTGAAAATGGGAAACCACGGAATGCCATCTTTTCTTTTTTTTTCTTAAAGTCGCACCGATACTGACATGTCTTATGGCGACGATGGGATAGGAAAGGTGTAGGAAGTGGAAGGAAGCGGCCGTGGTTTTAATTAAGGTACAGTCCCGGCATTAGCT
The DNA here is from genome assembly GCF_040414725.1 of Anabrus simplex. NCBI lineage: Eukaryota > Metazoa > Arthropoda > Insecta > Orthoptera > Tettigoniidae > Anabrus > Anabrus simplex. The sequence goes on along the minus strand of NC_090265.1, from coordinate 86,922,201 downwards.
GGTGTGAAAATGGGAAACCACGGAAAACCATCGTCAGGGCTGCCGACAGTGGGGCTTGAACCCACTATCTCCCGAATACGACCTTCAGGGTTGCCGGCAGTGGGGTTCGAATCCACTATCTTCCGGATGCAAGCTCACAGCTGCGCGCCCGTAACCACACGGCCAACTCGCCTGTTCGTACCAACTGTAACAACCTGCCTGTATATTGGCGGGAAGTAGCTGGGGTGTAAGATAACTTTCTTCTTTAGCATGCTATTCCTCTGGTTCGTACATTTTCTAATATATCTGGTACGTAACACACTGGTTCATCATAGTATTCGCGCTATACAATCCCTACTCTGAGCCACTGATTGGAATGAGTAGTGTGCATATTTAACGGAATAATGACAGAGGAGTGTTCACGGCAGTCTGTGACCTGGTTATTCCAGCTCTGGAACTTTGGACTCTTAGATCGACACCGTAGTACTGTTCGTTGAAAGTGAGAGAGTGTGCGGTTATTCATTTGATCGAGTATTTTATATGATAACATTGCTTTCAATCGCTACATTCCTATTGACCTTTTTGGTAATGACCTATGTTGAATTCAGTTAGGAAAACCACCAAGTCAGTCTTTCTGAGAATCACGTAGCGAAGCACGGGTACATCAGCTAGTATTAAATAAATAAGGTTTCCAGGGCGTATACTGAGGGCTACCAAGTCTATCGGTGAAGCCCAAACCTCAAATGAGAACTATGTAACTCTAAAGCACATAATAATAAGCATCTGACACATTATTCCATTTACAAAACTTCAAAGCAATGAGAAAAAAACGTCGCATGGTATTTCCGAGAGCAAAGCGTCGGAGACAACGTTCCATCAGATCGCCACTGCTACAGTGATGATGGATGAAATGTATGGCTTTTAATGTCGGGATATCCCAGGACGGGTTCGGCTCGCCAGGTGCAGGTCTTTCTAGTTGACTTCCGTAGGCGACCTGCGCGTCGTGATGAGGATGAAATGATGATGAAGACAACACATACACCCAGCCCCCGTGGCAATGGAATTAACCAATTAAAGTTAAAATCCCGGACCCGGCCCGGAATCGAACCCGGGACCCTCTGAACCGAAGGCCAGTACGTTGACCGTTCAGCTAACGAATCGGACTTTGCTACAGTAACTAACAGACATGCGTTCCTTATTGTTCACCTCGTACTCAGAGATAACAAAGTGCTGATATTTCACTCCCGTTTACTTCTACATTCTTGCAGGAAGACACTACAAGGCTGCTGTTATAGGAGTAATATAGTTTTTCTTTTGTATAGGTAGATCTGCTAAAATGAAATGCAATCATCCATGTTTGGTGTTCTCTTTCGTTGGTTGGAATCGAACCCGTGATCATGGGTCGGACACCACCACTGATCTCCCGAAGAAGCTAATAAACCAGTTAACGATGGGTACGACCGCTGGTAATGCTGTAAAATTCAAAAGTTGTATTTAATAATAATAATAATAATAATAATAATAATAATAATAATAATAATAATAATAATAATAATAATAATAATAATAATAATAATTATAATAATAATAATCATAATATGGAAGAAGAAGAAGAAGAATGGTGTGTGGCATCTGTATAGGTTTAGTGGCGACCTAATGAGGATGAAATGAATGGCGATGACGTCATAAACGCCTAGTCCCCAAGTCAGGGGAATTAACAGTACGAGGGGGTTGATTCTGAAAATTGAACAGGGGCCATCGGACCAAAGACAAGCATTCTGCCCATTTAGCCACAAAGCCGGACTTTAATTTACTAAACCTTAAGCTACCATCTCCACTGATCAGGTGTTGATTATTGGCAGTAGCAGAGACCAGGGCAGTAACTTAGGAAGCAGCCTTGACAACACAGCAGGCTACTTCGTTGGCTATTGGTTGCAGCTGAAAACGCTTAAAAGGCTTGATGTTCACTAAACCAACCATTGAGAAGGGGTAACCTAAATCGAGTGGTAGGCCACGACTTGATTCCAGCATACGCCACTGACGGTTTCATACAATTTTGTATTTTGCAGACGGACCAATATCCTGTTCGTTACTCTTCTGTTTCACAACTTATTGTATGTTGCTATAATAGGACAATCGCATAATTTTATCACCTCACAAGAAAACATGCTTGTGTTAAACCTCGAACCAAGAGCTCATTTTAATTCATCCTCATTCACAACTTGAAAACTCTTGGAGTCTGAGCGGGAACTATACTAACAGTTGGTCACCATGTAGTTGAGAGAAGTACCCCATTTGGTGCATGCTGTATTTAACGCTGCTCTTTTATTTTGTGATTCACTGGCAGTCGTGTTACCCTACTTCGCTTGGCAGTCTTTGTGGCTGCACTAGCGCTATCTTCGAAGCGCACTAGGAACTGAATGCCCTGCACATTTGTTGGACGGTGGCGGTATCTACGTGCATTGACTCAGTCAATATAGTTAAACTTCTCGCCGGTAGATAGTGCAGCCACACGGAAATGATGATACGCAGACGGATAAACAGTAGTAATTTGCAGAAGGTTTGATGCGTTTTAACAGCCAATAGTGATGGTATTTGTTCAGTTAAGTAGGTATTGAAAGAGTGAGGATGTAGATTAAACCAATGTATGAACCACGCGGAGCAGAAATTGAAAGATTTTAATACTTGCCTTAGCAGAAGAATGGTGGAAATGTCTCATGTTTCCGGTAGACGTGAAAAACTCATCCTTATCTACCATGCCAACGCACACTGCCTGCTGTAAATTCTATACGAGTATATACAGATTCCTTGAATGAATGTATAAGTGAATGATGTGTGAATAATAATAATAATAATAATAATAATAATAACCGAGTTCGATTGTTGCTGTCGCTTAAGTGCGGCCAGTATCCAGTATTTGGGATATAGTGGGTTCGAACCCCACTGTCGGCAGCCCTGAAGATGGTTTTGTGTGGTTTCCCATTTTCACACTAGGCAAATACTGGGGCTGTACCTTAATTAAGGCCACGGCCGCTTCCTTCCCAGTCCTAGCCCTTTCCTATCCCATCGTCACCATAAGACCTATCTGTGTCGGTGTGACGTAAAGCCAATAGCAAAAAAAAAAAGAATAATAATCAGTGGCGTATTCTGGGAACAAGACGTGGGCTACCACTAGACTTAGGTTACCGCTTTTCGATACGTTGTTTAGTGAATGTCAAGCCTAAAGTATTCTGAGCTGCAGCCAATAGCCAACGGAGTAAGGAGCCTGCTGTGTTGTCAGTGCTGTTTCACAAGCTACTCCCCTGGCCTCTGCTACTGTGAATAATCAACACCTCATCAGTAGAGATGGTAGCCTAAGGTGAGCAAATTAAAGTCCGGCTTTGTGGCGAAATGGATAGAATGCTTGCCTTTGGTCCGATGGGCCGGATTCAACTTTCAGAATCAACCCCCCTTCGTACTCTTAATTCCCCTGGCGCGGGGACTGGGTGTTTATCACGTCTTCACCATTCATTTCATCCTCATTAGGTCACCACCAAGCCTATACAGATGCCATACACCATTATTATTATTATTATTATTATTATTATTATTATTATTATTATTATTATTATTATTATGCGTTAGGGCCTACTAGGGACAACGTTCGAATTTCAATTCTTCATCCTTTGTTGTTGTTCCTTCCTTTTCTTCCAATATTCCTTCATTGTTTCACTGCGTTTCTTTTTTCTTTCTTCAAACCACTTGGTGTCGGTTTTCTTTGCCTCCCTCCCTTGGAATCCTTCCTGAAAATTTCTCTTTCAATTACTTCTTCTCTGATGTTGTTTATTTCCAAATCTTTTTTGACCTCTTGAATCCAGGTGGTTGTTGACTTTTTCTACCAAAGATACGTAAAGATCATTTTGATTAGTCTATTGTCGTCCATTCTGTAAATATGTCCAAAAAATAGCAGTCTCTTCTTCCGTACTGTTATAGATATGTTTTCTATGTTCTGATCAATTTCGTTATTACTTCTTAATTTCCAAAATCCTGTAATTTTTAGAGAGACTAATATTTTTCTTATAATTCTTCTTTCTAGTAATTGCAATCTTTCAAGTTTATAATTTAGTACTAAGCATTCTAGTTTCACAACTGTGTTGTAGTGCTTTATTTTAAGATTTTTAGATACACATTTTTTGTTGTATGTAATTTTTGTTATATCATTTATGCTCTTTCCATTTTGTGTATCCTTGCCGTTTTCTTGGATTATTATTAAATTAACATTTTGAATTTTACAGCATTATTACTAACGCTAGTGCCCGTCGTTGACTGGTTTATTAGCTTCCTCGGGAGATCAGTGGAGGTGTCCGACCCATGATCACAGGTTCAATTCCAACCAAAGAGAACACTAAACTTGAAAGATTGCATTTCATTTTAGCAGATCAACCTGTAGAAAGAAAAGTATAATACTCCTATAACAGTAGCCTGCAGTGTCTCCCTACAAGGATGTAGAAGCAAACGCGAGTGAAATACCAACACTCTGTTATCTGTATAATTAAGTCGCAAGTATGAGGTGATGAAGTATATTATACGATGAGGAACGCATGTGTCAATTCGGAAACTTCTGGAGAATTTCAAGTCTTTGAGCTATCTCTCCTTCGTTAGCAGTGGTGATCTGACGGACCGAAGCCTAGCACACCTATCCCTCCCGGTCCCCGCACCAATCGGGCAAACGGCAGCAAGCCGTGCGGGACTAGGCGAGGGGAGAAGGACGCACTGCCTGGGCTGCAATATCTTTCTCCGATGCCTTGCACTTAGAAATACGAGCGACATTTTATTACATTGCTTTCAAGTTTTGTATATGGAACAATGTTTCAGATCGTTATCATCGTTATGATTTGAGGTTAAGGGCTTCATCGATAGCCTTGGTAGCCCTCAGTATACGCCACTGATAATAATAATAATAATAATAATAATAATAATAATAATTGGTCCAGTGATTAGCGTGAGCCCTGGGGCTCGGGTTCGATTCCCGGCTCTGTCACGAAATTTGAAAAAATAGTACGAGGACTGGAATGGGGTCCACTCAGAGAGTTCGATTCCTACCTCAGCCATCCTCGAAGTGGTTTTCCGTGGTTTTCCGGTTCTGGTCTCGGTAAATTTCAGGATGGTGCCTAACTTTGGGAAACAGTCACTTCCTTCCTTCTTCCTCGCCTATCCCTTCCAATATTCGCAACCCCTACAAGGCCCCCGTTCATCATAGTAGGTGAGGCCACCTGGGCGAGGTATTGGTCCTCATTCCAGTTGTATCCCCAACCAATTGTCTCATGCGCCAGGACAGTGTCCTTGGGGTGGTAGAAGTGGGATCCCTCGCTGAGTCCGAGGGGGGAAAACCCAACCCTGGAGTGCAAACGGATTAAATAATAATAATAATAATAATAATAATAATAATAATAATAATAATAATAATAATAATAATAATAATAATAATCATTTTACGTCCAAATGACTACTTTTGAGGTTTTCGGAGACACCGAAATTTCCTCCCGTGGTAGTTTCTTTATATGCCACTAAATCGAACGACACGGGGCAGCTCTAGAGCAGTTTTAGAGCAGCTTCAAGTATCACTGGGCTGAGCCGGGGTCGAACCTGGCATGTTGGTGTCACAAAGCCAGCGCTCTACCATCTGAGCCACACACATCATCAATCAACCCTTATCAGTTAATGTTTCTAAAAGTCTTCCATGTAACGTGCCTTTTTTTAACTTTCTCTTTATGAGATACCATTTTTCAGTTAGATCAGTAATAGAATATTCTTCCATTGTATAGAATCCATCATTAAATAAAAATATCAAAGCAACTGAAAAATGTTCAAGCAAAATTTCTAAAAAGTTCTGTGCCTAGTGTAAGTATATGACATATAGAGACATAAACAGATCAATTGCTTATTGAACTGAATATAATAATTATGAGGTGCATTCTGCCACAGAGGCTAATTAGCCTCCTTATGTAGCATATCAATTGAATTCAAAATGCACTGTATACTTTATTTTATCGAATAAGAGGAACTTAAATCTAGAATCTTAGATGTATACTAAATAGAAAATCATATTATGTTTAATTAGTCATTAGAAATCTAAATACAAAGTTAAATGAGTAGGACTATATTTTGAACTGAACTAAGTTCAATCAGTCAATCAATCAATACTGATCTGCATTTAGGGCAGTCGCCCAGGTGGCAGATTCCCTATCTGTTTTTCCTAGCCTTTTCTTAAATGATTTCAAAGAAATTGGAAATTTATTGAATATCTTCCTTAGTAAGTTAAGTGAACTAAATATTTATAAAATAACTTAAGGGGATTCAGATGGTTAACTTCCTTCCAATAAATAACTATTCTGATTTTCTTACCACTAAAGGCAAGGAAATCAATATGATATTATAATATTTGTTGCCTTTTAAATAGCCACAAGTCGTGGTGAACTCAGTTACACAAATATTCTGCAGTAGTCAATGCCAAGATTGAAATATATAATTCTCAGTTAATATTATTTATCTAAGCTGCTAAGGGTTACTGTATTCATCAGGTTGTGAAATGGGATGAAAGACATAGTGTGAGCAGAATTCACAAATTGGTGAAGGTCAAAAGCATTAAGGAGCACAGCTATGCAGGGGGAAGCTTTGTTCAGTTTAATAATAGGCTACGAGAAGAATTCAGAAGTGTAGATTTTGTGTATTGGGTCTTCCTGCTGTCCAGAAATCTGAATAGGTCATAGATAATTCATGAGATCTTAGTACACGGTATCTTGTGTGTAAGGGAGCAGTTTGAGGTATGTACTCAAGTTAGAACAGTGACGAGCCTGAAATAAATACAGGAAAATGTAGGTAATCGAGAATTACTTCACGAAACAATCCTACATACACTCTCTGGAAGTAATACGAACTATCTTGACTAAAAGACCAAACAAAGCACTATATGAACTCGTCTTTAAGCATAAAGTGTCATCTAATTAACAGAATACCGTACATGGGTTTGAGAGGAGGGTATATTTTTATTGTCAGGCAGAAGGGGAACTAACGCGAAAAATAAATCAAATTAAGTATTATCCTTATACATCTACAATAACAACGCCCCAAACTTATTCAATTTAAATATTCTTGCTTATATGAGCCTTTTTACAGGCTGTGAGTTTAATGAAATGCTTTTGTGTATGTAATTGCATTTGCTATTTTCACATTTATTAATATTATTGTTAATAAATAGGCTACATCGCAATAATAAACTAATGATAAATTGATAATAAAGTAAAGTTAAAATGTAATTACTCAACAACAAGAACAACAACTATAACAACAAGAGTACAACAAGCAGTTCTGTGGAAATAAAATATTCCAAAAAATACTACTAGTTCAACATTCTAAATCCACCATCATCATAGAAATTCACACACAACTTAAGTATTTCCAGTGCTTAACACTACGGCTTACAATACTGTTGGTTGAGCTTACTACTAGCTTAAAATTACAAGTGTTATAAAGTAAAGTTAAAACATAACTACCCAACAACAACAAGAACTGCAACAACAAGAGTACAACAGCCATTTAAATTTATATTCAGAATTTACATTTAATGTAAGTCGTAATATGACTATCAAGTTAGAGGAATTATAAACATTTCAAATAATTAAAATTTGTAATTTTGTCCGTACACTTCAGATTTGGATCTTATACCTCATATTTATCACGGATTGACTATACAAAAGTAAACTATAGATTCAGTTCAATATTTGTCTGTCTAGATGTTTGTGGGAATATTACGAAAAAACGTGACTGATTTTCCAGGACAGTTCCAGAATCAAATCCCAGTGGCTGAGTTTTGGGAGCCGCTCGGAATCTCTCACCTGGACCAGCCAGCGTGTTTGAGGTCGCCCTCAAGGTCGGCGACCCTCCACGTTCAGTTGAAGGGCAGTCTTTCTAAACGAAGAGAATTATTTCTTATACTGTGTGATTTATATCAGCTCTTCTTCTCCTCCCCTTATATGCCGTTAGCCTAAGTGCCATTTGACGTACCATTACTTATTGTTATTGCACGATGGATGGAGACATAGCCGAGACACCAATGAGTCTTTGCTTACGAATGCTAATGGTCCGCCCAATCTGTCCAGCTCATCTATAATTTTCATAAACGTCTCGATTTGTATCATCGTGTATACTGTATAACAAAAAAGTATACATGGATGTATTTAAAGAGAAATATCAAATGAATCTTCTTTTCCTGCCGCTTCTTCCCACACCTGTGGGGTCGCAGGTGCGAACTGCGCCGCACATCTGGATTTGGCCCTGTTTTACGACCGGATGCCCTTCCTGACGCCAACCCTCTATGGAGGGATGTAGGCACTATTGCGTGTTTCTGTGGTGGTTGGTAGTGTAGTATGTTGTCTGAATATGATGAGGAGAGTGTTGGGACGGACATATACTGTACACCCAGTCCTCGAGCCAGAAGAATTAATCAGAAGTGATTAAAATCCCCGACCCGGCCGGGAATCGAACCCGGGACCCTCTGAACCGAAGGCCAGTACGCTGACCATTCAGCCAACGAGTCGGACAGAAATATCAAATGAATACGTAATACATTCTTGGCATTGAAACTACGAGGGGGACCATAATCTGTTTAAGATTAACTGTGCTACTACATTTAATATTAACCCTTTATTAGTAGCTTACGGAGATTTACTCCGGAACGCTTTTATTTTGCACGCAACATATTTCTCTCAACATCGATGGACCTCCCCGTCGTTCATTTGGAGTTGCCCTATCTGGAATTCTTCTACGGTAGACTGTGCTTCCCTTGTACGAGCGTCGGGCTGAGTGGCTCAGACGGTTGAGGCGCTGGCCCTCTGACCCCAACATGGCAGGTTGCTCAAATACGTAAGCCTCGTGTCTGTAGATTTACTGGCACGTAAAAGAACTCCCGCGGGACTAAATTCCGGCACCTCGGCGTCTCCGAAAACCGTAAAAGTGTAGTTAGTGGGACGTAAAGCAAATAGCATTATTATTATCCCTTGTACGAGCGAGGTGTCGTTCCTGTGATGACTCTCATGACATGAACGTTTCTTCTGTGCGCGACGAACAAGCGCTACCGGAGTTTAACTCGGCGTGAGATTTTGTTTAATTTGCGAATTCTAAATATATCTGATTTCCCTGTATAAATCAAGTGTAAGCACTGTTTAGACGAGGTACAATTATTCTCTATAAAAAAATCTTTCTAATTTTTCTACCCAGATAAAAAGTCCATGTGCGACCAATATGGGCTATTCCACCATATCGAATATTAACGTAATGTTACATTTAGCCAAATGCAATTATGATTGCTAGAAATACTTTTCCTCATTACATCGCGTTTCATTTATTTACTTTCTGCAGAAAAATGTATACTCGAGAGGAGCAAAGCTGAGATATTTATCGAGTATATTTTAGAGGATACTTCGAGTTTTTGAAGGCCGATGACCTTGTTGTTTTCTTAATTTGTCATATGACGTGTTAAGGTAGATCAGGATGAGTCTTAAGGATTTAATTTTCAAACTATCACTTATCTAGACTCACAGAAGGCGTTGATGTTATGAGGATTATTGAGCACATTCGCTCACCACCATGTTGGAGGCTCTTCAGCTCCGAATGCATGGTTAACAAGTGGTATTGTTTTCAATTCCTTGCGTGCTTTCGAACTTAATCGTGTCGGTTAGAGGATTTGGTGTACAATTAGAATTACATGATGGAGTGATAATATATTGCCAATTTTTTTTTTTTCAGTGAAAAAGTGAGAGCTTATGTGGTAGTTAAATTGATCGACATTGAGTTAAGTTAGGCCTTTCGTGTGGAGTGGAAAAGTATTCAAGGATGGTCAGCTTTTAATTGTAAGGTCCCTATCAGAAATCTCGATTATGGTAATTGAAAGTAATTTTATAACAGTCCAATTTCCAATTTCTTGTGAGATACACGGTCATATCTTAAGACTATTAATTTCATGTACCGGTATATGGTGTTTTTGTTTTGTTTTCAGGAACTGTTCTCTTTATTTTAAACACGTTGGTTGTATTTTGCTGTCTTCTTATTCAGTTTACATTTTTCGTTATCCGAAGGATTTGTGGAGATTGTTCAATAACAATAACAATGCAAAATATGTTCAGCTTTTTATGTGTGTACCACCCACGGCTGTTTCCTTCCCACTCCTAGGCTTTTTCTAAACCATCATCGGTGTAAGTCCTATCTGTGTCGGTGCGACGTAAAGCAAATCATAAAAACATATGTGCACGGTGGTTGGTGTAATCTGTATTTCATTACTGATAACCTAGGAATGGCTAATTATCCCTGGGGCAAGTAGTGAGACATTGTCGGACACTTCTTATTTGCTAGTGCTAGCGCAATAACACTTCGAAGGTATTCGGCGGCACAAGGATGGGAAAGTGATAGAATTGGGAAGATAGTGGCCGTGGCCTTAATTAAGGTACAGCCCCAGCATTTTCCTGGTGTGAAAATGATAAACTACGGAAAGCTATCTTCAGGGATGCCTACGGTTGGATTCGAACCCACCATTTCCCTAGTGCACGCTCACACCTACGCGACCCTAACTGCCCGGCCAACTCGCTCGGCCCATTGACAACTTTTACCACATCAAACTTGAGGAGAGGTATTTATTTTAAAATTAGTAACACAGTTCTTATTGTGTGTGAAATGAAGAGAATATCCGTACGGGTCTTCGGCTTCCTACTGCGATTCCTTTTTTGAAATGTTATTTTCCTTGTACCTAATAAACATCAGTTCTTGCCGTGTTATGTCATATCATAGAAATGAAAATATCATCGACAGGTGTTTCCATGAGTGTGTTAATATAAGTTACTGCATGAATTCCGTACTACTATCTCCTCGGCGAGCTGAGAAGTGCCTTTATCATGGTGTTACACTCATGGATATCTCTTCCCCAATCGCAGAATTCTGCGCAGCCAGGGGTATGAGGCCTTGTTAATTTCATTAGTCCAGGGGCATAATACATTGCTTTTTGTTTTGAAAAAAACATGTATAAGCTACCTGCAGATACCTAAGATGACATCTTCTACTCACATTTCAGTCATTACTGATCTGCATTTAGGGCAGTCGCCAAGGTCGCAGATTCTCTATCTGTTGTCATCCTAGCCTTTTCTTAAATGCTTGCAAAGAAACTGGAAATTTATTGAACATCTCCCTTGGCAAGTTATTCCAATCCCAAATTCCCCTTCCTACAAATGAATATTTGCCCCAATTAGTCCTCTTGAATTCCAACTTTATCTTCATATTGTGATCTTTCCAACTTTTAAAGACATCACTCAAACTTACTCGTCTACTAATGTCAATCGACGTCGTCTCTCCACTGACAGTTCGGAACATACCACTTAGTCGAGCAGTTCGTCTCCTTTCTCCCAAGTTTTCCCAGCCCAAACTTTGCAACTTTTTTGTAACGCTACCTTTTGTCAGAAATCACCCAGAACAAATCGAGCTGCTTTTCCTTAGATTTTTCCAGTTCTCGATTCAAGTAATCCTGGTGAAGGTCTCATGCACTGGAAGCATACTCTAGTTGGGGTCTTACCAGATACTTATATGACCTCTCCTTTACATCCTTACTACAACCCCTACATACCCTCATAATCATGTGCAGAGATCTGTACCCTTTATTTAAAATCCCATTTATGTGATTACCCCAATGAAGATCTTTCCTTACATTAACACCTAGATACTTGCAATTATCCCCAAAAGGAACTTTCACCACCATCAACGCAGTAATTAAAACTGAGAGGACTTTTCCTATTTGTGAAACTCACAACCTGGCTTTTAACCCCATGTATCATCATACCATTGCCTACTGTCCATCTCACAACATTATCGAGGTCATTTTGCAGTTCGTCACAATCTTGTAACTTACTTATTACTCTATAGAGTAACATCATCTGAAAAAAGCCTTATCACTGATTCCACTTCTTTAGTCATATAATTTATGTGTATATAAGAAAACACAAATGTCCAATAATGCTGCCCTGAAGAATTCCCCTCTTAATTATTACAGAGTCAGATAAAGCTTCGCCTACTCTAATTCTCTGAGATCTATTTTCTAGAAATGTAGCCACCCATTTCGTCACTCTTTTGTCTACTACAATTGCACTCATTTTTGTCAGCAGAGTCCCAGTGATCTATCCTGTCTAATGCGTTAGATAGGTCAGTCGCGATACAGTCCATTTGACCACCTGAATTCCAGATATCTGCTATATCTTGTTACGCTTCAGCGATTTGGTTGGGAAATACTTCATCATCCTCCGTACAGTCTGGATCTTTCACCTTGTGATTTTCACATTTTTGGCGACCCGAAGAAAGAAATTCGTGGACGTCAGTTTCATTCGGACGAGGAAGTGAAAGAGTGGGTGAGTGGGTGCAGTAGTGGATTCATCAACGACCTACCTCATTCTACAAAACTGGAATTGATCGTCTCGTCTCCCAGTGAGATAAATGTATTAACGCTTTTAGTAATTACTTTTGAATAAAACAATTCCATGGTCAAGTTGTAGCGGGTGTTCTGTTTTCATTTGACTGTCTCTTATAATTCTTTTGTCCACCATTCCCTTCCTTGATAGCACGCAGTTTCTTAGGATTGGGGACTAAGTAGTAGAGGCGATTGGGATTTAGAAACAGGGCAGGGAGGCAAAAATGTACAGAAAACAAAATGCACCCGGGTTTGTGGGATATAGCGTCCGGGGTGGGGTGGGGTATAAAAATCTAAACTCAAAAACAAAGGTACAAAATGGGAAGTTTTTCATGCTCTCTGAGCGAATTTCGACAGAGAGGTAAAGGTTGGGAGTTTACCAACTTAAGTGAGATAATAATCGATTTTTGTGATATTTATTATATACTATACAACAAAACTTTCACTAAAGGAAAAATACTCCACATGTATTACGGCTGAATAGAAATGCGGCGTAATTATACGATTAAAAACCATTTGGCATTTGACTACACACTAAGAAATTAAAAGAAACTAACAGACACTAAAGAGGATGCCAGACCGATGAATAGGCTACGCGCGGCAAGCTAGTGAATCATACCTCAGTGTCCATGACCTTGGCAAAAAATATACCCCTTCTGCCCTTCCTCACAGCACATGCAAAGTTTCCATTGCATTCTGTAGCGCTATACAAATCGGTTAGCCGTAACGATTGACATTTTGTATTTACGCTAATAATTATGTTAATAATTTAAGAAAATAAAGGCAAGAATTAGCTGATAAGTTAATAGGGCTTGTACAAAATTGTTTCTGATTAATAATTCCTATAATTCCTAGTTTCAGTTGGTTAAAGTGGAATAAAAATGTAATGTTTTCTCCACAAGGTTGGGGGGGGGGGGGAGTCGTTGCTACAGGGAGTAAGAGGGTGACTAAAAAAATCGTCTCACATTACATGTCCTAAACAATGTGCGGTATGCCATTATTGTTCCTGAAAAATATGATTTCCTCGCTCCTCAATCATCAGAATCTCTACTACATCCTTCAATATTGTCCCAGAATTCTCGGTCGTATTAAGATTTGGGGAGTGGAAGTCGGCCGGCTGCTGAATGATTTGGAAGTTTCCTCGTAAAATGAGAGACCTGTATTTTGTTGATGTATATAAAATCTACAAACATCATCCACTATTTTTCGCAATCTATACAAGCCCATAGTCAAAACTTACAGACAATCCTGTACATTTCTACCCATTTGAATTCCTCCCTGTCTTTTAATAATGAAAACATTTCTTAGCAGACAAAATAGGGGTCCCCATACTACGAAAAACACAACATTAAGCAATTTCCTCAGTTGTGACGAACGTTGAAGGGCTAAAGTGCCCGAAAAGATTTCAAATTGTAAGTCATGGATAGCTCTATCAAACTTTAAAAAGAAAATTCAAAATCACTTTCGGGCTAAAAGCAGTTTCTGAAAAACAGAATAAAATCGCTTGTTTCTTTACTCGTTTCTTATCGATTCAAATCCTAGCCAAATTAACTTACTTGTATATATTCTTTCTGTAATGTGTTCCTTGGTTCAATACCCTCAGGAGATTTTTGATATTTTGAAAAACGTCCACTCCAAATGTAGTTATAAGGGCTTAAGTGAAACTATGCATTGACTCACATTAGCGCTCGTAGTGGTGCTTAAGTGAAACTCGGCATTGACTCACATTAGCGCTCGTAGTGGTGCTTAAGTGAAACTCGGCATTGACTCACATTAGCGCTCGTAGTGGTGCTTAAGTGAAACTCGGCATTGACTCACATTAGCGCTCGTAGTGGTGCTTAAGTGAAGCTCGGTATTGACTCACATTAGAGATCGTATTGGTGCTTAAGTGAAACTATGCATTGACTCACATTAGCGCTCGTAGTGGTGCTTAAGTGAAACTCGGCATTGACTCACATTAGCGCTCGTACTTGTGCTTAAGTGAAACCGTTGCCTACGTTATCATACAAGGCCTGGAAATATAGCCCGTAAAACGCTATCGAAGTGGTTACACTGAAGTTCAATGCCGGGCCGCTAGGATCTCTTTCTTGGCCCCTGTCTACCAGGTTCGCGCCTTTAAACGTGTTTATTATCTGAGTTGGGTTGTGAATGTATTATGCATTCGTCTGATGTTAAGCACTCGCAGTTCCAGTCATGCTTTATTCACGAGAAATTAAAGGTAGTGGAATTCACAAGTTTCCAGTGAATGTCCAATGTTCGAAACAGTATACAGAGGGAGTATTACGCATAAGATACGACTTCAAGCTGATGAAATTAGGCATCTGTTCCTAAGTTTTGATCGAATTACCTCATAAGAATCGGGCGATCCCAAAATTTGTCACTGGACTTTTTTTGTCAACAATGCTACCGTGACCGGCGATCATTTGAGAGGCCTCCTCAAACTCAAAAATCTTAAATTAGGAAACCAACCAGAAAAATAATTTGCCCAACAAATTTGGAGAAAATGAATGTAGCAAAAGCTAAAAATATTGTATTTTCCCCTGAAACAATCTCTGGTGTAAAGTATGGAGGTGGCTTGTCCCGAGAGCATTAAATACAGACTGAAATAAACCATTTGTTTTATGGAGCATTTTATGAAATTGTTTGACGCGCATTACGTGTGTAACACCTCACATGGGGCAAATTCCAAGAATGAGAACAAACGAGCATCTTTTAGTACTGAAGATGGACGCCTCACTTGGTTAATTAATGATTTCCTGTCATATATTAAGAAAATTCAAATGCATTCAGAGAAAGTAAAAAAAGATTCATGAGGGAAATGTATTAGGCACAGATCTTGACTACCCAATCCACTGTAGCCTGCGTAAAATACCTCATAAGTATACATTTGCATTATGCATTGACGAGGAGCCTAACAGGTGATGACATCGAGCTCTTCTTCAGCTACCTAAGACGCCAAGCGGAATACAATGACATTATGGTTCGTGTGACAGAAGAACAAACAGACTGTAAAGGCTGTTTATAACATATCTCTTCTCAAGCTACTCAATGTCCAACATTGTGTCTTATTCGTTTTCAAGATCAGGGAGCCCTCAGATACCCAAAATCATCGTCTGTGGCACTTCTGCAGTGAACGACGGAATTTGTACCTCCGCTACGCAGTACTTGCCTCGAAGAGAGTTACTAACAGCTGAACTTTTTCTTTCGAAAGACATGTTCAACAGTGAAATTAAGTGTAGAAAGTGTAAAGACGACAAACCACCTCTTTTTCTCCTATGAAAATTTCTGAGACCTCTATTAGACAACATTGCTTCGAGCCACTCAAGTAGAAGAGAGAAAGTTTTGAAACTTGATAAGAAGCCCCTCAAAAGGAAAGTTTTGTGACTTCAATGACATATCCAAGCCAATGCAACACTGCTTTGTGAATAAAGTACTGTCAATACTCGCAAAAGTATTCAGTTCTTGTTATTTAGGATATCATTTACTTATTGACATATACGGCCATGCGAACACTGGGAGGGCAAGAACGCGAACCTAGCGGCTGAATGGTGAACTAGGATGCCAACTGTTTCCATTAGTGCATTTCAAGGCCTTGTATTATAGTGTAGGCAACGAGTGAAACAATGCATTGACTCACATTAGCGCTCATAGTGTTACGAAAGGCAAATTGCTAATCTAATCTACCGGATAATGATGATTAAGAAAATAATTGTTATTTTCAGGAATAAATAAGGAATAGGCTTATATTCTCATAATTTATTATATTTAGTTCACCTAAAATTCGTAGCTCATATGCCTATGTTTTCACCATTGAGTTGCTTGCCCGAAGGGCTAGAGCTGTGGATTTTTAAATACCTTTCAGTAAATTATCCATGTAAACTATGAACAACAAGGTACGTCTTCCAAGATCTCCTAGCTAGTAAACATAATTTTAGATAGTTTACAAATATCCCTCGTTCTGAAGGAACTCTGTATTCCAGTGAACATATATATTACGAAATATAGATGATGCTTGTGCTTGTTGTTTAAAGGGGCCTAACATCGAAGGTCATCGGCCCCAGAAATATAGAAGAAAGGTGTGTTCAGTGTGTGACTTTCCGTAATAAATTTATTAAGCTACTAGCTGATGTACCCGTGCTTCGCTACGGGATTCTCAGAAAGACTGTCTTTGTGGTTTTACTACCTGAAGTCGACAGAAGGAATGTAGTGATTAAAAGCAATGTTATATAAAATACTCGATCAAATTAATAAACCGCACATTTTCTCACTTTCAACGAACAGTACTAAGGTGCTGATGTAACAGCCCAAAGTTCCAGTGCTGCAATGACCAGACCGCAGACAGACATGAACACTTCTCTGCCATTATTCCGTTAAATATGCACACTGCTCATTCCAATCAGTGCCTCAGAGTAGGAATTGAATAGCTCGAATGCTATGATGAACTAGTTTGTTACGTATCAGTAGTATCAGAAATTTATCAAACTCCCCACCTACTTCCCGCCAATTTTCAGGCAGGCTGTTATACTCGGTACGACCGGGTGAGTTGGCTGTGCGGTTAGGGGCGCATAGCTGTGAGCTTGGATCCGGGAGGTAGTGGGTTCGAACTCCGCTGTCTACAGTCCTGAAGATGGTTTTCTGTGGTCTCCAATTTTCACACAGGAAAATGCTGGGGCTTTAACGTAATGAACGTAGGGGCTGCATCCTTCCCACTCCTGGCCCTTTCGTATCCCATCGTCGCCATGAGTCCTATCTGTGTCAGCGCGACGTAGAGCAAATTAAAAAAAACTCGGTATACAGCAGTAACCCATCTATCGGAGATGAATGGTAACAGAGACACAAAGCAAATCACAACAAACAACGGTCAATATAATGTTATTGTTGATCAATGTAACGAGCCTTCTGTATTGTAGGCCATCACATTCAGTTTTCTTTCGACTCTGTAATATAAGGCCGTATTATAAAATTAATTATAGCGTAGACTGTAGTTCCTTATTCCCCGAATTTACATACCGATTTTCATTAAATTCTGTTTACCCATTTTCTCGTGACGGCGCTGATATGATCTTAGCAACAAAAATACATATTCATGAATATCTCCGTTATCATAGCCGGTACGGTCAAAATGTATCAGACATACATGATCGGAAATTTTATACTATGTAACTTTATTTATATAGTAATTGTCAATAAGACCACCAATAACACAAATATTCGAGAATTAAATTTTGGGCCTTCCCCTAAACTACAATTTCTCTTAGCGTGAATAAGATTATTTATGGCGTAGATTGTAGCGACTTATTCGCCGACTTTGCATACCTGTTTCAATTAAGCCACTAATAACATAAATATTTGCGAATAAAATTTTATGCCTTCCCTTAAACTACCATTTCTTTCAAAGTGAATAAGATTATTTATAGTTTATATTGTAGCGACTTATTTCAGAACTTTACATACCGGTTTTCATTAAGATAGGACCACTAATAACATAAATATTTTAGAATTAAATTTTGGGCCTTCCCCTAAACTAACATTTCTCTCAGCGTGAAAAAGATTAATAATGGCATAGATTGTAGCGACTTATTCCCGGACTTTACATACCGATTTTCATTAAATTCTCTTCAGTCGTTTTCTCGTGATGAGTGTACAGACAGACAGACAGACAGACAGACAGACAGACAGACAGACAGACAGACAGACAGACAGACAGACAGACAGACAGACAGACAGACAGACAGACAGACAGACAGACAGACAGACAGACATTACGGAAAATTAAAAAATGCATTTCCTTGTTACTATGGACATGACTGATACAGAAATACCATCCTTTTTAAATTTTGAGCAATGTACAAACAAAACTCTTATTTTATATATATAGATGTTCATCATAGAGTGGAGTTCACAAACATTAATGATGAAAGAGCAATGGTAGCCTCTTCGTTTCTGCTTTGTATGAAATTTAACCATATCTCTGTAGAGAGCTGCAGAATGTTTGAAGTTTGGAGTGCTGGGAGCACAAGCTGTATGATTGCGACTTCTATTTCACCACAGACTCTTCCATATCCCATTCTACGTAGCTCCCTGCACTAAACGTAGGCTTCCCTTTTAAAGCACCCACACACTATGGGCCTTTAATTTATCCAGTTAGAGATAAAGTGCAGCATTTGTGAAACAAAGTAGTACAATCACGGTCTCATGCAAACTGGCCAACCTTATGAGAGTACCGTTTATCGATGACTTATTTAGGGAGATTCCTGATCAGTCACTGCCTGAAGGGTTAGAAATTGAATATATACACACTTGGATGGAATACAAGAGTGCTTAAGTATTAGAAACGGTAATGATTGCAAACTTTGGGATGGGAAGACTTGGGAGTAAGGAGACGAGATGCATGGCTATGTGGTGCGTTTCGAGCTGTCAGTGGTGAGATGGCGATATGAAGATAACGTTGGAATTCAAGAGGAGAGATTGGGACAAATATTCATTTATAGGACCAGGAGTAAGGGATTGGAATAAATAATGAAGGGAAATGTTCGATAAATTACCATGTTCGTTGAAAATATTTAAGGAAAAGCTAGGAAAACCTTTTTTTTTGCTATTTGCTTTACGTTGCACCGACACAGATAGGTCTTATGGCGACGATGGGACAGGAAAGGCCTAGATATGGGAAGGAATCGACCGTGGCCTTAATTAAGGTACAGCCCCAGCATTTGCCTGGTTAGAACATAGGAAACAGGGAAAACCATCTTCAGGGCTGCCGACAGTGGGATTCGAACCCACAATCTCCCGAATACTGGATACTGGCCGCACTTAAACGACTGCAGCTTTCGAGCTCGGTAGGTAAACAATTATAGGTTAAATGTAAATATGTGGTAAACAGTCGATAGGGAATCTGCCAATTGGGCGACCGCCCCAAATGCAGATCATTGATGATTTGTTGCTGACTGATGATTAATTGATATATTGGTTTCGAAATGTTGATTCAATGTTTCTTAAATTTATCATTATTGTTGTTTGCTGCCACTGTAGTCGTTTTTTTCTTCTGCTGCTTCTTATTATTATTATTAGCACCTGTCCCCTACTCTACAGATAGTGAGACTGCCTTTTCCGGCAGGTCCTGTTTCCGATTCTTCACCACACCCGAGAATTTTATTTGGATCTTATTGCTGGCTCGAGATCTACTCAGCTTACTCGAGAACACTTAATTGTGGAAATTAAATGAAATGCCGTATGGCTTGTACTTCCGGGAGTGTCCGAGGACAAGTTCGGCTCGCCAGATGCAGGTCTTTGATTTGACGCTCGTAGGCGACCTGCGCGTCGTGATGAGGATGAAATGATAATGAAGACGACACATACGCCCAGCCCCATGCCACCGAAATTAACCAATGATGGTTAAAATTCCCGTCCCTGCCGGGAATCGAACCCGGGACCCCTGTGACCGAAGGCCAGCACGCTAAACATTTAGCCATGCAGCCGGACTTAATTGTGGAAGTACCTGACGATGAGACCGCGGCTGCGGCCCAGAAAGCCAAGAATAACTGCAGGAAGGATTAATTACGTTGATTACCCGTCACCTCGTAATCTGCGGCCCTTCAGCCTGAGTAGTGGTCGCTTGATAGGCCAAGGCGCGTCAAGTCCTCCAGAGACGAAGGCTTAATATTTATTTATATGAGTTAATAATGATTTTTCTGGAAGGACCTAGTGTTTACAGTGCACTATGTCTTCTGGTATAGCGTAGAGCAATTTTGTTGCTTTCATAGATCTGTCTCTGTCTTATCTTTTGACAACATGAAAGTAACTGAAGTATGAGCGATGCTAGTAATTTCATTCCTTTTGCAGCTAGTCCCTGCTATAAATGGTGTGAAAATGTTGCTCATAGGGTCAGTTGGTGCATGCATTTCAGTGGGCTTGGCAGACTGATATGTAATAGCAATTCTGGCTCGGCGCGGAATGCTACAGGAAACTACCTCACTCCTCATTTTCCTAGTACGCCTCTTCAGTGATGCCTAGGCCATCTATGACAGCTGATGGCAGAGGTGTTGAGGATCCCAGCAGCCTTAGGGCTGAGGACTGAACATACACATACATGAGATAATAAAAAAGAAGTTCAATGTAAATGATGTTAAAAAATCCGAAGACTGAAAGAATAACGCATCTATTATTATTAGTCAACTGAAATAGAAACATTCTGATTTCCCTTCGGAGAATGTACCTATAAAATTTAGTTTTATACGTGAAGATATTATTATTATTATTATTATTATTATTATTATTATTATTATTATTATTATTATTATTATTATTATTATTATTATTATTATTATTATTATTATTATTATTATGGTTTTCAGAGACGCCGAGATGCTGGATTTTCTTCCTGAAGGACCGAACAAATCGCCTTTCCGTTAGAGTCATGCAGCTGTGAGCTTGCATTTCGGTGATAGTGGGTTTCCCATTTTCACACTAGGCTAATACTGGGGCTGTACCTTAATAAGCCACGGCCGCTTCCTGCCCACTCCTAGCTTCTTTCCTATCCCATCGTCGCCATAAGACCTATTTGTGTCGGCGCGACGTAAAGCAAATTGAAAATATTCCCGGAGGATATTTTTTACGTGACAGTTAATCTGCTGATGTATTTGGACACCTTCAGTAGGCGTAACACCGGATTGAACCAGCATCGAAATTAATTGAGCTCAGAAAGCCAGAGTTTCTACCGTCTGAACTCTTCAGCCAGGCTCGTGAGGATGTGTATGAACTTTGGAAAAATTCTTCTCTGTTAACATTTGACTAGCCAGCAGCTTTCACTTTAGAAACTTCTTCTTCTTCTTCTTAGTGTTAAAAGTTTAACAATGATAATAAGTAATGTTATATAATATAACACTTCTGAAAAATCTTATGTTACTAATACATTACAGACTAGAAAACTTAAGTTATGTTAACCGAATCGAAACTGGAAAAGAATAGCTTTACCCTTATCAAAACATATGTGACATGAGAGGGGGCGGTTTACGGTGGTTTACTGTCAGGGGTAAACATTGTCGTGAAGAAGCACTATACCCTGGGTATTACTGAAAAATATAAACTTGGCAACCGAGGAAACTATGGGCTGAAATGAAATGGCGTATGGCTTTTAGTGCCGGGAGATCCCAGGACGGGTTCGGCTCGCCAGGTGCTGGTCTTTTGATTTGAAGCCCGTAGGCGACCTGTGCGTCGTGATGAGGATGAAATGGTGATGAAGACAACACATACACCCAGCCCCCGTGCCAGGGAAATTAACCAATGATGGTTAAAATTCCCGACCCTGCTGGAATCGAACCCGCGACCCCTGTGACCAAAGGCCAGCACGCTAACCATTTAGCCATGAAGCCGGACACTATGGGCTGATACGCTATATAAAAACCTCAAAAGCGCATATTTCCACCCCAACATGGCTTAGGACATGAAGAAATGGAGACAGCCGAGCTATATAATGGACTCTACTATTAGACAGAAAAAATACAAAACCAAAAAAATTAAAAGTTAATATTTTGTGAAACACAACTTTTTATCTGAAAATATTTACAAGTAATTTGATTGTTTACGGAAGAAAACACTCGATACACTCATATAAAATGTATTAAGTTATAGTTCTCATAAGCATTTATTGAGATCATCTGCATTTTACTGTATAGTTCTTGTTCATCTTCATCTTCCTTCTAGTTTGACCTTCTGTGAACAAAGAGAAAATTGGTTTTTTGGACAATATTTTCTTTTTCTTCCGGTATTTCTTCAAAGTTTCGCTTGATTTTCTTCTTTCTTTCCTCTGACCAGAAGCTCTAATCCCCATTGTAGAGTACTTTACGTTTTCTGGAACCCCTCGAATACGTAAATGTTCTCTCGAAACAACTGTCTACTCTATTCCAGATCTATTTTGGGTCAACCTCAGCTTCGTTCATATCTTTTCCTGTTTCCTCAACTCATTTCGAGGTCACCTTTAGATTGGTGACATAATTGAAGATTTTCTTTATGTTAAAATTTTCAAGGGGTGCAAATTAAACTCCAGTTTTGTTTGTTGTATGTTTTTTCTTCTCCAACATTTTGTATATGATATTTTCCTCTTTCTCCATGTTCCATCAGTTCTTTTTCATATCCAAATTTCTCTTTCAGATATGTCTTCGTTTCTTCTCTAGTTCTTCATTTATCCTTTCTTGTTCAGGATGGGAGATTCTGAACTAAATAGCAACCGCAATGTAGTGTTTGTTTTCGCGTCGCTGCAGATTATTATTATTATTATTATTATTATTATTATTATTATTATTATTATTATTATTATTATTAGTTCTATCTGCGGTATGCCTGTAATGTTTGATAACCTGACGCATGTAAGTTATATGGACGGTACCGATATCGATGGCTTACTTCTAAAACCTCGTATGTCCCGATGCTCTTCCTACGCATTATTTTCCTTAAAGCTGGCCACGCTTCCCAGCCACAAATGGATATGCAGTCCATCAGAACAATTTTCATTGTGTTCAATTTCATATGCTGGTGTGTAAAGAAAAATGGACCTTAACATACCCAAGAGTACGGATGTTGTTTGCATCACGTATTTACGCACTCCTTACGCACGCATTTAAGGTTCAATTTCCTTTACACATTAGCATAGGAAAATGAACACAACGAAAATTGTTCTGATGGGCTGCGTATCAATATGTGGCTGGGAGACGTGACCAGTCTTAAGGTAAAGAATGGGTAGAAAGAGCATTGCGAGATGCGAGGTTTTAGAAGTAATCCGTCGATATAGTGCATATAACGGTAATTACTTGGGATCCGTAATGAGCTGATCTCATTTCTTTCCTCTAATGGCAGTCCAAGCGTATTATATAACTGTGAATATAAAATGAAAATAGTCATGTATTGATGAAGTAATTACGGATACCCTTGAAACTGAACCCAATACAGAGAATCCAATAACCAATATCTCCAGAAAGATCGAAAAATCCACGAAATCACCAAGAGGTCAAAAGTTCCAGGATTTTTTCATGTCGGAGGTGTGAAATGTTTTATTTTCTTTCAATATTCAGTACAATTTATATATTAAACAATTAGAATAAAATTAATTAATTGTTATAACACTGTAAAGGAAGTATCTCAGCAATGCAGTCACATTTGTTTACTAAATTCGATTTACTTCAATGAAAAATGTTCGGAAATCCCAAGAGTAGAACAAGGAATCCTTCAACGTTAAATAATATGAAAGAAAGATTCGTCGTAGCATTGTACATTTATCGAGAGTACATTCAAAACGAATCAATAGTACATCAAACTGTTCAATAGGTGGCTTTAATGGGATCAGCAGTCCTGTTTCCCAATTCAATTACGTTCAAAGGGAAATTGACTGGCTTCATAACACAATGAAAATGGCTTTCAAATTAATCAGTGAAGCAAATTTGCTTCCTTCCCTAAAAGCTTCATCAGGGAACAAAGGTGCCTTTATTAGTTTATTTCATGGTGTATGGTTTCTTCTTAATTTACTCTGACAGACGTATCAGCTACATAAATATATATTCTGTTATGACAGAAATACGCAAACTGAAGGAAATAACTACTGAAATTTGATGGAAAATATATCATTAAAACAAAGTAAATCATTCATTATACCGGGTTGTACAGCTGCTCCTATTTTTTTAAACATATGCAACCAGCTAGGATTTAAATGTCTCTTAGTCCTATCTTGCACAACATCTTACAACAATTTTACGTGCAGTTAGTCCGATAAAGACTTCCCCGCACAACGCAAAAACGGTACAAGAGGCAATAAGTGAGGCCCGTCTCAAAAACACTGCGCCATTTTATGTAGAGCGGAGTCCAATACTCGAGTCATTTTTACGAAGTGTTACTGTACTGTACAAACCACAGCCACCCCTTTAGCTGTCGGTAGAGAATTGCGCATCCGATTGGTTCAAGAGGCCATTTTCTTTTGACAGGGGTGATCATGGTATCATAGAAAACGTGATAGGTTAGGACTAATTACAACCATATAAATTCATCGGCATTTTATATAGTCTCATAACATCGAAATTGATAGAAACGCGTTTTTCGCAGTATTTTATAATCTATTGTACGCAAATGCTGTACAGCGGATGTGATAGCTTACTCCATGTAATTACTACCATCAGAGCTTTCAATAAAGTCATAAAACTGGACCATAAGCCTGTAACACATCAGTAGCTTCACGAAGCGAGAACTTTCGCTCTCGTCGTGAATACAGAGTTGTAAGAGCTAGCTCAACCTTCGAGGAGGAAATACCTGTGCGGAATTAGACGCCTACCTAGATAAACTACGTGGAGCAGTGAGGGTTCGGAACGCTATTGAGCCATGCGTTTTTAATATTAATTTCGTACTCTTCTAGGCATACTTTACAAATATTTGACTTTTCTGAAGTCTCAGATATTCTTCTAAGGAAGTTATAATAAACATACATAATAATTATCGCCACGTAAGCACCGACTACGGAAAATTTCATTGTGCATACCACCTGAAACATAATGCTGAACTCATTTAACCAAGTAATAGATACATACTCTACTTGAGGGAATGTTGCAAGTATCTGGGCTTACGAGATACATGATTCATTATAATACTGTGATGTTTGAGGCAAAGTAAACCTGTCTGCACATTCGATTCAGAACTTTCAACATACAATATCAGCTTCGAAGGGATAGCGCGGATTATCTCATTAGTACAGAGATACGAGACCTAGTTTTCGTCGCCTGGAGTGGCTATATGGTACTAACCGCAGCCAACATGTGATTTTTCCGACGGATTCGGAATTCGAATCTAGCTACGAGCTTTGCATTTTTATTTTAATACTCTTAAGGTATTCGTAGTTAAGGATTAACTTATTAGGGTTTAACTTACTTCAGTCTCAAAAAACACTTTTCACCTCTAGAAGGAAAGCATACGTCAGAAAGGAATGCGACTTTTATATGGCAAGTGGCTACAACGTATGAAACGCACTGCACTTATTGTCAGAATTATGACACACCCATTCAACCAAGCAACTGCGCACGTTCGTATCGAAGAACGACTGGACTTCATAAGTAGGAAACATGAAACAGCACATAGTCATCTTTACAGCAATGTGCACCGGGCGAGTTGTCCGTGCGATAAGGGGTGCGCAGCTGTGAGCTTACATCCGGAAGATAGTGGGTTCGAATCCCACGGTCGGCAGTACCGAAGATGGTTTTCCGTGTTTTCCCATTTTCACACCAGGAACATGCTGGGGCTGTACCTTAATTAAGGTCACGGCCGCTGCCTTCCAACTCCTAGCCCTTTCCTATCCCATCGTCGCCATAAGACCTGTCTGTGTCGGTGCAACGTAAAGCAAGTAGCAAAAAAACCAGAAAAAACGGCAATGTGCAGACACGTTCCACTACATACGTTGCAGCAAGCAAGAAAGACTCACCTCTACCGTACTCAGATATGCATTAACGAAGGAGGTGGTCATTTTGAATATTTCCTTCATTAATCGAATGGCCATGCACAAGCCCAATGCACCTCTGTCGGTAAAAGCTTATTTTACTGCAAATAGCTCTTTTAAGAGCTACTTAGAAATGAACATAACAGAGTACCTGCAACATGAGAACTGACCATGATTTAGATTTGTCTTCGACATCGCGACTCACACGAACATTTAACAACGAAATAAAAATCTCCTATACCGAACTCGAACCTCCTACTAGCGAGGAGCACCGCTTTACTTCTCTAACTTCAAACACACTCGAGTATCACGAGCTCCCGCTTGCCAGTGTTATATCAACACTACTTCTAGTCATGCATCCATCATTTTCTCTGTACATGAAGTTTCTATGATAAAGAATTTTTCTTTACAATAATTCGGAATCATGTACAATGAAACATTTTCTTGTAAAGAAATGAAGCAGGAAACTATGGTACTAAGAAAATGCCAAGTAATCTAACATGATTTCAATGAAGTGTGATAAATGATTATGACATACTGGGCCGAAAAGTTTTAAATATTGAATTCTTCCAAAGCAGGAATTAATAGACTATTTTATGAACCATTGCTTGAAATTTGTACGGCAAATAAACTCTAACAACATACACTACGAAGTAAGGTTAAGAAGTAGAGGTAGGCTGAGTAAGATCTGATACTCAGAAATGGGCAAAGGTAGGAACGGAGAGGTATTTGGGAGATATACAACGGAGAACTCTGTTACTTTGGTGGCTTAATATATCGGGGCAAACTGTGAGGACCATTATGGACGCGAAATTTCCCGGATAGAGGGGCCTAGAAGATGATTAATGAGGCCTTTAACACCAGAAATGGCTTGTTGTTGATTATTATTATTATTATTAAAATGAAGAAGATGATAAATTCTAACGATGTTCAAATCACACCCCTCAGATTCGCATTAAAGGGTTCTAACTTTACACGCAAACAAATATAATTCATTAATCTAAGACAGAGTGTCTCCTATTCATATTCAGACAGCACACCACACAGCAAACAACCACAGAAATACTCAATAGTGTTTACATCCCGCCGCATAGGGTTAGCGTCAGGAAGGGCATCCGGCCAAATCCATATGTGCGGCACAGTTAGCTCTCTCGATCCCACAGGTGTAGAAAAAGCGGTAGAAGGAGAAGAAGAGTCTTAGACTGAGTGTCTTATTCATGATGCCACAGAGTACAACTCTACTCGAGGTAAGTGATATTCGAAAGCCAAGTGGGAACCTTGGCACTTCATGTCGACATTTTTGGCATGGTAAAGTCCTCTCCTTGCGTCCGATAAAATTAACTCACAATCAGTTTCAATATCCGCCCATTAGAATGCCGAATTACTGCTAGCTGGCAGCAAATATAAACATCGAAATGAAATGAAATGGCTTATGACTTTTAGCTAGGAGTGTCCAAGGATATGTTCGTCTCGCCAGATGAAGGTCTTTCGATTTGACTCCCGTAGGCGACCTGTGCGTCGTGATTAGGATGAAATGATAATGAAGACGACACATACACTCAGCCCCAGTGTTGGCGAAATTAACCAATGATGGTTAAAATTCCCGACCCTGCCGGGAATCGAACCCGGGACCCCTGTGGCTAAAGGCCAACACGCTAACCATTTAGCTATGTAGTCGGACAACGTCGAAATGAGTACCTAGGACTCCGAAATGGCACTACCAGTAAGGCCCTGCAACCAAGTAACTGATACTAAGCTATAATTATTATTATAATTATACATTATTACTAAAAGTTACATGAGAATGAAAAATATCCCAGTGGGAATGTCTGCTTACAACAATATTACAATATATCATGTATGTTAAAACTTATTTATGCAGCTCGTCTGGAAATGCAGGATGGATGTAAGCGAATGATTCAAAACCACCAGTGTCAAATGTTACTTTCTATATTAGTCCCATTCATGATGTTTCATACTACCATAATTTCTTTATTCTTTGTGTAAAGATAAAATGTATTATTGGAAGGAAGAATTTAAAATACTGTGTGATGTTATGATGAGCCGATAATCAAGGAATAATCGGTGACGGTATCAGGTGGTGGTGGTGGTGGTGGTGGTGGTGGTGATTACCGTTCTAAGAGGAATTACAACTGGGCTGACGGTATCTAACATGTTTGAAAGTTCTCATGTGGAGAAGTCTAATCCATTTCCAACCAGGAAGCAAGAATGGCCATCATGAAGATGATAAATATTATGTATAACAATTGTAATGCATAGCATCACAGTCTACGTATATTATTACTAGCAATTGTACCCGTGCTTCGCTACGGTATTCCAGATTGTATACGGATATCGAAGTAAATTACTGTACATGAAGTGAATAATAATTTTAAAATTGCATGCAAATTGGCGTTATCCGAGAAAAAGCATAGGGAGGTCCGCAGACGATGTTTCCAATGTAAAGTGCGAGTTGTGGAGTTGTGATGATAAAGACAGGTGCACATGTCTACCACAATTCATTATGTTTTAGAAACGTTGAATGGGGTGAAATTTGTGTAAGATTTTCACACAGTGAATTACTTTTCAGATACTTATGCGACAGCTTCAAACATAGAATTTGGCTCACATATGGCTACTAGGTGGGCCAATATTCGTGTAGAATTTGATGATCCCATCTTTCCTATAAGTGAATCAAACCATCAATTGTACGTGTACAAGGTGCAAAATTTAGGTAAATCCAGAAAGAGAAAAATTTAATGTATAAGGGATAGAGATACGACAAAAGGTCATAAGACCGAAGTTGTAGATCACTCCAAATTGAACGGAGATTGTGCCTGCCATCCGTTTTGTGATACGACTTACCGTTTAGCCACGAAATACATCGAAAGGAAGGACTGCACCGTCATTAAAATTGCCTCCATATTTCGATATTTTTCGGGGGTAAAAAATAAAAGTTTTTAACATCTCGTAAATTTTCCGTCGGTTACATGCTAAAAGCTATAATTTTGCAAAATTTCAATTTTCTAACTTGTCTGGGAGATTGTGCTGCGATCTTGATATGGGGGAGTGGGTTAAAAATCAGGACTTCAAGGACACTTTTAAGCCCATAAAACCTGTAGGTTCTGGATAAATATCACCGACTGTGTTCTTATGCAGGTTTGAAACTCCCAGCATGTACCCCTCAGAGAATTATGAGAATTTCAGATTTTTCTAGGGATCCTGAAGTCATCAGCTTGTCTGGTACGAAGATTTAAATTTTTAAGGTGCCTAGAATGGTCTCACTAATTTACGTCTGTTTTCATTTCTATGCCTTAATTTTTATATATAGTACAGTATATATAGATCGCGCCTAACAGACTTCCATTTATTAGTGTGGATGATATTTTACCCACTTCCCTAGTGGTTCTAGGAGCGTCCTACTCCCACAGTACGTTTTCCAGGTAGTAAGTCATACTGGAAAATACACACGTCCATTATCTCGGTCATTTCTGACGATTTATTTTTTCACCACTTCTCACCCCTATGCCAAAGGGGGCTGAAGTTAGACTTTAAACATCTGGAATGTTACTATTCATCTCAGCGACCCGGAAAACTATGGATTCGGCAGTATATTCGATTACTATTATATCTCACTCCCACTTCCCCCATCCTAGAGGGGGCTAAAATTTGAGTTTAAAAAAATCTGAATGTTACTATTCATCTCAGCGACCCCGTAAAGTATGGATTCGGCACTACTTTCGATGATTTGTATATCTCAGTCCCCTTGCCCCCTCCCCCCGCCTCTAAGGGTTCCTGGTGTGTTTTACCCCCATGTGGTTTGTCTCCTGATATTAAAAATTCGGATTGTCACTATTCACCTCAGCGACAATGAATTCGACACTATTATTTCTATATATCATGATTATTTCTATATATCACTCTCCCATCGCCCCCCATCACGAAGGGGCCTGAACTTGGACTTTTAAAAATTCCGGAGTGTCACTGTTCATCTCAGCGACTCCGAAAAGTATGGATTCGACACTATTTTCGATGATTTTTATATCTCAGCCCCCTCGCACCCCCTGCCCCTAAGGGTTCCTGGGCTGTCCTACCCCCACGTGGTTTGTCTCCTGATACTAAAAATCCCAAGTGTGCAATTCACCACGGCCACCCCGAAAACTATGTATTCGACACTATTCTCGTTTAATTTTATATATCACTCCCCCTCGACACCACCCCAAAGGGGGTTGAACTTGAACTTTAAAAAAATCCGGAGTGTCACTATTCATCTCAGCGCCCCCAAAAAGTATGGATTCGACAGTGTTTTCGTTAATTTATGTGACCCCTCGCCCCCCGCCCCTAAGGGTTCCTGGGCTGTGTTACCCCCACGTGGTTTGTCTTCTGATACTAAAAATCCAGAGTATACAATTCACTTCGACATTATTTTCGTTTAATTTTATATATCACTCCCCCTCGCCCCCCATGCGAAACAGAGCTGAACTTTGACATTTGAAAAATGGGGAGTATCACTGATCATCTCAGCGACCCCGAAAACCGTGGATTCGGCACTTTTTTCGATTATTTTTATACCTTGTCACCCCTGACCCCCACCCCTAAGGGAGCTACGGATGGCTTACCCCCACAGTGCTCGTCTCCAGATAGTAAGACATAAGTGTACCAAGTTTGGATGAAATTGCTCCAGTGGTTTAGGAGGAGATGTGTCATTTACACACACACATACATGCATACATCCATTTTATATATAGTAAGAAGAAGAAGAAGATTATGCTTGCTTTATTATTACATAGAGAAATTTTATTTTGAACGCTGCAGAGATCTAAACTTAAACTGTATATCCGAAGAAATTATTCGAATCCGAGGAATGAACATTACCTCGCTCGCGGCATGCCCAATCATGAGAATGGCTTCAATAATATTAGTCATCAGTTTCAGAGTCGTGTTCATTGCAGAGGGCAGGATTCTTATTCTTAAGAAGGATAATTGGTGCCACAATCGTCCGCTCTAAGACGTTGAAGGGTACTCCAGGTGACTCCAAGTCTGTCGAAGCTCTGCCTTGTAGTCGATAGACTTGTAACTGTGTAGAACGTCGGGTAATTCTTGTAAAAGTTGCTTGTTAAAAGAAATGAATGGCATGATATATGATAGCAAGAATGAAGAGGATGAAACCCGGCGCCGGAACATATGCCACTACTCTCCAATAGCTCAAGACTTAAAGTCCCGATCCGACGGACGAATCATCATCAACATCGTCATATGCCCTCACACCATATAAGACCAAAAACAGCTTCCTACGTCCTGGACGTAAAATGGCTCCTTGAATATTGTGTTCTCTACCTATCTTATGTACGTTGCCTAGCGACAGCGACTCTATGCATTTAATCTTGGTGACAGCACGTTGGATTGTCATATCCCAATGCACGTTTTCCGATGGCTTTTCGTTCATAACTCACCAACGGAAGCGAAAATGAAAATTCTGGCTTCGAGGTGCATTCGGACCCCTTTCCATCTACGTATGTTCAAAATTTCAGATCTCTACGTGCTGTAGATTTTGCAGGGCATCGCGCACAGACACACAGACAGACAGACAGACAGACAAACACTTCCTTTTATAATATTATTATAGACAAATGATATAAAATAGCTCTGAAGAAATTACGGATTGTACCAAAAACGACTTTACAATTGCCGGATAAAATTTGCTTTACGTCGCACTGACGTAGGTAGGTCTTGTGGCGACAATGGCATAGAAAAGGGCTAGGAGTGGGAAGGAAGCGACCTAGTCCTTAATTAAGGTACCTAGTGTAAAATTGGAAAGCCACGGAAAAGCAGGTCTGCCGACAGTGGGGTTCGAACCCACTATCTCCCGAATGCAAACTGACAGCTACGGATCCAACCCGCGCAGCCGCTCCTCAGTAATTGTCGAATAAATGTTCTTAAATATTATATGGATATAGATCCTTCCACGCTGGATATTACAATTGGCGTCAAGTTTCCTCCTGTATCGACCTAGCACCCCAGTGTCTTCCCATGTACATCTTGAGCAAATGATCTTGACGATGGAATTCAAGGATCGAATGTCTGTCATTTGGCTATCGGTGAAATCATCCGATTGCTACTTTTGGATTTCTTTTGTCTTCCGTACGCAGAATGTGTCCAGTCATCTGAAGTCTTTTTCATGCAACGATATCTTGAAGTTTACATGAACCACTTCTCCGCACTACTTCGTTGGTAGCATGACCGAAATATCGGATTTTCAAGATGCTAGTAGGGCGCCTCTGTTGGAAGACGTCAAGCCGTTTATTGAAGCTTGTTGATGCCTTCCAAGCCTCAAAGCCTAGAACGGATTCTGGATCCACAAATGAGGTGAACATACAGTGTTTGATATTCAGCGATAATGGATGCTGAGGAACAGTACTTGTTCATCCTTCAAAAAATGGATGTAGCCTTTCCAGTATGGTATCTAACATCAATGTCTCTGTCTCCATTCTGGGCAATAACATTACCCAGGTGGGTGAATCTGTCTACTTCGTCCGGGAACTCCAAGTATATGCTTCTATAATCAGAGCATCAGTTTCAAGCTGCGCAACTTCGGCTTTGCTCTGGACAGTTGATACCTTCACCAGTACGTAGTTCACTCACTGTGTGATGTAATCGTGACCACAAAGAAGGCGAGTGAATTATTATTAACTCGGTCGACAAACCATCTGTTCTGTATGCTTTCAAGTGCCTTGTAATGGCTAGGAAGGGCCCACTTAGAAAGCTGCAGTTAAAAGAGAGGAAGATCCTGAGGAGGATATTAGGACCAATCAGAGACGAAAGAGGCACTTGATGAACTATATGAACACCGGGAGGACATCGTCACGTCTATAAGGAAAAGGCACCTGACCTTTTATGGACACTTGTCCTGTTTGGATTCCAAAAGACTCACCAACAGGATAATCACAGTAACAGGAAGAGGCAAGGCTTCTAAGAACAGATGGATCACGTCAGTTAAGTCGGATATGGAACAACTAGATATCCCACTGGGACAAACTCATGACCGACTACTGTTCCGTCAAGCCATCTGACACGGAGTTTTCCCTTCATCCCTTACAAGTAAAAAGACTACAGGAACTAAGTGGAGAGAAAGCTGGCTCATAGTCAGCAAATGAAGGAGTATTGGAAGAAGAATAAATCAACAACTTTACCGAAGAGTGGATACGAGCCCCGTGGTCCTCAGTAGGCCTAAACGACAAAGAAGAAGAATATTAACCTTATATCACGCGTGCGACAAAATCACCCTTGCTAAAATTATCAACGGTTCCACGTACTACATAACAAAGCTTGTAAAAGGCCCACTCTATGCACTCACAGTAATTTAGTAAAATCTCATATTACGCCATGTTGTAGAATGTTACTGAAATCAGGACCGTTCTTCACTTCATTGCCCTTGACATTCAAAACATATCTTTCTCTCCCCACTGTTAAAGAAAACAAACTCTTTAAGTACGGTCAGTCATCGACTTTCCACATAAGAGTAAATTCATATATGTAATACTAAAATTAATACTAAATCTTCGATGTAGGATATCGAATGATATAAGAACCTCCACTATTTATTAATCATGCATTCATTGGAAAGCGATGATCCATCCAATAATTAAAGTATCGTTTTCTTGTTACGGAGTCCTCAAGACTCAACACATTATATGTAATTATCATCTCCGGATGGTCATCATTATTACTCGTTACAAGCATTGCTCAGCGTCACGACCCCATCAGGTTGCACATTTTGTTAACTGGTGCCTTCTTCGGCGGCTTTCTGCCTCGCCGAGGAGTCTTTGAGGACCTTAGCTACCGATCCTCTTTCCACATGGTCTTCTGCATTCAAATAATCCTTCCATAACAGAGTTTTCCCGTTTCCCAAAATCTGTTCGAATGATGTGGCTGAAAACTGAATGATACTTTGATTGACGTTGGAGGAAGGGAATTTGGCGATATTAAGCTTTTTGGTAATGGACGAGCTAGTTCTTCTTTCTGTATAGCGCACACGCAGCATTCTGCGCAAAAAGACATATCGTCGTTGCCGGGACAAAACCTCCTATGTGATAATACTTTTGGAGTTATACTGACCCGCAGCACATACATTATGAAGAGCGAGAATGCCTTGACAACATTCACACAATATTGTACCTCAGACGACAGAACCTTACCGGCCGAAATTCTAAGCAAAAAATGTTTCACATAGAAGGTTTTGTCCCGACAGCGACGATATCTGGTATGCGTCAGAACTAAGTTTGTTTCCAGCCTTAAGAGACCAGGTCTCACATGGATAGGAGAACGGAAAATACGAGTGTTCTCACAATGCGGATCTCTCTACTGTTTGTAATAATCTTATTCTGCCAAGTTAGACAAAATACTTTAAATCTCTATTTCCCTTCAACCACCCCTAAACTGGACCGGAGCTGCTCGACTGATTACCATAACTTTGGACATTTTTAGAATTTCTAATCCATCTTAAATACTTGTGTCCATCGCCCTTGGAAGTAGTTCAGCAAGAAGAGTAATATTTTTAGTCAACAAAGGGCGGATTATTTATTTTTCTGTTACCGATTGAGATGCCTCCAGTCCATCCTTCAAAGGGCTTTCCTGGTGACATAATTCGGTATCGATGTTATTCAGTAGTGGCGAGATAATGCAGCCCTGTCTGACAATCGAAATACTTCAGAAGTGTGACCATGGCTTACTACGGTGGCGGTGTGTTATAATGCAAATTATTCAGCAATTATATCAACTTGCGAGTGGTGGCACAGTCGATCAATCGCACGTTTGAACATTAGCTGGCACGTTGAAAAAAAAAACCTACAACCTGTTTTCCAGTCAGGGACCAGGTCAGGCATGGAATGAATAAGGCCTCCAACTTGCGACGACGATAGGAATTGAGCCGGTTGCCGAAGCCTGTCGCACTCTTCTGGGGCAATGATTAATGAACGAAAGATGAAATGAAATGCTATTGGAGAGTGTTGCTGGAATTAAAGATGACAGGGAAACCCGGAGTACCCGGAGAAAAATCTGTCTCGCCTCCGCTTTGTCCAGCACAAATCTCACATGTAGTGACCGGGATTTGAACCACGGAACCCAGCGGTGAGAGGCCGATGCACTGCATCTGAGCTACTGAGGCTATTAGCTGATACGGTGTTTTCCTTAAATAATTATATACTTCTTTGTAGTTTTGGTATATTCATACTTCAGATGCATTAAAAAATTTTCATGTTATTTAATATTTTGCCTTTTTGTGCATGTCTTTCTCATAAGTAAAAATGTACACACAAAAAATAATAAAAATTCACAGGATAACTTTACAATTTTTCATAAAATTAACACATCTTATTAATGAAATGAACTCCCAGAGTAGCGTAGAATTTTGTTTTCAAAATCCGAACCAGTTTAGATTCTTCATATTTGATACTCATTAACTCGTCTTATCAAATCTTATTGCCTATAGAATCATAGCAGCAACAATTCCTGCACTCTTCAATCTGTAGTTCACACTTCAATAGTGTTCAACAAACATCTTGTACAGTAGTCCGAAAAATATTAATTTTCCCAGTATCTGTGAAATCGTAAATCGACGAGCATATGAAGTAGCCATTATCTGCATTCATTCATTGGTAAACTTCACCGTTTCGTTCAGAATAGCATTAGGAAGAAATATTCCAACAATGGATTATTGTCCGACTCGTTGGCTGAATGGTCAGCGTACAGGCCTTCGATTCGGAGGGTCCTGGATTCGATTCCCATCCGGGTCGGGGATTTTAATCGCTTCTGATTAATTCTTTAATTCTTATGGCTCGGGGACTTGGTGTATGTGTCCGTCCCAACACTATCTTCATCATATTTAGACCCCACACCACACTATCAACTACCACAGAAACACGCAATAATGATTAAATCCCTCCATATAGAGTTGGCGTCAGGAAGGGCATCCGGCCGGAAAGCAGGGCCAAATCCACATATGTGTGATAGAGTACGCACCCTCGACCCCACAGGTCTGGGGAAAAGCGATAGCAAGTGAAGGAGAAGAAGAAGATTCCAATAATCGATTACCGGTGTGTTTATAGATTTGCTGACTTGTCCTTTTGGGCCAAGTAATTTAGGTTAGGCGTCCAATTCAGCTGGTCATCCCCCATATATTGATCATTGAGGGAAGAATATCTTTTGGACTTATTGTAGATATTGTCTTATGGACTTTGTCTACATCTAAGTGAAGCAAGAGCGCACACTCTCATTGGATTGCTCCGTGTCAGAACTGTGTTCACGGAGTGTTGATAGCAATGAGTGATACCTTTTGGATTCCATGAAACACGAAAATTGAATGTTGTATCTATGTGTAAGGCCCATTTTAACACTAGAATGAAATATGATGTAGTATATGTAAATGGAATTGCTCTTCACACTTAATCACCACACATTTTGATGCCACAATCCGGAAAATAACCAAGACTTACCCGACGAATCACTTTCGCCTGCTCGAAGGCACTGAATTCAAACCAGTCAGTTACGTACTGTAACATACAGGGGAGGAAGGTTTTCGAATTATTGAGAATACAAATGGCATATGGACACTAAATATTCCCAGAACATGTCTGCGGAAAGTCTTAGGGAAAATCCTGGTGACTGAGGAAACATAAGTAAAATTAACATTGAACCCCATTTGTCAGAGAGGAGACGAGTTGGTCCTGGCCCACTTTCTGACTGGAAAAAGATTGACTGCAGTAAAAACTGGGCCCGAACCAGCACTGAAATCTAACTTGGCAAAAGAGTTGGCGCATGTTGGAGGGTCACGGACTATTCCTAGAAGAGCTAGACCAAGGAGTACCTCATGCAGCTGAGAAGTTTCCGTGAAGTCCGGCGTCCACGAGGTAGCGCTCCACATCTGAGAGTCGGGGCATAGTCCTCCTCCAGGAAGATCTACGACCCAGCCACATGCGGAAGAAAGCGCGCATAAAAGAGCTCCGAGCTGGAAATGAGGCAGTGATAGGATTGTCATTGTTAGGGACGCGAATGGGATTTAGGTTAGGCGTCCAATTCAGCTGGTCATCCCCCATATATTGATCATTGAGGGAAGAATATCTTTTGGACTTATTGTAATACAAAAGTGAAATGCAATATGGCGTAGAAGATGTAAATGGAATACGTATTCATATAGGGCTTGATGCACTGATTGACGATGTGTAGTAAAATCTTGATGTGTGTAAAATGAAAGAAGTGTTGCGATAGTTTGAACAGTTCCTGACTGACCCCCTTCTCGTTCAAGGGCATTAAAATAGAGATCGTTCAATCTAGAAGCCACTCTCTGAATTCCGCATACCTGTCTTCATATGCTTCCTGGATTACGAAAAACCATCTGAGAGTGTTATTTGGGAGAAAAAACGGTGGCAATTACTTTGCTTATAAAGCAAGCCTATACTCTCATTACAGCCAAGAGCAGGCCCTCTCGGAAATTATACTTTCATTATCTTCCTCCATCCCATTTGTAATTAGATTATCTTGTGGGTTATTAGCAATGCACTCCACATTTTCATATGTGCCATTACACTATAAAGCAGAAAACAATTTGATGCCATAGGTCGCGTCGTTAAAAATAATCAATCACACCACTAACGTGATTAGTTCCACAGCTAGATGTGAACTAACATGTGAGTTGCGCCCGCTTCAAAATGTCATAAGAAAGTCATGTGAAAATAACGACATGGCGTAGCTAAGGAAGAGGGAGAAGCTTTTCATGGAGATCTAGCCACTGATCTACGCATGGCGAAGAACAGGCCACGATATTAGATTTTCTAAAACTGGAACCGAACCCGGATTATATGTGATAGAACACAAAATTCTTCAAATAATTGCCACAGTTTGTCCCAAATAACACTCTCAAATGATTTTCGTAATCCAGGAAGCAGATAAAGAGAGAGACAGAGAATTCACCTGCCTTTTCAATGACTTGTCCCATGTTAAAAATCTGTTCCCGAGTTCCTTTACCTTTGACAGGTAAAATGTACGACTTGACGCACTGATTAACGATGTGTAGTAAGATCTTGCTTGCGTGTGAAATGAAAGTAGTGGTGCGATAGTTTGAACAGTTCCTGACCGAGCTCGATAGCTGCAGTCGCTTAAGTGCGGCCAGTATCCAGTATTCGGGAGATAGTAGGTTTGAACCCCACTGTCGGCAGCCCTGAAAATGGTTTTCCGTGGTTTCCCATTTTCACACCAGGCAAATGCTGGGGCTGTACCTTAATTAAGGCCACGGCCGCTTCCTTCCCAGTCCTAGCCCTTTCCTGTCCCATCGTCGCCGTAAGACCTATCTGTGTCGGTACGCCAATAGCAAAAAAAAAAAGTTCCTGACTGACCCCTTCTCGTGCAAGGTGTTTAGAATAGAGGTCGTTCAATCTAGAAGTCACTCTCTCGTCATTCATACTTGATTGCACAGTAAAGCTGCACATTTATTCCTTCTCAACCATTTTATTTAAGTTAAGCTACCTCCGATATATTATCGATTTCTGGAGATTTTTTTTAATTTTTAAGATAATGTACGGAATTTAAATCTCACTTGGAGGATCCAGAGCAGATCGTTGCCTTGACTGCTGCTCATAACCATTGACCGCACCTTTTACTTGTCATTTTCTGCTGAATATAGCGTCATTCAGTACTGATCTCACCTTTCAACAGCCTCTTTCCAGTATCGAATGTAAGTTTCTATTCTTATTCTCCACCACTTATGTATGAGGTTAGAATTCACGAACAATACAGATTACCGAGCTCGATAGCTGCAGTCGCTTAAGTGCGGTCAGTATCCAGTAATCGGGAAATAGTGGCTTCGAGCCCCACTCTCGGCAGCTCTGAAGATGGTTTCCCGTGGTTTCCCATTTTCACACCAGGCAAATTCCGGGGCTGTGCCTTAATTAAGGCCATGGCCGCTTCCTTCCACTTCCTAGGACTTTACTCTGCCATCGTCGCCATAAGACCTATCTGTGTCGGTGGACGTAAAGAAAAAAAAGAAAAAGAAAACACAATACAGATTTTTGGTTAGATAGTAAATATCGACGGCTTACTTCTAAAACCTCGTATGTCCCGATGCTCTTCCTATGCATTATTTTCCTTAAGGCTGGCCACGCCTCCCGGTCACATATGGATATGCACTCCATCAGAACCATTTTCATTGTGTTCAATTTCCTATGCTGACGTGTAAAGGAAAATGGTCCTTAGCATACCCTAGAGTAGGGATGTTGTTTGCATCACGTATTTACGCACTCCTACAGTATAATGCTTTTGAGGTTCAATTTCCTTTACACAATAGCATAGGAAAATGAACACAACGAAATTTGTTCTGATGGGCTGCATATCAATGTGTAACTTGGAGGCGTGAAGGGAAAAATGGGCAAAAAGAGCATTGCGAGATACGAGGTATTCGAAGTAAGCCGTTGAATTTCTTGCCTAATATGTTCCCCGCGTTATCTGATTTAACATTTAAAGAACTCTCAATAATATTTCATTTAATTTAGCAGACTTCTTCAGTATTAATTGCATAGTTATTTATATTCACGCAAAACATCATCAGCAAAATTATATGCTGAATTACTCTTTCATACGTTTTGGCTAAACTTTTTGAACATACATAGACTTGCTAGACAGTCTGAAACATTCAAGAAAACAGTTACTCCATGAACTACTATAATTCCTGGAATATTCCAGTTGATTGTCAACGGCTGTGTTCAGAAGAAGGAAATGATGAGTAACCGGTGAAATTTCTGGGTCATAAGACTTAGTTTTTGTTTCAAGAAGCATGCATGAATTATTATTTATTGAATGCTACATACAGGTTGAGATATAGTTCTGCTGGACGCAGACAATTTTTGTCGTGAAGAATTTGTTATATCATGACAATGTTCCGATATTTTTTACTAGTGAAGAATAAGAGAAAATAAGGTGCAGGAGTTAATCGTTTTTTATTCACTAATGAAAAATTTAGCTGAGTGTGTTAATATCGGAATAAATTCTTCTGATAGTTTGCCGTACCAAAAATGGTTATTATTTTATTTATGTTTACATAACGTATTTGTAGAATGCGAAATGGGAGACCCAATTTTGAGGTCAGAATTTGACAGAGGTTTGAGAGAACTAAATAGGAACAAGGCACCTGGAATTGATGACATTCCATCAGAATTACTGACTGACTTAGGAGAAACCAGCATGGCGAGGTTATTTGAATTTAGTGTGTAAGATGTATGAGACAGGAGAAGTGCCATCCGATTTTCGGCAGACTGTTGTTATACCTACTCCTAAGAAAGCCGGTGCTGACAAGTGTGAAAACTACCACACCATTAGTTTCATATCTCACGCCTACAAAATTTTAATTTTAATTTTTAATCGAAAGACGTCTTGAAATTGAGTTGAGAGAATATCAGTTTGGCCTCAGAAATGTAGGAAAACGTGAAGCAATACTGACTGTACGTCTGAACGTGGAGGATCGAATTAAGAAAGACAAGCCCACATGCATGGAGTAAGTAGATCTTGAAAAGGCATTTGATAATGTTGATTGGACCAAGCTATTTGAGATTCTGAATGTGATCGCGATCAGGTGCCGAGAACGTAGAAACGACCATTATGTGTTTTCGACTTCTTGTTGCCGTGAGGCGCTGAAGGACAGTACGACGGAATCAGAATCACTGTTGCTTACTTAGCACCACTCGGGGGACACGTATAGGGTAGTTTTAAGGTTAAACCTGCGGAGGTGAAGCAATACTCGATTGTCCCTTCCGTCCTTTCTCTCGATGTCTGAAGGACCTGAACTTAGCTACACCTGAGGCGGTGGATTGGATGAATAGTTTAGGTGTACAAATCTATAGCTCATTCCATGTTAAGAAAACAGTATTGCTCTTATGGTCCTGCAAAGAGTGAACACCCCCCCCCCCTCTTAGACTCTCATAATTCCTCGTGATT
This sequence comes from Anabrus simplex, assembly GCF_040414725.1. Lineage (NCBI taxonomy): Eukaryota > Metazoa > Arthropoda > Insecta > Orthoptera > Tettigoniidae > Anabrus > Anabrus simplex. The sequence continues at coordinate 86,881,306 of NC_090265.1, read as the reverse complement.
AAGGAATATTATAATGTGTTATGAAAGAAAAGCCGGCCCTGTGGTGTAGGGGTAGCGTGCCTGCCTCTTACCCGGAGGCCCCGGGTTCGATTCCCGGCTAGGTCAGGAAATTTTACCTGGACCTGAGGGCTGGTTCGATGTCCACTCAGCCTACGTGATTAGAATTGAGGAGCTATCTGACGGTGAGATGGCGGCCCCGGTCTAGAAAGCCAAGAATAACGGCCGAGAGGATTCGTCGTGCTGACCACACGACACCTCTTAATCTGCAGGCCTTCGCGCTGAGCATCGGTCGCTTGGTAGGCCAAGGCCCTTCAAGGGCTGTAGTGCCATAAGGTTTGGTTTGGTTTGATTATGAAAGAAAGAAAATGGACGAGGCATCTTTTTGTCCTAAGTTATTAAAATGATTACTTAACATTCTCTATTTAATAAATACATTCGCAGGGATTAAGCACAATGGCGCATACAGCCATCAGTTTGTTGCCTTCCTTCATTTTCGTTGTGAGTTGCTCTGGTACGGTACGCGTGATCCGTCACGCTGTGAATCGCCGGCAGCTTATCACTACTGAAGAGAAGTCGTCTATTTATTCATGTGTGTCTACTAATATTATTATACTGTGCAGCAGTTGTTACTGAAGGTTCTGATGCTGTGGTGGGCAGCGATACATCACGGCATGACTTGTACTGTTACAGAAATTCACTCTGATGTTTATCTGTGCTTGGTTTTGTTATTTAGCTTTTGTTTCTTAAGTGCATTTCATTTTTGCCATATTTTTACGACTTTCTCACAAGCGCATTTAATTGTCACCATTCTTGTGACCTTTCTTGGACCATTCTTGTGCCGTGTTGACACACCGGATCCCGTGACATTTCCGAAGTTAAGCAACGTGGTCAAGAAGTGGATGGGTTGCCACGCGCTGTTGATGGTGGTAAGGGAATGGAGGAGCGGAAAGGAACTGGCCACACTTCTTCTTCTTCTTCTTCTTAATCTGTTTACCCTCCAGGGTCGGTTTTTCCCTCGGACTCAGCGAGGGATATCCCACCTCTACCGCCTCAAGGGCAGTGTCCTGGAGCTTCAGATTCGGGGTTGGGGATACAACTGGGGAGGATGACCAGTATCTCGCCCAGGCGGCCTCACCTGCTATGCTGAATAGGGGCCTTGTGGAGGGACGGGAAGATTGGATGGGACAGGCAAGGAAGAGGGAAGGTAGCGGCCGTGGCATTAAGTTAGGTACCATCCCGGCATTTGCCTGGAGGAGAAGTGGAAAACGACGGAAAACCACTTCCAGGATGGCTGAGGTGGGAATTGAACCCACCTCTACTCAGTTGACCTCCCGAGGCTGAGTGGACGCCGTTCCAGCCCTCGTACCACTTTTCAAATTTCGTGGCAGAGCCGGGAATCGAACCCGGACCTCCGGGGGTGGCAGCTAATCACGCTAACCACTACACCACAGAAACTGTCCACACTGCCGTACGTAAACTCCGGCTCAGGCACACCTCTGCGGAGGTTCGGACCTGCCTTCGGGCAGAATACACCCTTACCCTTATTCTCTTTGTGGGGCGATATAACGGCACAGTAGTACCCGGCGTTGTCTGGGCAAATTTATTAAATGCAATTAACTACATCCCGCACCCCGAGCATTTAAAAATTATCTGTTGTTTATTTTCTCCCAGTCTGCCTTGCATTTCAATACTTAGGTTTTGTATGTGCTGTAGTTTATCCACGTTGCTGTAGAAACCTAAATAAGCCCTCCCTCCGCCCTACAACCCCTGTACCCTAGATTTAAAAAAATAATTTGTAGCTTACTTTCTTCCTTCTTTTATTTTGAACTTAGATACTGAGTTTCACCAATATGTATGCCATGGTTCTCCCGCGATGCTGTTGAACAGAGCCGTTTGATATGGCAATATTGTTGTCATAAGAGCAATACTGTTTTCTTAACATGGAATGATCTAACGTCTTTCAGTTGTGTGAGCCATACCATTTCTGTTGATGTACAGTACGTATGGTTCTGTATTATTTTCTTTTCATATTGTATTGCATCATACAATAAATAAATAAATAAATAAATAAATAAATAAATAAATAAATAAATAAATATACGCTTTAAATACCTTGGCTTCCTCGCGGCAACTGACGACGACACGCTCTTGGATGCCCGAACTGCCTTGATCGAGCGGCGTCACTCTGCGAGTACAATATTTGACTGTACTTGGAATCCAAAGTATACCGTTCAGTCGTCCACTCATTAACACTGTGTAGGACAGAATGATGACCTACAACAAAGCGCCGTGATTAGATGCTCCATGCCACGGAAGTAAGAATGGTGCGATGGTGTTCGAGAGTCACGAGGCTGGACCACATAAAATTTAAGCGGTCTATTATAATACAGTGGCCTTGGCAGTATTCAGTCAATCTTGCAGATAATGCAGCTCCGTACCTCATTGTCACTCCGAGCGCAGGTTGAGAAGACCTTGAGTGAACATCCCTACACTAGGCCAGAAAGTACATCCGCAAGACTACTTAGCCCATTTTTCATAGTCAGACAAGGAAATCTAAATCATCGCTGCCATAGTGAGTGATGTTTTGTGAACCTGAGAAATTTAATTAATCGTATCACTCCCACACCTGCTATGGAGCTCTTCTGTTCGTCCATTGTTCACAGAACACAATTGAATGGGAGAGGCTTTACTTCATCATTTCATTGAGACAATGGAGCGGTGGCAAGGGGAGGGTATAAACGAGAGAACAAACTCAGAATCCATTCAACTGTCGAGCTACAAATGGTCAAAGCTGAAATTTAATTAAATTAAAACGGAACTCAGTAAATAGTTCGAAATCATCTGTGGAACGGAACAGTATTCGTAGACGTTGTAGGACCAGATATATCGAAAATTTAATAATAATAATAATAATAATAATAATAATAATAATAATAATAATAATAATAATAATAAGGCTCCTTGTGTGAATGGTCAGCGTAGTGGTCTTAGGGGAGGTGGTACCATCCTCTGGTTCAAAACTTCATTAATTTTTGTATGGATTTTTAAATATTGAAGTGTATTTTATTATGTACTAGTTGATGTACCCGTGCTTCGCTACGGGATTCTCAGAAAGACTGACTTTGTGGTTTTCCTAACCTGAAATCAACATAGGTCATTACAAAAACGTAAGTATGAATGTAGAAATTAAAAGCAATGCTATCATATAAAATACTCGATCAAATGGAAAGCCGCGCGTTTTATCACTTTTAATGAAGAGTGCTGCGGTTAGATTGCGGTGCCAATCTAATAGTCCAAAGTTCCAGAGCTGGGATGACCAGGCCGCAGATTGCCATGAACACTCATCTGCCATTATTCCGCTAAATATGCACACTGTTCATTCCAATCAGTGCCTCAGAGTAGGGATTGAATAGCCCAAATGCTATGATGATCCAGTGTGTTACGTACCAGTAGTATCAGAAAATTTATAAACCAGGGGAATGGCATGCTAAAGAAGAAAGTTATCTAACTCCCCAGCTATTTCCCATCAATATTCAGACAGGCTGTTACACACTGTACGACTGGGCGAGTTGACCGTGTGGTTAGCGGTGCGCAGCTGTGAGCTTGCATCCGAGAGATAATGGATTCGAACCCCATTGTTGGCAGCGCTAAAGATGGTATTCCGTGGTTTCCCACTTTCACACCAGTCAAATGCTGGGCCTGTACCTTAATTAAGGCCTAAGGCACTCCTAGCCCTTTCCTATCCCTCGTCGCCATAAAACCTATCTATGTCGGTGCAGCGTAAATCAAATAAAAAATACTCTGTACGCAGCTGTAATCCTATCTATCGGAGATGAAGGGCAACAGAAGACACAAAGCACATCACGACAAACAATGGTCAGTGTAATGTTATTGTTGATCAATGTTATGAGCTTTCTATATTGTAGGCCTTCACATTTAGTTTTCTTTCGACTCTGTGATTTCTAAAATATTTTATGCCATAAATTGTAGTTTCTTATTCACCGACTTTACATACCGATTTTCATTAAATACTGTGTACTCATTTTCTCGTTACTCGGCGGTGATATGTACTTAGTAACAAAAATCCAAATTCATGAATATGTGATCATAGCCAGTACGGTAACAATGTATAAGACATGAATAATAGGAAATGTAATACTATATAACCTTAGTTATGTAGCATTCATCGATTACACCTCTAATAAGAAATATTTGAGAATTACATTTTAGGCCTTCCCCTAAACTAGCATTTCACTCAGCGTGAATAAAATAATTTACAGCCTAGACTATAGTGACTTATTTCCTGACTTTGCATACCGATTTTCATCAAGATAGGACTACTAGTAACAATAATATTTGAGAATTGAATTTTACGCCTTCCCCTAAACTACCATTTTTCTCGGCGTGAATACAATTATTGATAGCCTAGATTGTAGCAACTTATTCTCCAACTTTGCATACCCATTTTCTTTAAAATACGACATAAATAGTTGAAAACTGAATTTTAGGCCTTCCCCTAAACTACCATTTCACTCAGCGTGAGTAAAATGATTTATAGCCTAGATTGTAGAGGCTCATCCCCGGACTTCACATACCGATTTTCATTAGACCACTAATAACATAAATAGTTGAGAATTCAATTTTAGGCCTTCCCCTAAACTACCATTTCACTCAGCGTGAGCAAAATGATTTATAGCCTAGATTGTAGAGGCTCATCCTCTGACTTCACATACCGATTTTCATTAAATTCTCTTGAACCGTTTTCTCGTGATGCGTGTACAGACAGACAGACAGACAGACAGACAGACAGACAGACAGACAGACAGACAGACAGACAGACAGACAGACAGACAGACAGACAGACAGACAGACAGACAGACGGACAGACAGACAGACAGACAGACAGAAATTACGGAAAAGTAAAAAGTGCATTTTCATGTTACTATGGATATGACCGATACAGAAATACCATTATTTTCAAATTCTGAGCAATGTACAGACAAAACTCTTATTTTATATATATAGATGAGTAATAGGATTAGTCACAATCATTGCTAACGCCCTCAAATACAATTTAAATGACAAGTTGACACTTGAGGTTACGCCCCCAAAATGCTTAAATATACTCTGATATTCTACTTCCTGTAGTGAAAGTAATGTTGTTGATCACCAAAGGGAATGTTTTTGTTGTGTTCATTTGTGTTGTGGCTAGCCTGCACCAATAATTGACATTATAAAGCCTGTGTTCAGGAGACTTTCTGATCCAGAACTACTTCGTAAATGCTTGCATGGTCGAACTTAGAACCCCAATGAATCATTCAACAGTGTCGTGTGGAGTAGGGTTCCAAAAACAGTGTTTGTAGGACATCAGACATTGTGCATTGATGTTTATGATGCTGTAACTACTTTCAATGATGGATGTGCTGGTAGGATAAAAGTTATGCAGGAGTGAACACTCTCGGTACATTTCAAGAAATTGCTAATATGAGGAGGAAAAGGTCTGATCTGGATGCTTCTGTTATCTCCAAAGTATTAAGAACTGTGCAGAGAAGCCAGGAAAGGTCGAGGGAAGATGCTGATGACCCCGATGATCCAGAATATGGTGCTGGTATGCATTAAAAAGTTAACTTGTTCCTTTGTTTTCTCCATTTGAGTCTTTTCTAGGAAAAGGTACCAATATGTGTGGTAGTGATAGGCATATGAGCATACAACTTTAATCACTTATAATCTTGAGTGTTTTACACATTTCTGTGTTTTCATAACATAATTACTTAAAAACTGTGGATTTTATTTGCCTACAATATGTTATAAAATCAATAACAATAGGTGTCAGTTAAAACAATTATATAAATTCAGTCGGGTTATTATTCAAAGTCTAAAAACAATTGTTGACGCAAAAGCCCTTAAGCTGTGTGCATACCAAATTTCGAAGTGTTATTGTTGATAGTTATCACAAAATGTATACCTGAAGTAGATAAAATTAGCATTGCAAAGATAGGGGGTACCACCTTCTCTTTAAGTTCACAGTAGGCCTAGTTTAGATTCGACTCCAACCAAACCAGTCACTACTGATCTGCATTTAGGGCAATCGCCCAGGTGGCAGATTCCCTATCTGTTGTTTTCCTAGCCTTTTCTTAAATGATCGCAAAGAAACTGGAAAATTATTGAACATTTTCCTTGGTTATTCCAAGCAAATGCTTTCGTCAAGAATAAGCTTTTTGAAGACAGATGTAAATTAAATGTTAAAACATTAATTTTACGTACTTTTGTATCTGGTAAATTACTTTAAATACAATAAAGGATGTTGCTGTATCAATTTATTCATTGAGCTATGTAAGCAAATCTATTAAACAATTGTATTCAGAAGTGCAGATATTACGTATTTTTTCACTTATATGTCGATATTTATATTTGTTTGTAAATTTTCAACGCCTTCTCCATGAACTAATCAAGTTATTTTGATAAATTTACTTCCACAGTTACAAGTATACGTTGTATATCTGAATTTAAAGTTTTGCGAAGACTGGGCATGCAGTAACATAAACTTCTAGAAATTTAACTTTTTTGCAATTTGTACGTTTAAATATTATTTTTGGCAAACGTATTTAATTTAAATATTCAGACGCTGCCCATGTAACAATGAAAATGTTTCAAACGTGCTAGAAAAAGAATCAGTCAAATATCTTTGATATTTTCTGAGATATGTTGTGCAAGTTAATAATAATAATAATAATAATAATAATAATAACAATAATAATAATAATAATAATAATAATAATAATAATAATAATAATGCTAATTGCTTTACGTCCCACTAACTACTTTTACGGTTTTCGGAGACGCCGAGGTGCCGGAATTTTGTCCCGCAGGAGTTCTTTTACGTGCCAGTAAATCTACCTACACGAGGCTGACATATTTGAGCACCTTCAAATATCACCGGACTGAGCCAGGATCGAACCTGGCAAGTTTTGGTCAGAAGGCCAGCGCCTCAACCGTCTGAGCCACTCAGCCCGGCTGCAAGTTAATAACCTGGACCTTTCAGATGATTCACACTTCCAGGTCCCTTGTGGAATGTTTCAAATAACATGTTATAGTCACCTGTTGTGTTATCAATCAGGCCAAGTAGGAGCTTTTACCGAGATCGATAGCTGCAGTCGCTTAAGTACGGTCAGTATCCAGTATTCAGGAGATAGTGTGTTCGAAACCTGCTGTCGGCAGCCCTGAAGATGGTTTTCCGTGGTTCCCCACTTTAACACCAAGCAAATGCTGGGGCTGTACCTTAACTAAGGCCACGGCCAATTCTTTCCCCCTTGTAGCCTTTTCCTTTCCCATCGTCGCCATAAGACTTGTGTTGATGTGACGTAAAGTAACTTGTAAATATAATATAAAATGAAATAAATAAATAAATAAATAAATAAATTTATCAATAGGAGTTTCAGACTTGTCACATCAAGCTTTCTCATTTTTTGTTGCGGAGAGTTATATAGTTCGGGTGGAGTAGGTTGGGAGGAGCGCAAGTGAGTCATGTTCCGCACTCCGTAATGCCATCACATTTTTCTTAGAGTAATGCTCAAAATAGAACGTGTTCATTTCATTCTAAGAATATTATAGATATATAATGAAGAATATCTGCGGTAATCTAACTGTCTGGCAAACGTTTTACGAGACTTCCAATTTATAATACAGCATAGCAAGACAAATATCTGATAACGACGACGGAGCAACTCTGCTTTGAAACTACAAAAATCTTCCCATTAAAAGAAATAACACAGTACAAGATTGCAGCACAGGATATCGGAACTTTTCTCATCTCCCAGAAAGTAACTCTTTTAGGAAAGACTGCTTGATTCTTGAGAGGAAAAGAGAATAAAAAGAAGCGTAATATTAGATAAGGGGAAAAATATTTTCTTTTCCTTTCGCGGCAAAAAATGAGGATAAAGTCCAAAGATTAAATTAAATTCCTCAACCCAAACTTCATGAATCGTGTCGAATATAACTTCTCTTTCTGAGCTTAACTTTTTATGGATTCAGTTTAATACAACTTGTGGCTAACTTCAGGACAAATAAAAGCAAAACAAGTACATATTAGAATCGATTGGTGGTAAGAAGTTTGTACTTTCTTTCTTATTTTATACAGTTTTGGTCATCCTTTCCTCCTCGTCTTCTCCTCCTTCACAGATGTCGTATTTGGGACACTCTTTATCGGATCTTTCTAGAACAGAGTGGTCCAACTGTTTTCAAATGACAGTTTCGAAATTCATTCGAGTAATGGGAAAAATATCTTATCGTCGTTGAAAAGACAAAACCTCGCATGTCAAAATGCTCTTCCTATCCATTATTTTCCTTAAGGCTGGTCACACCTCTCAGCCACGTACGGATAGGCCTACGTAGTCCATCAGAACAATTTTACTTGTGTTAATTTTCCTATGCTATTCTGTAAAGGAAAATGTACCTTACCGTAAGTTTTCGTAACGTATTTTACGCACTCCTAGAGTGAACTGAATTTAATGTTCATTTTCCTTTAGACCTCCGCATAGGAAAATGAACACAACGAACACTGTTCTGATAGACCTCATATCCATATGTGGCTGGGAGGCGTGACCAGTCTTAGGGGAAATAACGGATAGGAAGAGTATTGTGACTTACAAGGTATTGCTTCTTCGGTGACGTTATGTTCTTCTTCTACGTCTTCTTCCACTTCCTGGTGCGATCGATGGTACCAACTGCGTCACATATAGCGACTTGACCGTAGTTTAAGATCGGATACCTTTCTTGACCAGTATGTAGGCGGATGTATTCACTATTGTGTGGTTCCGTGGCGATTGGCAGTGTAGTGTGTTATGACGAGTTGTGTACTGATACAAGTTGCTTGAGGGACCGTGTGGCCCACTCAGGGAGGTTACTCCAGCTGTCAAGTGGTGGTGATTATTGTTTGGAGAGGAGCCTCAGTACCTCTGTAACGTTGCCATTTATTCGCTGTGCCGTATCTGGGTAATGGATGGCGTAAAAAGCTGTCTGACGCATACCGCTTGCTCAGTACTGTCATGCTCTCATCTAGTCTGCGATAAGATTCCGTACAGCGTGATTGCTTCTTATACTACTGAACTTGATCAGTTCTGAATTAAGTGTTGAACAGACCATTTTTGTGTGCTTTAGATATTAAAGTGGAATTTGCACCGAAATTTGTAAGCTTAATGTAGCTGAATTGCAGAGAGTGAACGAGAATATCACACTGATGGAGAGCATTTTCAACGCTTCACTTTCACTGTCTTAGTCAGACTACCTTGCTTTCTCTACAGTGTTCTAAAAACTCACGCACTTAAACAGGAAATACAGATATAGACAGAAAAATAATTTTCCTAAACACTATAAAAGTCATACGGAAAAAAAAAAAATTCGAAGAAGTCCAGTTCTGTAAAACTGTCAGGAATATATATTTTAAAATCTGCTTGCCCAGTGAATTGTACTTTATCTAAAATTTGGGAAATTTACGGTAGTGTAAAGTCCCGTCACCATCACCTGTTGGCGTCTTCATCACGATTTATATTTTCATCATCACTAGGTTCAAGTGAGGCTCCGTGGCTCAGGCGGCAACGCACCTGCCTCTCACTGCTGGGTCCCGTGATTCAAATCCCGGTCACTCCGTGTGAGATTTGTGCTGGACTAAGCGGAGGCAGGGTAGGTTTCTCTCCGGGAACTCCGGTTTTCCCTTTCATCATTTATTCCAGCAACACTCTCCAGTATAATTTAATTTCATCTGTTGGTCATTAATCATTGCCCCACAGGAGTGAGACAGGCTTTAGCAGCCGGCACAATTCCTATCCTCACCGCTAGATGGGCGCTGAGAGCTCAATACCACAAACCTCCGCTAGGGGCGCCAGCTAACGCACCCAGCTTATCTTCGTACCGACGTTGTTGAGTTCCCGCGCGTTTACTTCGAATATTTATTATTATGTGTATTTCTGGTTGTAAAATGGTGAAGTGTTGTGTTCCCCTCTGTAAATCGAAGCAAGAGAATCCAAATTCTTCAGGTGTGAGGTTTCATGAAATCGCCTCAATTAAACAACTTCGGTAAAATGGCTTAACGCATATCAAGACAACGATCAAACAAGGGTAGTGAATGGATTCCATCCTATTGTTCTCGTGTTTGTAGCCTGCATTTTAGTCAAGGGCATTACCGGGAAAACTGTCCGGCTCCATGGCTGAATGGTTAGCGTGCTGGCCTTTGGCCACAGTGGTCCCGGGTTCGATTCCCGGCAGGGTCGGGAATTTTAACGTTAACTGGTTAATTTTGCCGGAACGGGGGCTGGGTGTATCTGTCGTCTTCATCATCATTTCATCCTCATCATGACGTGCAGGTCGTCTACGGGTGTCAAATCAAAAGACCTGCATCTGGCGAGCCGAACTTGTCCTCGGACACTCCCGGCACTAAAAGCCATACGCCATTTCATTTCATTTCCGGCAAAACTGTAAGAGAAAGATACTGAAGCCAGATGTTGTACCTAGCCAGTTTCCGAATTATCCCTATTACCTTCAAACCAGAAAAATAGCTCAACGAAAGACCAGACAGCGATTCCTTCGGAACAAATCCTTGAGGGAACAAGCTCTTCGACTACAGGAAATGCATTTAATATCGACCGCGAAATCCATATGAACAATGATGTCTCAATCCAAGTCGATATCCCAACGAGTAATAATGACAGCAGTCGTCAGAAGCTCATACATCAGAAGCTCCGATCGAGAATTCTGAGATTGCTAGAAAATCTGATGAAGAAGGACAATGAACTTAAAATACTACAGACGAAATTCGAAGACAACCCAAAAATTGATCATCTGAGGAGAATAAAGGAGCTAAAGGTAATGATGAAACGACCGTTTATCTTTTAGATCAATAATATTTTCGCAAGACAACACTCACGTAGTCAGAACAAACCATACGGTACTGTGTGGCGTGGAGAATAGTATCCCCAAAAGGTTACAGTACGAACATGGGAGGACTACCAGTCTAGTGTCAGCTCCATCGCGAAGTACTCTGGACAGGTACACGAGAAATGTTGAGTTTGGTGTCGGGATTTCCCAATTAGTGACCTAAATCTGAATGTGAAACTCTGCAACTAACAGGGTAGATTGTAACAGTGATTGCCGATTAACTCTTAAGGAACGGCTCCTCTACGATCGAACCGGCGATACATTTTTAGGTGTAGTCAATGCTGTTGCTGAGGGTGTTTAAGGCATAGATATTGGAAAATCTCCTGTTCTCACGAACAAACTGTTCTTTGTAATTGCAAAAGGAATTTTTTGAAATTTTCACTATTCCTGCCGCTTACTTCCAGTGGGGTGATGCTTATATAGCCTACCTACTGTAATTGGTAAGATGTTTAAATTTTATTTTACGTTTCTGTATCCTAAATCATGCTCAAAAATAAAATTTTCGCTTCAGCATGTGCACTATTTTCTCAATTAGCAGCATGTTAAGGATGACTTCTCACTTTATATTGGTCTTAAGGACGAACTCTCATTCAACGAACATATTATGTTTTGGCTGCGGTAAGTGCTGCCATCTGTAATGTCGCTGTAAACGCAATTCTCGCACGACAGAGATTCTATCCTCTTTGCGACAGAGCAGGCAGTATATGGAGATCGTTGCCTACGCTGGAGATTGAGCCGGCGGTGCTGTAGCGTTGCCTACGAGCAACGAGCTAGAAAGAGGCTCTTTCTAGCTCGTTGCCTACGAGATATACAAGGCCGGGAAATGGACCGATAGAAATGCGGGTCGCAAGTAGTTTAACGAACGTCCGCTAGAGGTCTCGACATCGTGCTATGCTGCTCGCGCGAAATACATTCTCTTTATAGTATATGTTGGTTTTTAAAGAAATAATGAATAATGAAGTTAGAACCACCTAAATGTGATTTCGAGTGATTGGATGTAAAGTAAAGCATATTTAAGTGGTATTTGGAATTATTTTAAGCGACGTTAAGTGCAATAAATAATAAAAGTAATACATTAAAAATGACTTACCATTCACTCACATTTTTAAGATCTTCCAACTTAAAGGCTTTGTCCTGAAGTTCTTTTCCAAGTCATGAGCATCTGTAATTGTATGAGCTTCATTTTCGGGTATTGGTTTTACAAGTTTTGTAATGAGAGTTGCAGTCAGTGCTTTCTGATCACACTCGTCACATTTAAATGCCTCAGTGAACTTCAGAACAACAAAAACGTTAAGTTTTTAAACTAAATTCGTACTTCCCAGATAACGTAATGAGTGACTCGTAAAATTCAACATATTTTGCAGGAAGTAAATTTTTTTTGAGGGGTAGTGTAATGCTCCACGATCTTTCATCCTAATGAGACACATCAATGGACTGTCAGTAGTGGCCGAGGATATCTGTCCCAAGCATGACTCACAGTTGGAATTTTCTTCCGCAACTCGAACAAGATAACCACATATCATGACCAAGGAAGACAACTCCAGAGTGACAGGTTTTTCTGAAAAGGCATGGTGTCATTCTTAAAATCAATAGCATCTAAGATAATATAAAACTACCGCGCGAGTTGGCCGTGCGGTTAGGAGCGTGCAACTGTGACCTTGCATCCGTGAGATAGTGGGTTCGAATCCCACTGTCGGCAGCCCTGAAGATGGTTTTCCGTGGCTTCCCATTTTCACACCAGGCAAACGCTGGGGCTGTACCTTAATTAAGGCCACGGCCGCTTCCTTCCCATCTAGCCCTTTCCTATCCCATCTGTGTCGGTGCGACGTAAAGCCATTATCAAAAACTTTAAGATATTTTAGGCCTATTAAAAATAGTACATATGAAAGAAAATGCAATAATCGTGATTTGATTAGCTCGCTCACCTTCGAGCGTCTCATCAAGTAGGTAGGCATATTTCCAGAACTGTTGCTGATCAGGATTACGATTATAGTGTACTCTGGGCTTGATTGCCATTTCATCTATGATACGGGATCCTAACGTTTCCTCCACGCATGTCAAATTCATGGCTTCGTAATGGAGGTTTTCTTTAATGAGGTGGTGGTGGTGGTGATTATTGTTTTAAGAGGAAGTACAACTACGCAACCATCCTCTGAAAAATGAAAACCTGCAACCAGTTTTCCAGTTATTGACCGGGTCAGGGATGTAGGCCTAATGAATGAATCATATATAGGCTATTAGTACGATGGGGTCGCCACTTCCAAAGTGATTTATTAACGATTGATAGATGTTATGAAATGAGAATGGAGAGCGTTGTTGGAATGAATGATGACAGGGAAAACCGGAGTACCCGGAGAAAAACCTGTCCCGCCTCCGCTTTGTCCAGCATAAATCTCACATGGAGTGACTGGGATATGAACCACGGTATCCAGCGGTGAGAGGCCGACGCGTTGCTGTCTGCCGTCTGAGCCTCTATATAACACTAACCTGAGGGGAAAAAATGAACGGATCCGATACTTCGAAAAATGAAGATAACTGCGAAAGGAAGACAAGGGCCACGTGAAAATGAAAGACTCCCTAGGCCTGGGGAACCTAATACCGTCGGGGTCGGAAAAAAACAAGAGTTGATTAAGAGAAGTCGGATAGGATAGATGAAAGTGAGGAGCCTAGCACAAGTGGAAGGAATGCCAGGACTCAGCGAAGGGTCCCGTGATCGCTAACCCACGCTCCAAAGTTCAGAGCCCCTAGGGCCCCTTTTAGTCGCCTCTTACAACAGGCTGGCAATACCGTGGGTGTTATTCTACCACCCCTACCCACAGGTGGATCTTTAATGAGGGATGTTATTCTAGTTTTCTTCCCTTCGAAAAGCCAGCATAGGCCTAATTCTTAAGTGTCTTTTGATGCGGTAGTCGGAGGCAGTGAAGTCTTCTAATGAATCTGTAACCCATAAACTGAAGTCTCAATATTTAAAATGTAAATTACAGACTCTGGATGGCGTCCCACGCGACCAATGCGAACCTAATTTGCCCCCCACCCTGTCTGGATGTAGCAGTTATCCACTTCTCCTTTAAAACTGGATCGGCTGGAAATGGTTGAAAACTCAAATTGTTCTCTCTCTCTCTTTTTTTTTTTTTTTTTTCATGTTTGTGGGTTACTGTAGTCACGTCCTAGTTCGTGAACCATGGGCAACGGCTGAGTGGCCTAGTAAGTGGTCCTGAGAGTCGGGATACCAGTTGCTATGGAATGGGAGTGGGCATCTCGGACATATTCTGAGTCGTGGCCCTCCTTGTGCTCAGGCGGCTAGGACTATACAATTCACCGGTGGTCCATAACCCGTTAGAGGAGAGATCCTCACTTGGACTATGTGCAAGTAGGGCAGCATCCTGCTTCATGAATTTACCGAGCTCAGAACACTTTAAGCAAGCCTCGGACCTATGGGAGTAATGGAGTCCCACTCCCATTTGACAGGCGAGGGACTCCTTGGAAACAACTTGGCGAACGAAATGGAATTCGATGGGGAGCTATCAATATTAATGGGGCTTATGGAAGAAAGAAGGTAGAACTGGCTGAGTCAGCAAAGAGGATGCATCTGGATGTGCTAGGAGTAAGTGATATTCGGGTAAGGGGAGATAATGAGGAAGAGATAGGAGATTATAAGGTGTACTTGACGGGTGTTAGAAAGGGAAGGGCAGAGTCTGGGGTAGGGCTCTTTATCAGGAATACCATTGCACGCAACATAGTTTCGGTTAGGCACGTAAATGAGCGAATGATGTGGGTAGATTTGTCAGTGGAAGGAATTAGGACAAGAATTGTGTCTGTGTATTCACCATCTGAGGGTGCAGATGAGGATGAAGTTGACAAGTTTTATGAAGCATTGAGTGACATTGTGGTCAGGGTCAACAGCAAGGATAGAATAGTGCTAATGGGCGATTTCAATGCGAGAGTTGGGAATAGAACTGAAGGATACGAAAGGGTGATTGGTAAATGTGGGGAAGATATGGAAGCTAATGGGAATGGGAAGCGATTGCTGGACTTCTGTGCTAGTATGGGTTTAGCTGTTACGAATACATTCTTCAAGCATAAGGCTATTCACCGCTACACATGGGAGGCTAGGGGTACCAGATCCATAATAGACTATATCTTAACAGACTTTGAATTCAGGAAATCTTTTAGGAATGTACGAGTTTTTCGGGGATTTTTCGATGATACAGACCACTATCTGATCTGTAGTGAACTATCTCTAGGCCTAGGGTAGAGAAAGTGAAATCTGTCTGCAAACGAATAAGGGTAGAAAATCTCCAGGACGAGGAAATTAGACAGAAGTACATGGATATGCTTAGTGAGAAGTTTCGAACAGTAGACAGTAAGCAGGTTCAGGATATAGAAAGTGAATGGGTGGCATACAGGGATGCTGTAGTAGAAACAGCAAGGGAATGCCTACGAACAACTCTGTGTAAAGATGGGAAAAGGCGAACATCTTGGTGGAATGATGAAGTGAGAGCAGCCTGTAAACGTAAAAAGAAGGCTTATCAGAAATGGCTCCAAACAAGGGCCGAGGCAGACAGGGATTTGTACGTAGATGAAAGAAAGAGAGCGAAACAAATAGTTGTTGAATCCAAGAAGAAGTCATGGGAAGATTTTAGTAATAACCTGGAAAGGCTAGGTCAAGCAGCAGGGAAACCTTTCTGGACAGTAATAAAGAATCTTAGGAAGGGAGGGAAAAAGGAAATGAACAGTGTTTTGAGTAATTCAGGTGAACTCATAATAGATCCCAGGGAATCAATGGAGAGGTGGAGGGAATATTTTGAACATCTTCTCAATGTAAAAGGAAATCATCATGGTAGTGTTGCAAACAGCCAAGCTCATGGGGAGGAGGAAAATGATGTTGGTGAAATTATGCTTGAGGAAGTGGAAAGGATAGTAAATAAACTCCATTGTCATAAGGCAGCAGGAATAGATGAAATTAGACCTGAAATGGTGAAGTATAGTGGGAAGGCAGGGATGAAATGGCTTCATAGAGTAATAAAATTAGCGTTGAGTGTTGGTAAGGTACCTTCAGATTGGACAAAAGCAGTAATTGCACCTATCTATAAGCAAGGGAACAGGAAGGATTGCAATAACTATCGAGGTATCTCATTGATTAGTATACCAGGCAAAGTATTCACTGGCATCTTGGAAGGGAGTGTGCGATCAGCCGTTGAGAGGAAGTTGGATGAAAACCAGTGTGGTTTCAGACCACAGAGAGGCTGTCAGGATCAGATTTTCAGTATGCGCCAGGTAATTGAAAAATGCTACGAGAGGAATAGGCAGTTGTGTTTATGTTTCGTAGATCTAGAGAAAGCATATGACAGGGTACCGAGGGAAAAGATGTTCACTATACTGGGGGACTATGGAATTAAAGGTAGATTATAAAAATCAATCAAAGGCATTTATGTTGACAATTGGGCTTCAGTGAGAATTGATGGTAGAATGAGTTCTTGGTTCAGGGTACTTACAGGAGTTAGACAAGGCTGTAATCTTTCACCTTTGCTGTTTGTAGTTTACATGGATCATCTGCTGAAAGGTATAAAATGGCAGGGAGGGATTCAGTTAGGTGGAAATGTAGTAAATAGTTTGGCCTATGCTGACGACTTGGTCTTAATGGCAGACTGTGCCGAAAGCCTGCAGTCTAACATCTTGGAACTTGAAAATAGGTGCAATGAGTATCGTATGAAAATTAGCCTCTCGAAGACTAAATTGATGTCAGTAGGTAAGAAATTCAACAGAATTGAATGTCAGATTGGTGATACAAAGCTAGAACAGGTCGATAATTTCAAGTATTTAGGTTGTGTTTTTTTCCCAGGATGGTAATATAGTAAGCGAGATTGAATCAAGGTGTAGTAAAGCTAATGCAGTGAGCTCGCAGTTGCGATCAGCAGTATTCTGTAAGAAGGAAGTCAGCTCCCAGACGAAACTATCTTTACATCGGTCTGTTTTCAGACCAACTTTGCTTTACGGGAGCGAAAGCTGGGTGGACTCAGGATATCGTATTCATAAGTTAGAAGTAACAGACATGAAAGTAGCAAGATTGATTGCTGGTACAAACTGGTGGGAACAATGGCAGGAGGGCTCTCGGAATGAGGAGATAAAGGCTAATTTAGGAATGAACTCGATGGATGAAGCTGTACGCATAAACCGGCTTCGGTGGTGGGGTCATGTGAGGCGAATGGAGGAGGATAGGTTACCTAGGAGAATAATGGACTCTGTTATGGAGGGTAAGAGAAGTAGAGGGAGACCAAGACGACGATGGTTAGACTCTGTTTCTAACGATTTAAAGATAAGAGGTATAGAACTAAATGAGGCCACAACTAGTTGCAAATCGAGGATTGTGGCGACGTTTAGTAAATTCTCAGAGGCTTGCAGACTGAACGCTGAAAGGCATAACAGTCTATAATGATAATGTATGTATGTATGTATGTATGTTTTTTTTTTTTTTACGAATTGGACTTACAGTACGATATACTATATTTTATAGTGCATATGAAATTTACTTGGAGTTCACTTGAACACTAACAGTAAGTGAAATCTATAAGTAAACGTATTAAAAACACTTTTCTCCATAGGTTAATACACTACTGGACATGCAAACTATAGCACGATGTCGAGACGTCTGGCGGCGGTACTGCGAACCTGGTTGGGGACAGTTTTTATGCTCAGAACTAGCGCACACTTCCCGGCCTTGCATATCTCGTAGGCAAAGGCTATATACACAGGTCTGGACACGCTCCCAGAATTCTTTGCGGCGGCGGCCATATTGGGACCAAAGGTCGCCACTGTGTGTTAAACAGTGCAGTGAGATTATGTTGTCACGGGTTATTGTGTCGCCCGAAATTGTAGAAGTCATTCATGTAAAGAGACTAGGTTATTTAGATTTTCGAACGACAAGAACAGGTAGGCAAAATTGGTTCAAAATTGCCGACGTGATAAGTGGCAGCCTACAGAACATTCGCAGCTGTGTGAGGTTAGTATAACCTTTGCTATATAAAAATAAATAATTACCAAGTTTTATTATATTTGCTTTCTTGGTGTAGCGGTTAGTGTGATTAGCTGCTACTCTATGAGGCTCTGGTTCGATTCCCGGCTTTGCCACGAAATTTGAATTGCACGAGGTCTGGAACGGGGTCCACTCAGCCTCGGGAGGTCAACTGAGTAGAAGGGTTTTCGATTCCTACCTCAGCCATCCTCGAATTGGTTTTGCGTGGTTCCCACTTCTTCTTCAGGCAATTGCCAGGTTGGTACCTAACTTAAGAACACGGCCGCTTCCTTCCTCTACCTTGTGTACCCCTTCCAAACTTCTCATCCCCCGACAAGGCCCCTGTTCACCATAGCAGGTGAGGCCGCCTGGGTGAGGTAGTGGTGCTCCTCCCCAGCTGTATCTCCCGACCCAATGTCGAGGATACACCCCTTGAGGTGGTAGAGGTGGAATCCTTCGCTGAGTCCGAAGGGAAATCAACCCCTGACGGCAAACGGATTAAGAAAGAAAGAAATAATAAGGTAACATTTGCATAACTTATTCATTATTATTATTATTATTATTATTATTATTATTATTATTATTATTTTTATTATTATTATTATTATATAAAATGTATATCACGGAGAAAGAGGCTGCGGATCTTGGGTCACGTAGTTATCAGTTTGCATTCGAGAGACAGTGGGTTCGAACCACACTGTCGGCAGTCCTGAGGATGGTTTTCGGTGGTTTCCCATATTCCCACCAGGCAAAAGCTGGGGATGTACCTTAATTAAGGCCACGGTCGTTTCCTTCCCACTCCTAGCTCTTTCCTCTCCCATCGTCACCATAAGACCTATCTATGTCGGTGCGACCTAAAGCGAATTGTAATAAAATGTACTACATCATAACAGTAAACTTGAGTCCTCATCCCGTGGCGGTGCGGCTCTTTTTTTTTCAGGCACACCCGCAATAGATGTGAGCTGCATGTACCATTTCGATCTCATGCCATTCTTAAATTTCCGGCAGTACCGGGAATTGAACCCGGACCCCGAGGACGGCAGTTAATTACATTGAGTCTTACGCTACGGAGGCAGTTTTCTAACACACGCGTTTATTCCCTGTTACTAGAAATGTCGTATACATTGCTAGCTTTAATATTTATTATAATAGGCCTAATGCTGTGTTAGGCTTTAGCCTATATATAATTATTCAATTACCGGGCGAGTTGGCTGTGCGGTTAGGAACGCGCAGCTGTGAGCTCGCATCCGGAAGATAGTGGGTTCGAACCCCACTGTCGGCAGCCCTGAAGATGGTTCTTCGTGGTTTCCCATTTTCACACCAGACAACTGTACCTTAATTAAGGCCACGGCCGCTTTCTTCCCATTCCTAGGCTTTTCCTGACCCATTGTCGCCATAAGACCTATCTGTGTCGGTGCGATGTGAAGCAACTTGCCAAAAATGTTATTCGATTTTAACCGTTCACACTTCATTGATCATTATAATAATGTGTTCATGCTTAGGTACTTTAAATTAGGCATACTGGGTGAAAAATTGATTATGATAATTTTGTTATATAGTCTGTTCTTAATGCCATTGCAAATGCTCACAATACATGAAAACAGAGTGTTTATAGATTACAAAATATATATCTTAGTATTATTTCGCAATTCGCAGATTATGGTAAAACTATTAATTACATTAAATCAAAAGAAAAAACTAATTTTAACAGCTTTCTTGCCCTTAAATCTATTCTTATACCCGAAACTCGCCTGTATCAAACACGGAAATACTGTGCGGAACGATCACATTTAGTCCCAAAATTGCGGTTCCACAAGTAACATGCGTGTCCTGACCTATGTATATAGACTTTTCATTCCTGACCCGGTCGAATGACTGGAAACAGTTTTCTCCCGGCACTAAAAGCCATACGCCATTTCATTTCACTAAATAAATCATTACCACGTTACAATTTTCTTTCAAAATCATGTAGCAAAGAACACGAAACACCGCGCTATTAGTTAACAATAGTGTAAACAGAGCAGCGCTAATGCAAAGCGTTCACCTTTGTGATTCCAACGGTGTGCAACAGATGGCGATTGAGTTCAATTTCGCCTGCAATCAAAACAATTTTTAAAAATGCTGCACGAGCCCGGGTACGTATTCAAGCTGACACCGTGGGGCGAATGTGGGGAGCACAAGTACGTACTAGTGCAGACAGCGAAGGAGTTATGTAACGGAGTAAGATATTGAACCCAATTGGTTCATGTCATTGGCTTATAATTGTAAAAATTGTATGGAAATAATATTATATGGGGCAAAGTCTGTATGGAAGCAGGATGCATGTTGTAATCCGGCTTGCTAAATTTATAAGTCCAATAGTACACGTATCGAGGTCGGCGGATGTTGCATAAGAAAGAAGGCAATGGAATCTTCAACTGTAGAGAGAGAAGCGGGAGACTTACCTGACAGAGATATCCAAAATTAAGTTGGCAGAACTTTCGAAGCAGCGAATCATAAGATAGCGCGCGAGGTAGGTGATGCAGTAGCAGGGACACCAATATGAACGCGCTGCGATATTACCTCAAATCCACAAGAAGATATTATCAAAGATGAAGAAGACTTTTACATGAGTAGAAAAGTAAAATTGAAAAATCCTGGCAAACATTTTAATTTGAATATAATTATGGTTACCGGGAGCAGGATATGGTGAAACTGGTCAGGGGATTCCCCAGAGGCTGTGCCAAGAGGAAAGTGGACGAAAGGACGCTAAGCGGTGAAGCAGACACTCACTACTCTCTTAACTTCGGTACCGGGCGGAAGTGTATGGTAATCGCCGTCGGAGAAACGTGGATCTGAGCATTTCTTGACTTAAAGAATATTAACTGACCAATGTAAAACTTAATCCGCAGGGGTTATTCCCATAAGGGATTAGATATTCAAATTGTCATAGATTTAAAGTATTAAGTATTGCGTGTCGATAAACTGGTTCCCCGAGCAGCAGTTAACGTCTTTATAAATGAAGTTGCGGGACGTGTTGGAGTACAGTTTATTATGGAACCGTGGATTCTCGCAGAGAAGTAATTCCAATTAACTGTTACGGGAATTGTACGCGAGTGAAAAGATTGTATTTTTGTGTATAGTTTGTAATATAATTAACTTGTATTTTTCTTTATATGCTTAGTGAAACAAACGTGTGCGGACAACGTGTGTACGATTGTGCCGTACGCAAAGTGTGTCAAGAACGTGGACATCAAGAGGAGAATTTTCACAGACGGTAAAGCCATCGTCATGATGGTGTGAGCACGACATCGGTGGGCCGACCTGATGGTCGGAGTGGTGTGTGGCTGAACATGGAACGAAACCGGACTAGGAAGAGTACATTTGAGATTATTTTATTCACATATGCATGATCAGCAGATTAGATAAATTTGTGAATAGTAATTTTTGCAAGTAATGATTAAGTTTCAATTTTTACTTTAAATGTAGCTAGGGTCAGTTAGAGTTAGGTAGTTCATTTACAGTATTAATGCCTTGGGGAGTGTACATTTTGTATACTGACCTGCGTGTGTTAATGTTATTGTAGTTTTTAAAATATTTTATAAGCGTGCGTTGTGTTATACGATATTCTGAATGATATAAGCGTGTGGTATTGATCTTCTGAAATGATACTCGTGTGTGTGAATATATTTAATCAGGAGAGATGGGACTGAGTACATTTTTAAGTAGTTATTGGGGCATGTTTACTGAATTGTGGCATGTTGCATGATTATTCATAATCTTCGAGAAGGTTCATTGATATTGTGCTGCGGACATGAACCAGTGACCATCTACGGTCATTACAGTGAATATCCAGTGTTTTTTTCATCGTGAAGTGACTTGATTTTGTCAGGACAATGATATGTGCTGTGAATTAGGTACTTTATATTTTTATATACTTCACCGTATAGTTTATTTTCGAGCTCAGTTGAGATAAGGTACTTTCACACACGAAACGCTAGTAAGAGGCAGTGAACCAATGATAATATGGAACGAGATACCGTTAAGAATATTAAAGATAAAGAGATTAAGTGTTCTCGATGATTAATGATGTGAATCCTGGTGAGATTTGTACCAGTGGATACGAAGATTATAGGCTAGACATAGTGTAATTGAAATGCAGAATGCAAAGGAACAATTGAGATTATAAGCCCAGTGAAGGCTAAGTTATGTGGAGTACGGTTTGGGAAGAGTTATATGAATTGCTGAGGACACGAGGATAATGGTGTGTTGACAGATATATTTGCTGAAGGCGTGAAGGATATAAACGAGCTCTAGTTCCAAGACAAGATTTTTCTACTGCTTTGTGTTTCATGTAAAGAATAATTTGTTATTTCATTCAGATCGACTAGTTAGATAACAGCACGTAGAGATTTAAAGATTTAATATCATCCGTAATACTCTAATTAAAGATAGGGATTTTCAGGTCACTGTAATTTCACAATTTGATGGTCATTACTTCGACTCTTGGGATTTCCTGATGGTTATTATGGATGGATAAATTTATTCTTCAGTTTATGTGAAATTGTTTATTCCATAATTTTGGCAACGCATTTTCTGATTTGTGGTTGTAATGATTTTTGATTTGTGGATTTAATTTCATGTGGTTGTCATTGTTTGAAGCAGAGGTCCTGTCCACTGCTGTTGACTCAGTGTAGATATAAGCTTCTAGGGGACATTGTGTTAGTTGTAGGACCCTTCGCTACAGGTTTGTGTTTATTTGTGTGCATATAAACAACAGATTATGTATGTGTGGAGTTAAAATTTCTCAGTTAAAATCAAGTGATATTCCATAGTATTCGTGTCTGATGTACTCGTCTGTCCGGATTTGTTTCATGTTAGCCGTTTGTAGATGGGAGGTATGAAGCCACAAGAGAAAGGTAATGATTTAATATCGATTAAAAAATTCACGTAAAGAAGAAATGTACTTATATCTTGGATTGAAATCTCACTCAGATGAAGTTGATGTAGATAACATGGGTCAACAATATTTGGAAAAATGTTAATGAATTAATAATAACGAAAACCGATAGGTGGTAATTAAATGAATGTGAAAATGAAATTGACGTCGGCTGTATTTTGTTTTAAAGAAGTCGTCAGATATGAATTTATTAAGTGTTGTAAAATATCTCAACCACTCAATATGCATTTATCTGGATTTGGAGTTTAAGAAAGAAGATTGTTGTTTTTGTGTTAATAGTTTTATGAGTGGAATTGGATTAGCTTGACATTAGGCCGACTTGTTCAATTCATCATATAATGCATTGGTGCTTAATTGAAATAAGGATATTGAGGATCAGATCGATTTTGTAATGTTATTTAATTATTAAACGTTTCAGTTGACCTAGTGCGGGTGTGACAATTTTTTTATAGTGAAGCGTTAATTATTTTTTATTTATATTCGGTATATTTTTATTTACTTTGCCAAAGTTTATTTTTCAATAAATTTGTTTGCAACAAAGGTTCTCATTCAAATCTTGTTATTATTTCTTTTTCTCTTATCCTTCCTGCTTAGTAATTTAAGTTCAGTTATTTTCACTCGAAGATATCTCCGAGATCACCCGTATAGCGACCCTGGGATTATTGCCGGCGCCCAATATCAAAGGCTGGAATGGTAGAGGGCTGAATTGTCGCCCTAAACGTGGGGCCCTCGCTTGTTGTTGCTCAGTATGTTGAACCGAGTTGATCATGGTGATAGAAATTTGGGAAAATTTCGGAAAATCCTAAATTTCTGGTTTCACGATTTTTGATAGATATTTTAATAAGTGACAAGTAAATGGAATTTTATTTTGCGTAAAATGAATGAGAACAGATCATGAGTACCAAATTATGTGGACATAGACTCATAATGGTCGCATAGTAAATATGCCCAATGAATAGAGGGATTGTGTTAAATCCAAACGTGATTAAAGTGTCTAGTTTATTCTTCAAATAAACTTAGCAAGGGGCAGTAGTTAATGATATTTCATAGTTGTTTCGCGGAATGGTGAGATGACCTCGGTCCCATTTTGTAAAAATGCAAGTAAACATTTTATTATGTCAGTTTTCGACGTTATAGGCCATTGTTTAGAGCGTATGCTCCGTAATGCTGAGAGCTTTTGCTTATATACTGGCATGTACTGTATATGAAGTACGTTGTAATTCGAAAGCCCAATGATAGTGTCACAATATTCGGTTGTTCGGTTTTTAAATTATCTTGGGGCACATGTTCATTATTCCTTCGCGAATTTCTTTCAGTGATTGTTGTTGGATAACTTTGGCAAAATGTAAGATGAGGTAGCGACAGCTTCTAAATGGCAGTGTTGTATGCGTAAGTTTGAATTGTTATGATTTATTTCACGTAAGAGTAAAAAAGCTGGATTTAAATTACAGAGCATGATTTGGGAAATACGATATTAAATCATCATTTGTCGAATAATGCACCATTAGGCCAGAGGGGAAGCCTGTTTCCGCAGAGAAAATATGGTTGACATAGAGTTGATGAATGGTGTGATGACCGAACTTATGAGGGAGATGATGGATTACATTAATGAGCAATTTCAATGTATTAACCAACAATTTCAGTGTATTAATGAACAATTTAAAGAAGCTAAGGAAGGTGCAAATGAACAATTTCAAGGTGTTAACCAACAATTTCGAGGCATCAACGAACAATTATTGAAGGTTAAGGAAGAAACGAAAGAACAATTAGAACATATTATTTCACAAATTAATGAACAATTTAAGGAAGTTGAAGAAGGTGTTAATGAACAATTTAAAGAAGTTAGGAGTCATATGGACAATATTAAGGATCAGTTATCAACAGAAATAACCATAGTCAGATAAGGTTGTGATAGAAATGCTCAAAGATTAGAGAAACAGATAGAGGAAGTACGAGTAGAAGCCAGAAAATATAGTGACAAGCTAGGAGAGAAAATAGACCAGCTTACCATGACAGTAGCACAGGTTGATGCTAGGTTATCTGAAAAATGAATTCGAATGGAAACTAAAGTAGAGGACCAACAGAAAGTCGTGGATTCTGTTAAGGATAAGATGATCGACATGGAAGAAGCAATTATACTGATAGATGCTAAGGTTACGAAGTTACAGAAGGAAACGCAGGAATATTTTTTTAAGACTGCTAATGAATTTAGTGACCGGTTACTATATTTAAGAGATAATGTTCATGGAGTAGTTAAGAAGATGGAAAACCAGGTCAAGAAGAGATTGCCGAAAATAGAAATAAAATGCTGGAGAAAATAAATGGAATATAGGCAGATCTTAGAGGTGAAGGAAGCGAAGTAACCAAGCAGAGTAGTGACTGGGCACACGAATGTCACAAGACTTGAAGTGAAGGTGGATATCCATGAAGAACTAATGAAAGAGATGAAAGAAGAGATAGGACAAATCAAAGGATTAAAAGAAGATGTGGAAATTTTGAAACTACAGGAGACCAAAGGTGAACTGCTGATAATATCGAAGATAAATGAGCAGAATGTCATGGAGCAGACAGGGAGTCGTTCTACCAGTGTAGGCTTGGGAAATGGAGTGGATCAAACTCGTTTACCTGATACCACAAATCAGCCATTTGAAGAACGAACTTCGACACCACGAGTCATGGGACCTATTCCATATTTTGAATTGATGAGGTTATCAGAGGGAAAGCCAAGAAAGTTCACAGGTGGACCCGAAATAACTCCAAAAAGGTTCCTAAAAATATCCGAGTATATTCAGGACCACAGAATTCACCCAGATAGGCAATTAAGGACAGTGGAACGTTTCCTTGATGGACAGCCATTGACTTGGTTTAAAGTTTTCAAGTACTGTTTCTATGATTATGAAGGATTCAGGCGAGGGTTTTTTCAAAAGTAATGGGGACAGGAAATTCAACAGGGCCTTAGACTTGAGCTTTATTCACGCAAATACTAGAGTATAGTACCTACAATATATGCTGATTTCTTCAGTGGGCAAGTTTACCTTCATATTGTGATAGAAGAGCACGCGATTTTAAATAATAGCAGTGTCTGTAGGTTACTGGAATATCAATTCCATATCAATATTCCGGCACACTGATACCTTCTAAAAGTGATAGCAAAAGAAGTGACCTTAAAAGCATAATATTATTCCTTGCATTGTATTGAATGTGACGATGGTTAGACTGGGATAAGTGATGTGACTATCTAGATGAGGCCATAGAAACAGTTGAGGAAGTTCTTAGTTAATTTATGACTGGGCGAGTAGGCCGTATGGTTAGGGAAGCGCACCTCTGAGTTCCCATCCGGGATATAGTGGGTTCGAATCCCACTGTCGACAGCCCTGAAGATGGTTTTCCGTGGTTTCCCATTTTCACACCAGGCAAATGCTGGAGCTGTACCTTAATTAAGACCACGGACCCTTCCTTCCCATTCCTAAACCTGACCTGTCCCATCGTCGCCATAAGACCTATCTGTGTCGGTGCGACGTACAGCAAAAAAAAAAAAAAAAAAAGAAGAGGATGCTTTCAGATTGCACACTGATAGATATAAGAGTCTATAAGTATTATGATGATGATGAAAATCGAAATGAAAATGCAGTCATTCGATCGGGTCAGGAGTGGAATGAATGAAACCCCCATCTAGCGGCTAGGATAGGATTTGTGCCGGCTGCCGAATCCTGTCTCACTCCTCTGGGGCAATGATTAATGAATGAAAGATGAAATTATATTGGAGAGTATTTCTGGAATAAAATATGACAGGGAAAACTGGAGTACCCAGAGAAAAACCTGCCCTGACTCCGCTTTGTCCAGCACAAATCTCACATGGAGTGACCGGGATTTGAACCACGGAACCCAGCGGTGAGAGGCCAGCGCGCTGCCGCCTGAGCCACGGAAGCTCATGATGATGATAATAATAATAATAATAATAATAATAATAATAATAATAATAATAATAATAATAATAATTTTAACGCTATTTATTTATCCTACTTTCAATTATGAAGTATTTTAAGAGACTGACATATCGTAAGTATGCCCCATAAGCGTTTAGCAACACGCCGAAAGCCAACTACTTGCAATTAAAGCACCCTCAGTTGCCGTTGACCTCAGGAGGATTGAACACGCTATTTTGCCAATAGAAAGACAACGACTATATGACAACGCCACTGAGGCCAACACTACTCAAGAAACAGTTTTATAGAGGATTCTCAACAGAAATAAACATTAATATATTTATTTCTAAACATATGAATATGATTTGGTAGAATCTGATGAAGTTATTTCAAGAACGGAACATGTCACTTTAATATATTTCTCTTTCAGATGTACTGGGGGATAAAATACGACACACCAAGCAAAACCTTCAATGTATTTATTTCGTTGTTCCCTCTACACTCGATACATACAATCGATACAGATGTATCTTTGTGGCAAGACCGACTCCAATCCTCAGACCGTAATATAAACAAAAACATAGCGGCCGAAGTTGCCGGATTGCTGGTATTGGCTAACACAAAAATATCACGTACATATTATATAAACGGCGGTAAATTAACATGGTAAATGTAACATAATAGGGAAAATCACTTTTACACGTATGAAAACGCTTCCCCAACAAGAATCACATATATTCTACTAGAAAAGAGACCAACAAGCTGATTATTTAGAAATTTCAATTCGTCAAATGACGCTTTTTCTTAGATTTCACTTCGCTGGATAGATGAAAAGACATGATAAAACTGTTAAAATGATACTTCTAACATCATTTTAAATGTTTCAAAAATAAATTAAGATACGAAATTCCTCGATTTATTCGCTCTCATGAGAACTGTGAAACACAATTCGTTGCCTTAGTTTTGAAGTGGTGGACAATTTCTTAAATTCAGCACCCAACGAATAGGAAGTACACCCGAAATAGTAATGTTATTGGCTTTACGTCCAACTAACTACATTTGTTACGGTTTTCGGTGACGTCGAAGTACCGAAACTTAGCCCTGCAGTAGTTCCTTTTACATGCCAGTAAATCTACCGACCCGAGGCTGACGTATTTGAGCACCTTCAAATACCACCGGACTGAGCCAGGATCGAATCTGCCAAGTTGGGGTCAGAAGGCCAGTGCCTTAACCGTCTGAGTCACTCAGCCCAAGTACACCCGAAATGATTATGTTATCCCAATAAACGGCCCTGGTAATGTTAACATAATGTTGACATATGGCACAACAGCACTTCACACAATCATAGTAAACTTAGTAATGAAACGTTCAGACACTAAAGATATAATAGGTTTTTACTCATTAAAGAACATGAGTGCAAAAACTTTATTGACTAAAACATTGATATTTAACTACATGCACGAGCTTCAGTTCGGCGTAGTCTGCTTGATAACAGATAACCACAGCATGAATCGGAATGTGTTGGTAGTGTAAAACCCTACGTTACAAACCCAGCTAATCCCTCTAAGTCACTATTCTTCTGTGTTACAGTATACAGATTGCTCCAACTGTCACACTTATAAGTTTTGTTATACTCCAAGATCCAGCCAAATATTCCCGCAGGCAAAGCACAGATTATTGTAAAATAAACTTGCATCAAAATCACTCGACACTTTGAAGCACATAGATACTGACGGAATAACACAATATCAATTATATTCTATCTAAATTTATATTTTTCGAGGAATACGAATTGTTTGGAAGTAGAGAAACGGCTTCCCTAACCTCAGACTTATTCTCAAAATGATGTATGCACGCTACAGTTTTGTCATGGACTTCAAAATAACCACGATGTATATTCCTAATCCATTTCTATCTTAATGTTCTATTCCGTAGGAAACTTAAGAATAGTTGTATGAGAGGCATTGTCATAGTTAGACTAAAACCTGGTCCACCTAGTGCACTCATGTTCTTTAATGTGTAAATACACGATCAAAACAAGCATATTCTCACATTACTGCGTATAATTACAGATCGTATGTGTCCACTGACTCATATAAATACACTCGCACACTTATATTCTACAAAGAAACTAACATTCATGTCAACTTTCATAAAATTACACAGACTACATACGATAACAACAAACCAAAACAAATCCAGATTTCCAACAATTCCGGCTACTCGATTCGCCATCTTTGAACGATCGAGAGTAGCATTAAGGTCTGAGGATTGGAGTCGGTCTTGTTTGTGGTCTGCACATGAATAGTTCTTAAACTGCCCAGTAGATGGCGGGGCTCTGTCTATTTACAATCCTCAACAAGCTGTGATACTTTTACCATACGTTTTATCTTTTAGATAGTTTTAACATTTATTTACTCAAGCTTGGTTTTGACAGACTGAAGATCCTAACAGTTATAAACTAACTGGAGTCGATTTGACTATTGGACCTTTATGTTTTCTTATATATATCAATGATATGTGTAAAGAAGTGGAATCAGGGATAAGGATTTTTGCAGATGATTTTATTCTGTACAGAGTATAAATAAGTTACGAGGTTGTGAGCAACTGCAAAATGACCTCGACAATGTGGTGAGATGGATGGTAGGCAATGGTATGATGATAAACGGGGATAAATGTCAGGCTGTGAGTTTCACAAACAGGAAAAGTCCTCTCAATTTTAATTATTGCTGTGATGAGGTGAAAGTTCCTTTTGGGGATCATTGTAAATACCTAGGTATTAATATAAGGAAAGATCTTAATTGGGGTAATCACATAAATATGATTGTAAATAAAGGGTACATATATCTGCACATGGTTATGAGAGTATTTAGGGGTTGTAGTGAGGATGTAAAGGAGAGAGCTTATTTTTCTCTGGTGAGACCCGAACTAGAGTATGGTTTCAGTGTATGGGACACTTACCAGGATTACTTGATTCAGGAACTGGAAAAAACCAAAAGAAAGCAGCTCGATTGGTCTAGGCGATTTCCGACAAAAGAGTACCGTTACAAAAATGTCGCAAAGTTTGGGCTGGGAAGACTTGGGAGAAAGGAGACGAGCTGCTCGACTAATGGTATGTTCCGAGCTGTCAGTGGAGAGATGGCGTGGGAGGACATCAGTAGACGAATAAGTTTGGATGGAGTCTTCAAAGGTAGGAAAGATCAGAATATGAAGATAAAGTTGGAATTCAAGAGGACAAATTGGAGCAAATATTCGTTTATAGGAAGGGGAGTTAGGGATTGGAATAACTTACCAAGGGAGATGTTCAATAAATTTCTAATTTCTTTGCAATCATTTAATAAAAGGCTAGGAAAACAACAGTAGGAAATCTGCCACCTGGGTGACTGCCCTTAATGCAGATCAGTAGTAATTGATTGATTGATTGATATGATTGAGATGGCTTCAGACATCACCAAAACAAAAGTTAAGCTGAGAATGTTCTTACAGATCGAAACATGATTCTGTTATCAATACCCTGTTTTCTCTCGTGTGTACAATTATTTTATCTTGTGTTCGACGGACAGAAAAAATTAAAGGATGTTCATTTATATCAGGCAACGTCCTCCAAAACATGTTTTAAGCATAGTACCTTCCAGCGCTTGTTCACCCCTGATATTTAAAATAGGAGGGCTGCGGGCGTAAGGCATTGGTCTGTGAGGAAATGAAAGCTCGTATGGGAATAAAAGAGTAAAAACAAGGGTTGAAACGATCAATCAATTTGGAAAGGAAACATATTCAGCGAGAATATGAGGGAGGCCAGTCCACGCGTAGGATGGGCGTAGATTTGGAACGCATCTGCCAGCAGACAGCGAGGTTAAAATGATCCGACTTCAAAGCAAAACCGGGTGAAATTAACGTTCTAATGTCATAGGGCGTTTAGAAATCAGTCAATGGTAATGTGCCAAGTCAGTCTCCCAATAGCTCTGTCTCTAACATGGTAGCTTTATTGGTTTGTATATCCACTAAGGTTACCGAAAGTCTCTTATTAAGAACGAAACAAAACCATCACTACAGTCATCACATCCAATGCTATAAGCCTGGCGCAGCTCAAATTCTGAAAGGTATCATAAAACAAATGGCTGGTGTAAAGCCAAACTGAACTAAGCTTCATTTTATCTAGAGAGTTGGCTACGCGGTTCGGTTCCCGTAGCTGTGAGCTTGCATTTCGTGTTCGAACCCCGCGGTTGGCAGACCTAAAGATACTTTTCTATGTCTTCCTATTTTTGCACCAGGCAAAACCTGGAGCTGTATCTTAATTAAGTCAACGTTCGCTCCGTTCCAAAAAGTAATTGATTTTTACATCACGTTATAAACTGAACACTTTTATTTAATATTTTCAATCCTTCACTTTGCTCCTGTGGAAGTACAATGAAATATATCACAGGAAGTAACATTAACCATTAACTACCCAGGTACCATAATGAAGACCTGCATACCCGGGTCAGGTCTGAGGGACCTCTGTCAGAATTAACCTTTAATATTAAAAATAACCATTTTCCCCTTGTTACTTCCGTATTTTATTATTGAGAAACACCTATTACAAAGTTATATTGTTACATTACGATGAAAAAGCGAAATATTGCAAGAATAGACGATCAATATTTATAAATGTAATATCAAGGAAAACGAAACACTTATATGCATATGTTTGCTCCTATGCACATAACAAATATTCATATTACGCTAGAGTCGGCATTTAAACATATCTGGAAAGCTAATACATTAATAAAACACAATAAAAAAGACTGAAATACACAATGCTTTCTTGAAAATTGCGGGCACTTTATATGCACATGTTTTCAGACTTACATCACAGTCGCGTGCTTGTCCTATAAGTCCTGGACATTACACGGCGATGTTGAGTTTCCTCGTTTTGGAGTGGCTAATGCAGGGAAAGGAACTTAATTTGAACCTTTTTTAAAAATCACAAAACGTTTTGGGAGGTGTACTGAAGACTGCAGTTTCCGTTAATGCAGTTAATATAAGGAAAGATCTTCATTGGGGTAATCACATAAATGGGATTGTAAATAAAGGGTACAGATTTCTGCATATGGTTATGAGGGTATTTAGGGGTTGTGGTAAGGATGTAAAGGAGAGGGCATATGAGTCTCTAGTAATACCCCAACTAGAGTATGGTTCCAGTGTAGGTTCGATAGAAGGCAATTCGGTTTTAGGAACGGTTATTCCACTGAAGCTCAACTTGCAGGATTCCAGAAAGATGTAGGAGATATCATGGATTCTGGAGGTCAAATGGACTGTATCGCGATTGACCTGTCTAAAAAATTTGATAGGGTGGATCATGGGAGACTACTGGCAAAAATGAGTACAATTGGACTAGACAAAAGAGTGACTGAATGGGTTGCTATATTTCTAGAAAATAGATCTCAGAGACTTAGAGTAGGTGAAGCTCTATCTGACCCTGTAATAATTAAGAGGGGAATTCCTCAAGGCAGGACTATCGGACCTTTATATTTTCTTATATATATAAATGATATGAGTAAAGGAGTGGAATCGGAGGTAAGGCTTTTTGCGGATGATGTTATTCTCTATAGAGTGATAAATAAGTTACAAGATCGTGAGCAACTGCAATGTGATCTCGAAAATGTTGTGAGATGGGCAGCAGGCAATGGTATGTTGATGAACGGGGTTAAAAGTCAGGTTGTGAGTTTCACAAATAGGAAAAGTCCTCTCAGTTTTAATTACTGCGTTGATGGGGTGAAAGTTCCTTTTGGGGATCGTTGTAAGTATCTAGGTGTTAATATAAGGAAAGATCTTCATTGGGGTAATCACATAAATTGGATTGTAAATAAAGGGTACAGATCTCTGCACATGGTTATGAGGGTATTTAGGGGTTGTAGTAAGGATGTAAAGGAGAGGGCATATAAGTCTCTGGTAAGACTCCAACTAGAGTATGGTTCCAGTGTATGGGACCCTCACCAGGATTACCTGATTCAAGAACTGGAAAAAATCCAAAGAAAAGCAGCTCGATTTGCTCTGGGTGATTTCCGACAAAAGAGTAGCGTTAAAACAAATGTTGCAGAGTTCGGGTTGGGAAGAATTGAGAGAAAGAAGAAGAGCTGCTCGACTAAGTGGTATGTTCCGAGCTGTCAGCGGAGAGATGGCGTGGAATGACATTAGTAGACAAATAAGTTTGAATGGCGTTTATAAAAGTAGAAAAGATCACAATATGAAGATAAAGTTGGAATTCAAGAGGACAAACTGGGACAAATATTCATTTATAGGAAGGGGAGTTAGGGATTGGAATAACTTACCAAGGGAGACGTTCAATAAATTTCCAATTTCTTTGAAATCATTTAGGAAAAAGCTAGGAAAGCAACAGTTAGGGAATCTGCCACCTGGCCGACTGCCCTAAATGCAGATCAGTATTGATTGATTGATTGATTGATTGATTGATTGACTGATTGATTGATTGATTTATTGATTGATATGGGACCCTCACCACGATTACCTGATTCAATAACTGGAAAAATCCAAAGAAAAGCAGCTAGATTTATTCTGGGTGACAAAAAAGTAGCGTTACAAAAATGTTGCATAGCTTGGGCTGGGAAGAACTGAGAGAAATAAGACGAGCTGCTCGACTAAGTGATATGTTCCGAGCTGTCAGCGGAGAAATGGCGTGGAATGACATCAGTAGACGAATAAGTTTGAGTGGCATCTTTAAAAGTAGAAAAGATCAAAATATGAAGGTAATGTGGAATTCAAGGGGACAAATTGGGGCAAATATTCATTTATAGGAAGAGGAGTTAGGGATTGGAATAACTTACCAAGGGAGATGTTCAATAAATTTCCAATGTCATTGAAATCATTTAAGAATGGTCTAGGAAAACAACAGATGGGGAATCTTATTATTATTATTTTTTTTTTTTTTTTTGCTCTTTTGCTTTACGTCGCACAGACACAGATACGTCTTATGGCGACGATGGGATAGGAAAAGCCTAGGAATTGGAAGGAAGCGGCCGTGGCCTTAATTAAGGTACAGCCCCGGTATTTGCCTGGTGTGAAAATGGGAAACCACGGAAAACCATCTTCAGGGCTGCCGACAGTGGGGCTCGAACCCACTATCTCCCAATTACTGGATACTGGCCGCACTTAAGCGACTGCAGCTATCGAGCTCGGTAGATAGGGAATCTGCCACCTGGGTGACTGCCCTAAATGCAGATCAGATTTGATTGATTGATTGAAGCGGACACTCACTACTCTCTTAACATCGGTACGGTACGGGCATCTATGGTGTTCGCCGTCGGAGAAACGTTGATCTGAGCATTTCTTGACTTAATGAGTATTAACTGGCCAATGCAGAATTTAATTCGCAGGGGTTAATCCCATAAAAGGTTACATATTCAATTTGTCATAGTTTTAAAGTAGTATTGAGTGACGATAAACCCGTTCGCTGAGCAGCGGCTAACGTGATTAAAAATGAAGTTGCGGGACGCGTTAGAGTGCAGTTTATCATGGAATCATGGATTCTTAACTAGAAGAAATTCTAATTAACTGTTACGGGAATTGTACGCGAGTGAGAAGATTGTATTTTTGTGTATAATTTGTAATAAAGTTAACTTGTATTTTTCTTTGTAAGCTCAATGTATCAACCGAGTGCGGACAACGTGTGTACGATTGTGCCGTACCTACAGTGTGTCAAGAACGTGGACATCAAGAGGAGAATTTCATAGACGGTAAAGCCATCGTCATGATGGTGTGAGCACGAAATCGGTGGGCCGACCTGATGGTCGGAGTGGTGTGTGGCTGAACATGGAACAAAACCGCACTAAGATGAGTATATTTGAGTTTATTTCATTCACATATGCATGATCAGAAGATTAGGGAAATTTTTAAATAATTATTTTTGCATGTGATGATTTTCATTTTTTATTTTAAATCTAGCAAGGGTCAGTTAGTGTTAGTTAGTTCATTACTAATGCCTTGGGGAAGTGAGTTCTTTGTATATTGAACAGCGTGTGTTAATGTTATTGTAATCTTTAAAATATTTTTATAAGCGTGTGTTGTTGTACGATCGTCAGAACGATATAAGCGTGTGGTATTGATCTTCAGAAATGATCCTTGTCTGTGTGGATATATTTAATCAGGAGAGATGGCAGTGAGTAGATTTTTTAGTAGTTATTGGGGCATGTTCATTTTACAACAGTGGCTTGGTCGGTTTTGGGAGTAGCAGTCCCAGTTAACAATTGAATAACTTTACTGGACATATTGGAAAGGTGTTCAACAATATTACTTGCCTCCTTACCCTGAAGAGACAATAGATCGCTAACTCTATGGTAAAAATGGAACAGTCTAGCTTGTACTCTTTTAAGTTGATTGGGAGATGGATCACTTACTTAAAAAACTACAGTTGCTAGCTCAGTGGAGTTGTCAGTGATGGTGGACAGAGCCTTATCAATATCCTTCTCTTCCAAGGTTGGGAGACTAATAGGTAATTCTAATGACTCTTTGAGCTTGGTGGTATCAGCCGCAACCGTGCCTCCAGATTGAACATTTCTAATAGCTAATTCATAAATCAATTCCTCCTTGCGCAAGTAGCCGGGATGGAGGACTTCGCGAGGGCCGGACGTGATGACAAAAGATTTACAAATTTAGAGAATAGGAAAAGAAAATATCAGCGACTGAGAAAATTGTTAGAGTACGAATCGAATCTTATGTTTAGCCGCCAAAAGGAGCTTAATTGAGACCCATTCAACCACGCTCTGCTACCATTTGTTACGGGGTTACCCGTGGACCAGCAGAGGTGAAAGAAGGTGCCGGGATGAATGGGTCTAACTACAAAGTCAGAGTTAATTTAAAATTTTAACAAAGGTTATGTTTCCAAAAAACAACCAAATTTTAACCACTAATCACTAAGTGATAGTGAAATAACAATGACATAGTAACTTAGAAACAAGACCTAGAAAGATCCAAGACTTCAGAATTTTTACACTCTTGGGCTACAAGCCCCTAGTTTTACAATTTTGAGCTCCTAGCTCAACTTTACAAAACCACAAATTTGTTCAAAGGGCAGAAATCCCCTAATACATGGAGCACTTGCTCCCAATGTACAATATCAAGCCTCCCAGAGGCATTCATACAATACTTGAAAAGAGCTGACGTGCTCACAGTGTTCTCAGCCTACTCAAGGCAACACAATGTGAATAATAACTGGCCTTACAAGGCACTATTTACAAATAGCAATCTTATTACACAGAGGTATCTAGTACCCAACCTACGGGGCCTTAGTGAAAAAGAACAGGTTCAATAAACGGCCCGAGTACAACTGGAATGGAGTCAAAGATTGAGCTCCCCCAAAAAGGTTTACAGACCTATAGGGCACTTGGCCAACGAAACAGGGGCTAATCCCAAGCTACTGAGGTAGCGCGAATGGAGATAACTTCAATACATTGGAGAAACAAAATGCGGTACCTCAAACCAAGATGAGGGGGAGGTTCGAGAGAGTATATCACTCTCTATCCCCGGTTTACAGTTAAAGATTTATTAAATTTTACATGAGCCGAAAGGAGATTTACATTTATATTAGTTACATAGTTAAAATTTCGAACCTTTCCCTCGGGTTAAACTGCGGAGCTAGCAAAAGGTGAAGATGTTAAATGGCCATACCTTGTCGGAGTACTGCTGCCTGATGAAAGAGGCACCTCCCGCCTCCTGCTTGGCACACACACTTAGATGTTGATCAAATGGCCAAGAGGTGTGAAAATCCGCAGTTTATAAACCCTCGGGGAAAGTTCGAGACCTTTCATGAATAATCAAGACACACCCACAGAATTTTATTGGTCAAATTTAAAAGTGGCCCTCAGAATCGAAGAAGAAATACAGGATTGATTGGAAATTAATTACAAAAATTAGGTATTGGCTGGATTCAAAACTGGCGGAAAGAAAAGATAAATATTGCCAACCCAAAAAATGAATGAATATAATTTAGTGAAAAAAACTTATGAATACAAAACTTCTTCAAAAAAGTTATTTCACTTCACACCAGGGTGCATGATTATAGTTTTCTAGCCGTGACATCTATGAGAGAGTCTCCAAACTTTTCGACGAACGGAAAAAAAACAAGTTGAAATTCACACAGTACTGGAAACTTCACAATCACAAAATTAAGGTAGTGACATCTTCTGAGTAAAAGTTTAAATAGGTCTAGTTTCAAGTTCAGTGTTTCTCCTGTAGAGGAGTTTTTTGAGCGCAAGATTTAAATGCGCGGCGTTGGGGTGTACCTCCCGGTACAAAATTTTTAAAATATATTTCACCCTGTAGTTTATTTTTCGAGCTTATTTGAGATAAGGTACTTCACTCCAAACGCTAGTGAAAGGCAGTGAAGCAATGAAAATATGGAACGAGATACCGATAAGAATATTGAAGATAAATAGATTAAGTGTTCTCGATGAATAATTATGTGAATCCTGGTGAGTTCTGAAACAGTGAATACGACAATTGTAGGCTAGACATTGTGTATTTGAAATGCAGATTGCAAAGGGACAATTGAGATTATAAGCCCAGTGAAGACTAAGTTTTGTGGAGTACGATTTGGGAGGAATGATATGTATAGCCGATGACACGAAGATATTAGTGTGATTACAGATATATTTGCTGAAGGCGCGAAGGAAATAAATGAGCTCGAGTTCCAAGATAAGATTTTTCTACTGTTTTGCCTTTCATGTTAAAGAATAAACTCCGTTGAAATAGGGACATCAAAGGATAGTTACAATGTCATTTGTAGAGATTTAAAGATTTAATATCATTCGTAGTACTCTAATTAAAGGTAGGGATTTTCAGGTCGCTGTTATATCAGATCTTGACGGTCGTTACTTCGACTCTCAATCAGTTCAATGGAATTGCGATTTCTTTAAGGTTGTTATTGATGGATAAATTTATTTTGTTGTTTTTGTGTGAAATTGTCTATTCCATATTTTTGGCAACGCAAATTCTGATTTGTGGTTGTAATGATTTTTGATTTGTGGGATTCTGTCCCACTGCTGTACATTCAGTGTAGATATAATTTTTTTGTAGGACTTTGTGTTAGTTGTAGGGCCCTTCACTACAGGTTTGTTTATTTGTGTGAATATAAACAGCTAATTATGTATATATGGATTTAATATTTCTTAGTTAAAATCAAGTGATATTCCGTTGTATTTTTGTCTGGTGTACTCGCCGGTCCATATTTGTTTTATGTTAGTAATTGTAGATAGGAGATATGAAGCCACAAAAAAAAGATAATGATTTAATACCCCGGTATCGATTGAACAGTTTATGTACAGAAGGAAGTGTAATTATATTTTGGATTGAAATGTCATTGAAATGAAGTTGATGTAGATAACACTGGTCAACTATAGTTGGAAAAATGTTAATAAATTAGTAATAACGAAACCAGATCGGTTGTAATTAAATTAATGATCTAATTAAATTGACGTCGGCAGTATCTTGTTGTAATGAAGTTTCTAATATGAATGTATTATGTGATGTAAAATATCTCAACGAATCAATATGCATTTATCTGGATTTGGAGTTTACGAAAGAATGTTTTTTTTACGTTAATAATTTTATGAGTGGAGTTGGAGTAGCTTGAAATTAGGCCGACTTGGTAATTCAACAGATATAAAGCATTGGTGCTTAATTGAAACAAAGATTGGGTGGATTAGAGCGATTTTGTAATATTAATCAATTATTAAGTGCTTCAGTTAGCCTAGTGCGTGAGTGACAATTTTTTATAGTGAAGTGTTATTAATTTTTAATTTATTTCCGGTATATTTTTATATACTTTGCCAAAGTTTATTTTTCAATAAATTTGTTTGCAACAAAGTTCCTCATTCATACTTTTTATTTTTTCTTCTCTCTTATTCTTGCTACTTAGTAATTTAAGATCAGTTATTTTTACTCGAAGATATCTCTGGGATCACCCGTATAGAGACACTGGGATTATTTCCGGCGCCAAATATCTAAGGCTGGAAGGGTAGAGGTTTGAGTATGTATGTCTGGAATGGACTCAAAAACTACTGGACCGATTTCGCTGAAAATTTCACAATTTGTTCTTATTACCCCTGGGAGAGTTTAGGAAGTGGTTTGAACGAGATCTGATGGGTAGTTCGGCGTAGGGGGAGAATAGTGTAAAAAGACCCAAGGAAATAGGGGAAGGTAAGTAACCACATGACAAGTCTGATGAACGGGTTGCCTGATGTTTCTTAAAACTTATCTTCTTCTTCTTCTTCTTCTTCTAGAAACAGTATATAAAAATGAAAAGTCCAAGTTCAGTCCCCATGGCACAGGAGTGAAGAAAGAAAATGTCGAAAATGACAGAGAGATTACGGCTGAATGTGTGTGTATGTTTCAGCATAGCTCTCAACCAAATTAGATACACATATCACTTAATATCTGGAAAAATTATTGTAGGGGCAAGAAAATCCCCCTAAAGGAAGGGGTGAAATGTAAAAATCCGAAAAGTGACCGATATTAGTGGTGAGTTCATAGCCTTTGGGGTAGCTGAGATGAATCGTGACACCCTGGATGCCGTTTGAGCCAAAGTTCATTCCCATTCGGGATGGAGGTTAGAAGAGGTGAAAGGAATGTCCAAAATGACCGAGATCATGAATGTACCTGTGCATATTCCAGCATAGCTCTCAACCAAACATGATGGGAAAGACACCCCTACGGGCGGGGTTTTAAGGGGTGTGACATATTAAAGTAATAGAAAACGATCAATATTGAAAGTGAAAACTATGTATGTTAATAAATAATTTTTCTTTTGCATTTAATTAAACTGTTTAGAAAATCGAACGCGGTTGAATTAATAAACGCGCGCGAGACCGCGGGCACCTGCTAGTAGAATATAAATATACTACTGCGACGATGATAATGAACATTGATGAACAAATAAACTACAACCGACAACATTTCTCAAATGTGGAAAAGTACGCTTAGCACTCTCAACAATTACAAGCCTCCAAACGCTTTACGCAGAATGGCGCACACATTCTTCACCTGGTCTTTTTAACAACCGAACTACTACTTTACTCGAATGATGACGAACATACTATCCGCGAAACTTTTAGTGACACTTCGTTTTTGGAGGTGAGGGGCAAAGAGGGAGCTTTAACTGTTGCGGTAGAACTGCCAACTGAATGGAACTGAAATCTGAATCGAATCGATAGTGTGATCAATATGAATTTTCTAGACTTTAATTATCTAATAAAGGCAATAACTGCGTTACACACATTATTTTATTTTCGTCTATCTCAGTAATCTGCTTATTTAGATACTAGCAAGATACCCGTGCTGCGCTACGGTATTATACAGAAATTTATAATTGAATGCTTACTGTTTTATATAGAATCCGCCGAAATTCGCGATCTGACTCGTTTTCTGAGCGAATCCGCCAAAATTCGCGATCTGACTCGTTTTCTAACAGATTACGGCAAGTTTCCTCCCATTTTTCAATCTTTCTTTCCAGCAATCGATTTCGTACTTCCGGGGCTAGGTCCAGGTATTCCACCCGGTCAGTTGGGTCCCTAAATCTTTGCCATCTTTTCCTATTAGCATTTTTAATATGGATCAAATTCTTCGGGAGATCCGGCGTGGTGTCGTCTTGGGTGCCTTGGCGATACTGAACCAACGGCCGGACTGCATTCTTAGTCATTACCCGTCCAGGACCCGTTTTCAGCGCGGTCCGCACATTTGACGATGGTCCAGAATATTATTATTATTATTATTATTATTATTATTATTATTATTATTATTATTATTATTATTATTATTATTATTATTATTATTATTATTATTATTATTATAGATGTTCTGGACCCGACAGCAAGATGCAAGAACCTACTTGGCGGTAAATTACATCTACTGCTATTGTTGACAATGTGACCAGCACCATTGTCGCGCGTAGGCAAGTGTGCGGGATTTCTGGCGATACAAATGACATACTGCACTTCCGTGCATTATTGACCCTATTATAGAGGTGAACAATTGAACGGTCAATCTCATTCCTATCGTTTATTTCAAATGTGTTTAAATTTTTATTTTTATTGCCAGGAGAATCTACTGTAATCTAAGAGCATTCTCCGAAGGAAAAGATGGCTCTTGTAAAGAACCCAGGAAAGATTAAAAATGATCGGTTTATGATCAGAGTAAGTACATCGAAAATCTACAGACTGTTTCCAGTCATTCGACAGGGTCAGGAATGGAATGAATAAAGCCCCATCTAGCGGCGACAATAGGAACTGTGCCGACTGCCGAAGCCTGTCGCACTCCTCCGGGGCAACGATCAATGAATGACAAATGAAATGAAATTATATTGGACAGTGTTGCTGGAATAAATGATGACAGGGAAAACCGGAGTATCTGGAGAAAAACCTGTCCCGCCTCCGTTTTGTCCAGCACGAATGTCACATGGAGTGACCGGGATTTGAACCACGGAAGCCAGCTGTGAGAGGCCGGCGCGCTGCCGCCTGAGCAACGGAGGATCATTATAAGTACATTTTGAACAGTAAAATCAATTGGTCTCACCTCCTTTTACACCCCACCGCCGTTAAGTTTATTTACTCCCCCCCCCCCACCAAAAATAAAATAAAAGAAGGCGTGTTTCTTTATGTTTAAAGGAGATTCTAAACACCAATGTTCACGTCTATTAACTTCAGTTTTGAGATATAAGTATCCCCATAAAAATAATTCACTTGTTTTTCACTTCCTTTCACACTCCCCCCGCCCAAGTGAACTTTCCGGCAAAAAATACTTGTTTCTTTAATAGTAAAGGATCTCCTAAATACCAATTATCACGACTCCAACTTCTTCAGTTTTTGATTTATGTGTCCTCATGAAAGGAATTCAACTCCTTTTCACTCCCGCCCCAAGATGATCCCCCCCCAAAACGGGTTTTCTTTGTTTTTAAAGGAGCTCCAAATACCAATTTTGACGTCT
Organism: Anabrus simplex; assembly: GCF_040414725.1. Lineage (NCBI taxonomy): Eukaryota > Metazoa > Arthropoda > Insecta > Orthoptera > Tettigoniidae > Anabrus > Anabrus simplex. The sequence goes on along the minus strand of NC_090265.1, from coordinate 86,839,527 downwards.
GTAACAACTTTAGTTTTTATTAGATGTAAGTATTCTCGTACAATTAATTCAATTAATTTTTCAATTAGCGAGCTCGATAGCTGCAGTCGCTTAAGTGCGGGCAGTATCACGTATTCGGGAGATAGTAGGTTCGAACCCCACTGTCGGGAACCATGAAAATGGTTGTCCGTGGTTTTCCATTTTCACACCAGGCGAATGCTGAGGCTGTACCTTAATTAAGGCCACGGCCGCTTCCTTCCCATTCCTAGCCCTTCCCTGTCCCATCGTCGCCATAAGACCTATCTGTGTCGGTGCGACGTAAAGCAACTAGCAAAATAATTTTTCAATTCTTTCACCTAACACCCCCCCCCCCTCCCCATTCATTGCATTTTCCGAGAATACGTGTTTCTTTACTTTTAAGGCAGATTCCACATACCAAATTTCACGTCTGTAACATCTTCATTTTTGAGATATCAGTAGCCTAATTAAAATAATTCAACACCATTTTCAGTCAATTTTACTCCCCCCACCTCCAACCCATGCGGTATTTCCGAAAACTAAAAATACACGTTCCTTTGTTTTTAATGGAGATAAAAAATAACATTTTTCACTTCAGTGACATTTTATGTTTTTTTTAGATATATCCGTACTGTATAAATTCTCATTTTAAAATTTCACCCCCTTTTTTGTTCCCCTTCAGAGGAGTTTCCAAAAACAAATCACCTATGTTTCTTTACATTTAAAAGAGATTCCAAATACCACTTTTTACGTCTGTAACATTTTACGTTTCTCAGATATTCTGTAGATATAGTCTTTCAAAAAATTCACCCCAATTCGTCACTCCTGTTTAACCGCCATTAATTGGATTTTCCAAAAACTAAAAATACGTGTTTGTTTATTTTTAAATTAGTTCCCATATACTAATTTTCAGTTCTGTAATGTCTTCAGTTTCTGAGATATATGTATCCTCATTAAAGGCTTTCAACCCATTATTCACCCGTTACACCCCTCATATTAGGATTTACAGAAAACAAACAAATACATGTTCCTTTATTTTTAAAGGAGATTCTAAATATAAATTTTTACATGTGCAAACTTTTAAGGTTTTGAGATATAGATACACTCGTTTTAAAAATCCACCCCGTCCTCACCCAAATTACTTGGATTTTCCAAAAGAAAAAAATGTTATTTTATTTTTAAAGGAGATCCCAAATACCAATTTTCAGGTCTGTAATATCTTCAGTTTTTGAGATATAAGAATCCTCATTAACCCCTTTTACACCCCTCCTGTTGGGATTTTCCGAAAACAAAATATACATGTTTATTTAATTTTAAAGGAGATTCTAAATACCAATTTTTACATCTCATTTTAAAAATTCATCCCCCTTTTCACCCCCCATTATTTGGATTTTCCAGAAATGAAAAATACCTGTTTCTTTATTTTTATAGTGGATCCCAAATACCACTTTTCAGGTCTGTAATATCTTCAGGTTCTGAAATATAAGTAGCCTCATTAAAGGCATTCAACCTATTTTCACCCTTTTCCACTCTTCTTATTGGGATTTTCCGAAATAAAAAATACGTGTTTCTTTATTTTTAAAGGAGTTTCTAAATACCAATTTTTACATCTATAAACTTTAAAAGTTTTGAGATATAGATACACTCATATTAAAAATTCACCCCCTTTTCATCCCGCTCATTAATTGGATTTTCCAAAAACAAAAACTACGTGTTTTTTTATTTTTAGTGGAGATCCCAATCACCAATTTTCAGGTCTATAATATTTTCAGTTTCTGAGATATAAGTATCCTCATTAAAGGCATTCAATCCTTTTTTCATCCCTTTTCACCTCTCCTATTGGGATTTTCCGAAAACCAAAAATACTTGTTTCTTTATTTTTAATGAAAATTCTAAATACCAATTTTTTACATCTGTAATCTTTCAAAGTTTTGAGATATACATACACTCATTTTAAAAATTCACCTCCCTTTTCATCCTCCCATTAATTGGATTTTCCAAAAACAAAAAAATACGTGTTTCTTTTACGGTATCCTGATTAAAGGCATTCAACCCCATTTTCACCTTTTTCACCCCTCCTATTGGGATTTTCTGAAAACAAAAAGTACGTGTTCCCTTATTTTTAAAGAAGATTCTAAATACCAATTTTTACATGTGTAAACGCTTAAAGTTTTGAGATATAGATACACTCATTTCAAAATTTCAACCCCCTTTTCACCCCCTTAGCGACGGAATATCCAAAAATCCTCCATTAGCAAGCACCTACATCTTAATATGTATGGATCCCCAAAATTTCATTTCTTTATGTCCAGTAGTTTTGGCTCGGCGATGATGAATCAGTCAGTCAGTCAGGACAAGTTATTCTATATACGGTATATAGATTATTTTTCTGCTCTTACTGTGTATATACCGTGATGTTCGTTTCCGAGTAGGAGATCTAAGATATTCGTGTGATGTACTTGGATTTTCCTTAGCCGGAATAGGTTGCAAAAGTTCAGTTTTCACCTATAATTCTTCTCTTTGCTGTAGAAATAACAATATTACTCGAAAAGTTGAGATTCCACCGCGTCTCACGGCGTCGCACAATGGATTTATTTTTGGTGTCACAGGTTGTCAATCCGTATCTCGAAGACAAGCGAGGTCTACAGATTCAGCATAACGGAGCCTAAGTGTCACTAAAAGTTTCACGGATAGTACCTTGACGTGAACCCTACTCAGGTGTGAAATGAGTATCTTAATTCATTAGTGAAAGCGACCACGTCCCACGAAAGATAAAATTTCACGAAACCGTTAGAGTTACGAAGCAAATGCATATATCGCGTCTTGTAGAAAAATTAATTTCAAGGCCACATAGCGCACTTCATTTTTCGAAAGAGTCAGTCGTTTACCCGTTTTTTGAGTTTGATGTAAAATTGATGGGCGCAGACATCGCGCTCGAAGGAAACACTCTTGAGTGTGGAACTTTGGGATTGGACATGACTAGATTAGAGTGCTGATGAAGACAGCCGAACATCGTGCAGGCATCGCTGTGAATGTGGCCAACCTTCAAAAATTAAGAAGGCACTGCAACAAGTAGGAAGAAAATTGCACAAATTTAGAACATGCCTTGTAAACTCCCACTGCTTAGAAACGGTGAAATATGTCAAAATCCAATGTAGGTCCCTACCCTTTGCGTGACTCGGGATTTCAAGCTCAGTTTCTGCTCAATGGGTTCATTAGTTTTCGAACCTATCTATAGCAAACAAGCAAACAAACAAACAAACAAACAAACAAACAAACAAACAAACAAACAAGCAAGCAAACAGAAAACATATCATTTTTATTAATGCCAGAGATGTCGTTCCACTGATCAGAATGGTGAGTACCGGTACTCACTTATTCTTGAAAGTTTACAGTTGGTATCTTTCTTAGGGCCAAAGCTACTTCCATGCTCAGTCTTCGTTTAAATTAACTAAAAATTCAAATACAAGGATGGAAAACGTTGTCAAATACTACTGACAAGTGGAAGGTACATACAGATCATGAATACGATGCTGTGAGCACTAGAAATAATATACCAACTATAAATGCTGTAGCAACGCGTGATATACCGTCTTAGGTTCTCTGTCTTGTAAGTTACAGAGTGCAAGAATAATCCACGCTTGAGGAGGTATCAGAGGAACCTTATGATGCACCTTGGTATATCGATTATGATGCGAACTGGATTGCTTAGTTTTGTTGAGCAACTAGAAATTATAATGTTGCTATAAAGGAAGAGAAAACTTTTCGTGTCGACGTTAGTACGGCGTAGCACTCACTCAGGCCTATGTATAGGTGCCATGTCAGTCTGGAAGTGAGGTATTCTTGTGGCGGTTGTAACAGTGACCATAGCTGATATCCTCCATAACTACTGATCAGGCAGTAGTGGAATTTACCTCTGGATGCGATTGGTGATATATGTGTATTAGTATGCGACCACGCTCTACGGTAATCACACCGCTGCAAACGAAGCCAACAATGTTCTGGCATAAATGAGGAAATGCGGAGAACGTGCAGAAATTCTGCTTGCAGTGAGTTACTAGTGATGTGTGATGAAGCTTAATGCTACAGATAAGTTTTCACGTTCGTTTTATTGCCAGACATAGGTAACTATGATTTTACTCCAGTCTTGATGGGGTGATCCCCTCCCCGTAGCCTTGTTTGTGTGCGTGTCTTTCCTTACGACACTAACCTAGCGCATTTTCTATTTCAACCATTTTGTTACTGCCACATCCAGGCTCCTAATTGAGACACGGAATATCCCATCACTTTCACGCATCCCTTGTATGAGATTCCTTTTAAATTATTAGAATTGTCATCAAATGCTTCGTTTAGATACTTTCCATTACCTGTCAACGTACACTTCCATTACTCTTCGCAGCAGATATAAATAGCTCCTAGGTTTACAAGTCCTTCAGGGAAATAAATGACCTTGCGTGATGTTGTTACATCATTGGCATTCCCACAATTTGCTCATCTCATCTATCGCACTAATTGTGCGTGTAGCAAAACTCACTGCGATTGGCAATTTCCTAAATTATATGACCACTGCCGCAATATGTATACAGAACTAATATTTTCCGAATGAAAAGCCATGCAGTGTACGACTATATAAAATCATCCTCTGAATTTTCTCGGGATGGTTCATTACTTTTGTTGCATGCAACAGACATCTGGTAATTAAGGGATTAAGATAAAACAGACGGGGAAGCCAGGAAGTCTGTGAAGAGAGAACAGAGGGAGGTTCCCGCTGTGGCGATATTACTCCAAGTTCCGGTTTTAAGCCAGATCAAGTCATGAATATGCATGCACTGTCATTATGTCAGCACACTAGCGGTATTATCTGCGTTGGTTCGAGCTCAGAGACAGGTATTATCATCACTGCGCTAACAGTTGAGTTATTAAGTTTAGAGTGACTTCATTTCAAATAATGTACATACATGAAGACAGGAACATAAATTCCTTCTGATCTCAATGGAAAACGGAAGTTTTATTAATGTTTCAAACAGTGGCATGGCTATTTTCATTCAAATTTCTTTCTGCCACTGCAGATTGTCATAAGACAAAGAATGCCATTTTCAGTTTAAAGTATACGTTATAATGTAGTTATTATGATAAACTCTTTTATGAATTTAAGTTTTCTATATTCACTTCTAGTTGATTGGACCGTTTATTTCTGAAACTGCAATTGTCATATATTTTTCAAAATTGAGTTATAGTGAGGAACCCAATTATTAAGTATGGATCTGTCATTTCCGGACGAAAGGACACAAGCCACTGTATTTCTGAAATGTCTGGCTATGCCCGCTGTAGGCGGTTTGATCCTTCACGGATGGTACGGTGGTGCATACTTCAATAATAATAATGTTATTGGATTTACGTCCCACTAACTATTTTTACGGTTTTCGGAAACGCTGAGTTGCCGGAATTTAGTCCCTCAGGAGATTTTCTACGTGCTAGTAAGTCTACTGACACGCGTCTGACGTATTTGAGCATCTTGAAATACCACCGGATTGAGCCAGGATCGAAACTGCCAAGTTGGGTTCAGAAGGCCAGAGCCTCAACCGTCTGAGCTACTCAGCCCGGCTGATGCATACATTCAAACTTCGTACCAGTAATTGACGTTTCGTAAGTCATCCTGCACAGAAGTACGAGGGACGATTAATGATAAGAAATTGCAAAGCATGCGAAAGATAATGCAGTGCATTCTAAGAGAACATAGTGATTTTTACAGTCAGATTCTCAAGTGGCCTTCTACTACAGAAGAGAAGAGAAGAGAAGAGAAGAGAAGAGAAGAGAAGAGAAGAGAAGAGAAGAGAAGAGAAGAGAAGAGAAGAGAAGAGAAGAGAAGAGAAGAGAAGTCAGACAACGTAAAATGTAAAATGGTAGACTAGAATAAATTACTATGTGAAAAGTTAAAGTAATTTCCTATTATTTGAAGAAATGGCGGTAGGCTGTCACTATTAAACGGCCGCGGGCTTTCGAGGATTTCGTACACTTACTTATTAGAAATAAAATACAAATATTATGCGGATAATAAACTTCATTCATTAGAACGTGATATACTTGCAATGTGCATAATAACTCGGTCCAGTATGGATCTGTGAATGAGAAATAAGATACATAATTTAAGAGTTCGGTTTCGGGAGCAATATTACGAGTAAAAGTAAGATCGATAAATGAACTGCCCATTGCGCTGGGATAGTTGCTTGGCGCAACATACAAATATCAAAGTGATGTTTGAGAAATTCTATACAACTGACCACGATGTACTCACAACGACAGCTAACCTCCAGTTGAGAGCGCGAGTCAACGCAGCGCCATCTTATAACAAAGAATGCGTGTATAACAAAGTATGCGTGTGAAATCACATATTTAGCACAAATTTTGCCTTGTTTTGAAGCGCTATTTTATAAAAGCTACCTTTCAGATTTTAATTTTTCCTTACAATACATAGTTTTCTCTTTTATATGTCAATTGTGACATTAAACATAATCGTTAAATACTTCCGGCGATATATGCGTTCTACCCAAACACTAAAAGCGTCTTAATTTTTTCCATACACCCGTTGTCGAGGAACCTAAGTCTACGTGAAAACAATATATGATACGGTATCAAAAACCTTAATTAAAGTCAAAATATTGAAAACCAGTATTTTGTTTTCATAAAAGAACGCTAACCTTAATATTCTCTAACGCATTTTTGTCCAAAACATGTCTATTTTCTTTTTAAGAACTGTATTTTTTATATTTGTTATACAATTGAATTAGATATTTATAAACAAAATTTCAACGTAATATTTTGGAAACAAAAGCTTAAAACATATAATAACATACACTCATAATTACACGTATGCCATACAGTTCGGAGGCAAAAAAGACACCTTTTCTGAGGAAAATGGTTACCTGCTATCTGGAATGTTTCCTCACTGACGTGAAGTTGGGGGCTTTGTTTCTTACCACGGCTTTAAATTGTTATTTTTGTATTGTATTGTCTTGACATATGCTATTTCAGTAAAAAATGGTTCGGTTATTAACAATGTAAAAGCCTCCGCAGAATTTCTACTAACCTATCAGAGCGAAAACGACCACTTCTTGGTTTAATAGCTTAGAAATCGAAAATAACGTGCAGAAATTTAGAAATGACCTCGGAATAATTCCACGGCTGCCGATCATTAAGCTAAAGACAGAGACTTTGTCTAATACGTACTTCGTTTTGAAATATGCTATTGTCAGTTCTTGTATCTTTTTCCCCTTACGTCCAACTTTAGCTGTCTGTTTCAAATGGTTTGTTCTGATCCATAATGAAACCCGATTTGTTTTTCTTGTCGATTGCACTACCGTTGTCAGTAATGCAGTGAACTTCCCCAAGTACTTCATAATTCTTTTATGAAACAGAATTTGCGGTCTTGCTCTGAATTCCTTGGTGACGAGGGTTACGTAAGTATTGGTCAAAAGTGTAACACCACCATATACACCATGCTTCGTCGACATATGTACAACATATTTCATTAATTATTTTCCAGGATTCATTGACAATGTTAAACCACTATTTATATTATTATTATTATTAGATAATAACGACTCATTATGTTACATTTCTCTAATGTATTAAATAGTTATATATTATTCCGGATCCTTGTTACCCGCAATTGCCGACAGATGCCTCTCTTTTGTTGAGAATAAATACAATACGGCATATACTGTAATACTATACTTTCTCAAACATGTCTATAAGTAAGTAAACTAGCTGGCAATCTAGTTAAAAATCCATCACGAAGGTTCAGTTCTGGCTCAAAGTTATAGCTCTCAGAAGACAAATAGCATTTTACTTGCGTACTGTCCCGGCTCCATGGCTCAGTAGTCAGCGTCTGGGCCTTCGAACCTCAGAGCCCTGGGTTGAGTTCCCGGCCAGGTCGAGTGATTTTAATCTTAAACGGTTCATTTTGGAACAAAACATAACTTATATCAGGAATGAACAAACAACTCTCAAAATCTGTACATTCTGCCATATCAAAGCGACATCGGTGTTAAAATTATGACAAACTTCTCAAGTCATTGGGTAACCCAGAATGGAACGAAAACATTCTGGATAGAACAATGCTATGTTTGAAAGTGTACCGAAATATATTTTTTATGACCGAAAGACTCCTGTTAAACTTATTTTCGTGCAATTGTCGTGTTCCTTTCACCGCTTCCCATAACATGAGGATAATATAGTAGAAGACATTCTGAAGATTTTTACGAGGGCGAATCAAAAGTAAGTTATACTAGCTCGCCACGAGAGCACGCTGTATGTACTGACCGTGGGGAATGCGGAGCAAGCTAACACGTCCGATAGAAAGGTTGGTGTCGTATCCCGTCGAGTTGTAAACGTATGTGCAGAGCGGACTAGGCTCAATGGCGCGTCAATTGGATGTTCACTCCAAATTGGAGGTGCGTGCAACAATCAGATTTATATGGGCTAAACGGCTCAATTGCACGAACATTCATCGTGAAATCACTGCTGTATATGGTGAGCGTACAATTTCTCGCCCAGGTATTGTAAAGTGGTGTAAGCAATTTGAAGCCGGACGCACGGATCTCGCGGACGAATATCGCGAAGGCAGGCCCGCACCATCCAGTACCGTTGCAAATGTTGACCGTGTGGATAGGATCATTAGAGATAATGGGCGCATAACACTGCAGGAAATTGACAGCATGCAGAAAATTTCGCATGGCAGTGTGTTCTCCACTGTTCACCAGCACCTTGGATTTCGTAAACTGTGTCAAAGATGGGTTCCACGTCTGGTCACCGATGTTCACAAGGGACAAAGTTTCCAATCGTCACTGACATTTTTGCAATGGTATTCTCTGGAGGGCAGCGAGTTTCTGCGGCGAATCATCACAGGGGATGAAACATGGGTACACTACTTCACTCCCGAAACAAAGAGAACATCTACGGACACCACACCACCACCATGAGGCCAAGGTCCAACCTTCAGCAGGAAAGGTAATGGCGACAGTGTTCTTTGACATGGAGGGTCTGGTGAATGTGGAATTTATGCCGAAAGGCACGAAAATCAACGCGGTTTCGTATTGTCAGACGTTGTGTGAGGCAATTAAAGAAAAGCGGCGGGAAAACTTAAGCGCCGGTGTGATTTTGTTCCACGATAACGCAACATCTCACACGGCCTACCGAACATACGAACTGCTGAAGCGATTCAAGTGGTAGGTACGGCAACGTCCTCCATACAACCCAGATTTATCATGTGTTCGGTGAGCTGAAAAAGGATCTCGGTGGACGACGATTCTGAAACGATGAGGAGGTGAAAGTTGCTGTCTCCAGGTGGTTACATAAGCTCTGGAGGTGATTTCTACCCATCCGGAATCGAAAAGTTGGTTGACCGTTCCGAAACATGTAAGCAATTTGACGCCTGACGCACGGATCTCACGTACGAATATCGCGAAGTGGAAAAAGTAGAAAAGTGGAAAAGTGAACTTATATTGTGTGTTGTCATAGTCGTGTTGCCTTATGTGCAGGTGGTTTCATAAATGGCCAAAACTTGGAAGTGTTACTTACATTTTTGATTCGATCTCATAGTAATTACAATTATTTATACCTCTCTATTTACTCAGTAATACAAGTTACAGGAAATGCTATCTTAATAATTTTACAGGAGGAGGAATTAGGGAATGGAATAATTTATCAACATAAATATTTGAAAATTTCCAAGTTCTTTGACATCGTTCAAGAAAAGACAAGGAAAGCAACTGATAGGGAATAAGTCACGTGGGAAACAGTCCTAAATACAGATGATTGATTGATTAATTAATTAATTAATTGATTGATTGATTGATTGATTGATTGATTGATTGATTGATTGATTGATTGATTGATTGATTGATTGATTGATTGATTGATTGATTGATTGATTGATTGATTGATTGATTTCTTCGTTTTTACCTGAAAACGGCGATTTAATCCTTGAGAATCTCCAACTACTTAATACTTACTTCCTATTGAATCATGAATCCATGCATAAAAGAGTGTAATCGGGCAGAGACTTTGAGGAACTACAACTTCTTGTGCTCCGAGGCAGCCTCTATACCACCGGAGTGGCTAATAATAATAATAATAATAATAATAATAATAATAATAATAATAATAATAATAATAATAATAATAATTTGCAGATGACTTAGTGTTCTTCGCTGAAAATCTAGAGACTGACGCTACACAGATAGAGGTTTTGCAAGAAGTAGCAGAAAAGGCAGCACTGCAAATATCCTTTGAAAAAAACTAAGCATATGAACATAGATCCCAACGAACCAACCTGGACAATGAAGACCAAGTATGGTGACATAAAGAGAGCCCACAAATTCAAATATCTAGGGGAGATTCTGACTCCTAACAACAACGAGAAGCCAGCTATCGAAGAAAGAGCAAATACGATGGAGATTGCATTCAGACTATGCCAGGAAACGTTTAAGTCCAAATCCCTCTCCTATCAAGCCAAAGTCAGGCACTATAATAGCGTAGTGAAACCCGAATGCCTTTATGCAGCAGAGACAATCGCCAGAAAGGGAATTACCGAAATATAAAAAAGCATACATTTCTGAGGAAAATTCTGGGACCCAAGAAAGCAGCAGGAAATGAGTTTATTTTCCCTTTGAGATCAAATCAAGAGCTGTATGAAAAATGCGAAAATATTTCAACCTCGATAAGAAAAAGACGACTGAATTTCTATGGACACCAGAGAAGAATGTGACCGGAACGCCTAGCAAATAAGATACTAATCTTCCAGGAAAGAAGTAGGACGCGAGTACCATGGGTGAAAGAAGTTTAACAGGATCTTTAAAAATGTGGCATTAAGGAGGGAGATATTACAAACAGAACAGTTTTCATGAGGAAAATTGCGGTGGTGACGGATGTGTTCGTGGAGAAACCCAAGAGAACAAGAATGGTGTTCTCGGATGAGGAACGAGCAAAAGCGAGCCAAAGAATGAAGGAATATTGGCGTAAAAAGAAAGAACATCAACAGTCAAGGAAGTTGTGTTCTCGTAACCCATAGGAGGTTGAAAATATCCTAAATAAATAAAATAAATAAATAAATAAATAAATAAATAAATAAATAAATAAATAAATAAAAATAAAAATAAATAAATAAATAAATAAATAATAATAATAATCTACATATACAAAATAAGAGTTTTGTCTATACATTGCTCAGAAATCGAAAATAATGGTATTTCTGTATAGGTCATGTCCACAGTAACAAGGAAATGCACTTTTTACTTTTCCGTAATTTCTGTTTTTCTGTCTGTCTGTATGTACACGCATCACTAGAAAACGGCTAAAAAGAATTTAATAAAAATCGGTATACAAAGTCGGAGAATAAGTCACTACAATCTAAGCCATAAATAATTTTATTCACTCTGATAGAAATGGTAGTTTAGGGGAAGGCCTAAAATTTGATTTTCAAATATTTATGTTATTAGTGGTCCTATCTTAATAAAAATTGGTATGCAAAGTTGGAGAATAAGTCACTATAATCTGGGCTATAAATAATTTTATTTACGCTGAGTGAAATGCCAGTCTAGGGGAAGGCCTAAAATGTAATTCATAAATATTTACGTCATTATTGGTCCTATCTCATTGAAAACTGGTATAGCCTACAAAGTTGGCGAATTAGCCACTACAATCTGGGCTGTACATCATTTTATTCACGCTGAATTAAATGGTAGATTAGGGGAAGGTCTAAAATTGAATTCTCAAATATTCGTGCTATTAGTGGTCCTATAGATAAATACTACCACTGCCTTCGTAATATACAGGCCGTACTGTAAAAAGCGCGCCAAGCCAATCAGCTGATCAATTGAGGCGGGCTAAGCAAATGTTATAAGTTGTACTTGTGAATGTAATTCATAAGGATTGGGAGCATTCTTTGGACAATTGTGACTTTTGAAAGACATAACTTATTTAAGTATATTGCATGTTTGTTCTTTAAATTCATCCCATCAGGATTTACGTAAACAGCTCTTATTAAGATAATGAGACCTCATAGTTTGGGTTAGGTATAGTATCTTAATGTGATGAATGATATAAATTCAAGGGCGTACGATTTCTCGTGGAATTTGTTCATTTAATTGTTGTCGTATAACACATTTTTGTGGAAATATAATGTGTTGCGAATTTAAATAGAGTGTGTGAAAGTTCACAGTTGCCACAATGCTAAGACGTGTGCGTGCACAGCGAAAATATATCTATACATGTAAATATACACTAATATTTTCATTTTCTTCGTATGAAGTCAGGATACCTGTTACGAAGAATAAAGGAGCAGGTTTCACTCATTTTCCCGAGCTGATGATGAGTCCTGCTTTTGAGTTTCTTGTTACATAGATTTGTAGCAGGGCGGTTTATTGTTGATACAGAAGGAGCATAAAATTGGACAGTAAAAATTGAACTTAGATATGTTCATTTCTTGGGTTAGTAATGTTAAGTACGCGCTGCATTTTCTCCCTAAAATTAATACAAGTAAGATGCAAAATACAGTCTTAAAAATATAGAATTAAATGCAATTTATAAAGGATAACCTTCTGTTAAATGGTTTTAACATTTTATGCATACATTTTTAAAATTAAACTGTTGCTGGTAGATAACATTTAGATGTTAGAAGCAATGCAACTTAATAATTAAGTAATCAATACTCAAGTAATAATTAAGAAGTTATTCCTCGGCAATTTCCGTGAATGTGGGAACTAACTAACAGATCTTACTGGTCAGTGCATTACCCCCTGTAGGTGGGGGCGGTCGAATAACACCCACGGTATCCCCTGCCCGCCGTAAGAGGCGACTAAAAGGGGCCCCAAGGACTCCGAACTTTGAAGCGTGGGTTGGGGACCACGGGGCCCTTAGCTGATTCCTGGCATTACTTCCACTTACTTGTGCCAGGCTCCTCACTTTCATCTATCATATCCGACCTCTCTCGGTCAACTCTTGTCCTTTTCTGACCCCGACGGTATTACGTATATAGGCCTAGGGAGTCTTTCATTTTCACGCCCTTCGTGGCCCTTGTCTTTCTTTGGCCCATACCTTCATTTTTCGAAGTGTCGTATCGCTTCCATTTTCTCTCTCTGATTAGCGTTATATAGAGGATGGTTGCCCAGTTGTACTTCCTTTTAAAACAATAATTACCACCACCACTCAGTGCATTAATATTTCTGAAAACATGGGCTATTCCTAAACAAAAAACGTGGTAAATGTTTGTGTGGAAGAAAGGGTCTGAAGGGTAGTGCCAGAAGTACAACGAAAAAAAAAAAACTAGAAAGCTACAGTATTTATGGCCATCTAGACGTATGGAGGTAAAGTCTATTATTATTAGAGTACGTTTGTTGTCTCCATATTTGTATTAACGCTAAATAATTACTGTATTTATTGGGTACATTGACGAGTAAAATCCTCAAGCTTAGACCGCGTAGATCACAATCAATCAATCAATCAATCAATCAATCAATCAATCAATCAATCAATCAATCAATCAATCAATCAATCAATCAATCAATCAATACTGATCCGCATTTAGGGCAGTCGACCAGGTGGCAGATTCCCTATCTGTTGCTTTCCTAGCCTTTTCCTAAATGATTTCAAAGAAATTGGAAATTTATTGAACATCTCCCTTGGTAAGTTATTCCAGTCCCTAACTCCCCTTCCTATAAATGAATATTTGCCCCAGTTTGTCCTCTTGAATTCCAACTTTATCTTCATATTGTGATCTTTCCTACTTTTATAAACGCCATTCAAACTTATTCGTCTACTAAAGTTGAAAGAAAAGAGTGTGATGGATCGTTTCAAGGAACATGTTGCACAAGGACTAAATGAAAAGGCTGAAAGAAACACAGTAGAGGAAGAGTGGAGAGTCATGAAAAATGAAGTCAGTAGGGCTGCTGAAGAAATGTTAGGAAGGAAGAAAAGATCAACTAAGAATCAGTGGATAACTCAGGAGATACTAGACCTGATTGATGAACGACGAAAATACAAGAATGCTAGAAATGAAGAGGGCAGAAAAGAATACAGGCGATTAAAGAATCAAGTGGATAGAAAGTGCAAGGTAGCTAAGGAAGAATGGCTGAAGGAGAAGTGCAAGGATGTCGAAGGCTGTATGGTCCTGGGAAAGGTAGATGCTGCATACAGGAAAATCAAGGAAACCTTTGGAGAAAGGAAATCTAGGTGCATGAATATTAAGAGCTCAGATGGAAAGCCACTTCTAGGGAAAGAAGACAAAGCAGAAAGATGGCAGGAGCATATCCAACAGTTGTATCAAGGTAACGATGTAGATAATTTCGTTCTGGAACATGAAGAGGCTGTTGATGCTGATGAAATGGGAGACCCAATTTTGAGGTCAGAGTTTGACAGAGCTGTGAGTGACCTAAATAGGAACAAGGCACCTGGAATTGATGATATTCCCTCTGAATTACTGACTGCCTTAGGAGAAACCAGCATGGTAAGGTTATTTCATTTAGTGTGCAAGATGTATGAGACAGGAGAAGTCCCATCCGATTTTCGGCAGAATGTTGTTATACCTATTCCCAAGAAAGCCGGTGCTGACAGGTGTGAAAACTACCGCACTATTAGTTTAGTATCTCATGCCTGCAAAATTTTAACACGTATTATTTACAGAAGAATGGAAAAACAAGTTGAAGCTGAGTTGGGGGAAGATCAATTTGGCTTCAGAAGAAATGTAGGAACACGTGAAGCAATCCTGACTTTACGTCTGATCTTAGAGGATCGAATCAAGAAGGACAAGCCTACGTACATGGCATTCGTAGATCTAGAAAAGGCATTCGATAATGTTGATTGGACCAGGCTATTTATGATTCTGAAGATGATAGGGATCAGATACCGAGAACGAAGAATTATCTACAACCTGTATAAAAATCAGTCTGCAGTGATAAGAATCGAGGGCTTTGAAAAAGAAGCAGCAATCCAGAAAGGAGTGAGGCAAGGCTGCAGTTTGTCCCCTCTCCTTTTCAATGTTTACATAGAACAGGCAGTAAAGGAAATCAAAGAGAAATTTGGAAATGGAATCACAGTCCAAGGAGAGGAAATCAAAACCTTGAGATTTGCCGATGATATTGTTATTTTATCTGAGACTGCAGAAGATCTCGAGAAGTTGCTGAATGGTATGGATGAAGTCTTAGGTAAGGAGTACAAGATGAAAATAAATAAGTCCAAAACAAAAGTAATGGAGTGCAGTCGAACGAAGGCAGGTGATATAGGAAATATTAGATTAGGAAACGAAGTCTTAAAGGAAGTAGATGAATATTGTTACTTGGGTAGTAAAATAACCAACGATGGCAGAAGTAAGGAGGACATAAAATGCAGACTAACACAAGCAAGGAAGAGCTTTCTTAAGAAAAGAAATTTGCTCACTTCAAACATTGATATCGGAATTAGAAAGATGTTTTTGAAGACTTTTGTGTG
The DNA here is from genome assembly GCF_040414725.1 of Anabrus simplex. Classification (NCBI taxonomy): domain Eukaryota; kingdom Metazoa; phylum Arthropoda; class Insecta; order Orthoptera; family Tettigoniidae; genus Anabrus; species Anabrus simplex. The sequence continues at coordinate 86,824,047 of NC_090265.1, read as the reverse complement.
GAGCGTGGCATTGTATGGAAGTGAAACATGGACGATAACTAGCTCAGAAAGAAAGAGAATAGAAGCTTTTGAAATGTGGTGTTATAGAAGAATGCTGAAGGTGAGATGGATAGATCGAATCACGAATGAAGAGATACTGAATCGAATTGGTGAGAGGAGATCGATTTGGCTAAATTTGACGAGAAGAAGAGATAGAATGATAGGACACATCTTAAGACACCCAGGACTTGTTCAGTTGGTTTTTGAAGGAAGTGTAGGTGGCAAGAACGGTAGGGGTAGACCAAGGTATGAATATGACAAACAGATTAGAGCAGATGTAGGATGCAATAGTTACGTAGAAATGAAAAGGTTAGCACAGGATAGGGTGGCATGGAGGGCTGCATCAAACCAGTCTATGGACTGATGACTCAAACACACACAATGTCATTCCACGCCATCTCTCCGCTGACAGCTCGGAACATACCACTTTGTCGAGCAGCTCTTCTTCTTTCTCTCAATTCTTCCCAACCCAAACATTGCATCACACTTCAAACCTACTTCTCCTAAAATTACATAGCCATGACTTACGAGTCATGATGTGATTACAGGTGTTAATGATACCACCTGTTATATAAATACAACATTTGTGAATATTTCATAATTACAAGGTACAAACGTATCATGTCCTTGCATTGCACGGGTCGGACAGAGGAAACAGTTCGCCTCTTTGCGTGACGTCGTCGTCATCAGAGGTACAGTATGGCCTGTACATCACGAAGGCAGTGATACTACATAACCAAAGTTATACAGAATCAAATTTCCGACCATTTATGTCTTATACAGTTTTACCGTACCGGCTACGATAACACAGATATTCATGAATTTGTATTTTAGCTGCTAAGTCCATAACGACGCCGAGCCACGAGAAAATGGGGTAACAGAATTTAATGAAAATCGGTATATAGAGTCGGGGAATAAGAAACTACAGTCTAAGCTATAAACAATTTTATTCACCTTGGATGAAATTGTAGTTTACCAGGCGAGTTGGCCATGCGATTAGAGGCACACGGCTGTGAGCTTGCATCCGGGAGATAGTTGGTTCGGATCCCATTGTTGGCAGGTCTGAAGATGGTTTTACGTTGTTTCCCATTTTCAGACCAGGCAAATGCTGGGGCTGTACCTTAATTAAGGCTACGGCCGCTTCCTTTCACATCTTAAGCCTTTCCTATCCCATCGCCGCCATAAGACATCTCCGTGTCGCTGTGACGTAAAGCCACTAGCAAAACAAACAAACAAAAAAAAAGCAAGAAATTGTAGTTTAGAGGAAGGCGCCTAAAATTTAATTTTTAAATACCTATGTTTTTGGTCCTATCGAAAAGTACTACATAACAAAAGTTACAGAGAATACAATTTCCGATCATTTATGTTTTATTCAGTTTTACCGTACCGACTATGATGAGTGGTATTTCATAGTCGGAAGAAAACTAAATGTGAACGCCTACAATATCGAAAGCGCATAACATTGATCAACAATAACATTACATTGACCATTGTTTGTTGTGATGTTATTTGTTTCTAATGCTGCCTCTCAACTCCGATAGATGGGATTACTGCTGCGTACCGAGTATAACAGCCTGACAGAATATTGGCGGGAAATAGCCAGGGAGTTAGAAAACTTTCTTCTTTAGCATGTCATTCATCCGGTCCATACATTTTCTGATACAGCTGGTACGTAACACACTGGTTCTTCATAGTATTCCAGTTATTCGATCCCTACTCTGACGCGCTGTTTTGAATGAGCAGTGTGCATACCTAAGGCAGAGACTGACTTAGTAGTAGTAGTAGTAGCAAATACTTTAATATGGCAATACCGGACAGCTTGTTTTTTTCAGCGAGAAAGTCGATAGCGCTGCTACCTACATGGCTTGGTGTGACCAACTCTTCAATAACATATTGCCATCTAATGATTCTTGGCGCACTGCCGTGTTGTTTATAATATATCAGTGTTTGTCACTAAATAATCTTGCATTGCAGTTATATTCCAAGATAAGTATTATGCGCTGAGGAAATTGTCCAGCAAGATAATGGGCATGGGAACTGATAAGGAACCCAAGTATTAAATAAAGTAATGACCTCGCATCTGTGTAGAGGTTACCTTCTATGCCCCTTATATTAAGAAAATCAATCAAATAGGTTACTCTACTGAAATGTTAGTGGGACGTAAAACCAATAATATTAACAAATATGGAACTCTAGTATACTCAAACTTGAGGGTCCACATTGTTAAATTTCACAATCGAAAACTTGTGGGCCTGTAGCGTACCGTAGTGGTTATCGCTGTAGTCTTGAAACTGAAAACTGAAGGCCACGAGTTTTGAATCCAGTCACCTTTTTACTGGAAGATAATAATAATAATAATAATTGTTACCGAGTTTTTGTGGTAGTTATGCGTGAAAGAAGGTGCGGGGTGGTGAACAGGTCTCAATCTACTAAGAGTAAAATTAATTTAAAATTTAACAAGGTTATATTTTCTTTTCAAAACAAAGAAATAACAAGCATGGCAGGTACAAAGTAGCAAGTTCAAAGGGTAGTTACAATATTTACAGGATTTGGGCTTCGCGCCCTGACTGCACAATGCTAGGGCAATCTGCTCAGTTTTACCCCACACACACAAGTTTCAACAGAGGGGCAGAAAACCCCATTCATGCCTAGGAGCCCTTGCTCCCAATTACACTGAAAAGCCTCTACGAGGCATACAATACTCAATTTTCTAAAGAGCCACTAGCTCTCAAATTTAAGCCTCTCCCAGGCCACACCAAACTCCACCTTCAAGCTGTCCTCAACGGACGTAAACACAGGGGTAAAATACCCAATCTACTGAGGTCTATTAAATGAAAAGGAGGTTAATAAAATGACCTCTAAAATAACAATTTGAGAGGAGGCGAACTTGCACTCCTAATACACTTTGATTAAGACCTACTTGGCACTAGGCCGTTAATACAAGGGCTAATCCCATACTAAAGAGGTGACTTAAGAAGAGAATAATTTGTTTTACGTTAACGAAGAATAGGTTGAGAAAAATAAGTTCACCTCAAAACAATATGAGTGGGAGCTCGAGAGGGTTAGCACTCTCTATCCCAGTATGTAGCTTTAAAAGAGAATATATGAAAAGAGTAGTTACATTTAGGAAAAGGTTACATGGTGGAACGCTTCGAACCCGCCCCGAGAGTTAAACTGCTGAGCTAGCAAAGAAAGAAGTTATTAATCGGCCATTACCTTGTTGTTGACCGCTGCCGAGGAAAGAGGCGCTTCCCGCCCCCTGCTATGTACTTTACACACTGAAAGATGGAACAGAAGTGGCGCGGAGACCCAAAAATCAGCAGTTTATATCCTCTCGCGGAAGGTTCTAGGCGTTAGGGGAATGAAAACACCCGCCCACAATTACTTTATTGGCTAGGGTACAGAAACATATCCAAGTTGGGGGAAGATACATCGGATTGGTCGGAAATTACTAAAAGAAATTCGGGATTGGATAAATCTAAAACAAGGGGGAAAAGAGGGGTATACAGCCAACTTAAACAATAACAGAAAGAAATTTAACAAGAAACAAACATTTGAAATAAAAATTTCTCCAACAAAATAGTTCTTTGACTCCGCACTAGGGTGCACTATTGTTGATCTTCAGTAGTGTCCTCTAGAAGAGAAAGTTCACACTTCTTACTTCAAGCGAAACAAAAACACATCAAAAATGACACAGTTCAAAAACTCAAAATTTTCCACGTGGTGACACCTTCTGAGAAGGTAAAGAATTAATAGCGTAGATAAAGTTCAGACTTCCTCCAGCAGAGGAGTTTCAACTGGCGCAATTTTTAAATTAGCGGCGTGGAGGTGTACCGCCCGGTACAGACCTCCCCCCCCCCAAAATTTCCTCCAGGGGTGACACATGAAATTGTTTGAAAACAAGGTCCAAGTTTGATGTAGATATGGAGATAAATTGCCAAAAAAAAATTTATAAGACTTTCTTAATTTGGTTTGATTCAGTTTCAAAATTTTGTTGTTGCAGGTGAAGTACAGTCTTTATGTTTGTAGAAGTTGAGTTCTGAAGATAAACTTTTAATACTTAAAAGTGATGAAAAATTTTGCAATGTCCACCAAATATTGCTGTTGAATTCCCAAGTGTAGTCAATGCTTATAGTAACTGTTCATGTAGTTGATGTTGATGAAGTTGGATGGCCAGACCGGCCGTTGCAGCTTGCGTCCAAAGGAGGCCGCTCGGACCCCTCAAGTACCCTGAGATACCGCTCACCCGCACTATGAGGGGAGCAGTGGTGTTGAAACACGCCGCGCCCGCGGTGAAGGAATACAGGCTGCGGGCAAGTAGCAGGTCGTGCGCCGCACATCAGCCTTGGCCGGGAGGAGAGCTCCGGCTCGCCGTGCACATGTCGTCCTCGCTGGGGCCGAGGGGGCCCGTCCTCGAACCCAGTCGCGGCACAGCGCCGCGCGGCTGCGGGGGCACTGAAACATTAAAGCTAGGCGGCAGAATATTGTTGGACCATCATCATTTTTTGAGGGCACAGTCTTGTTGGAGAGGTAGAGGGGCCAGCGGCGTGCAAATATCCATGGCATTTAATCTAATCAAGCCACAGTGTGTATTGGAGCAGGAGACGGGAGCGTGGTAATGGCCGAGGCAAGGACAGGATGGCAGTTTAACAAATCGGGGGAGGTTTCACACAAATGCTTACATATAAAACAAAATATTATAGAAAGGGCAGAATGCCTAGAAATTGAAAACTCAAAAAAATATAACCTTCATATCCCCTTTCACAATAATATGAAGCAAGTTAACACAGAAATTACACCGGTTTCACCTGTGACAGGTGAACCCTAAATATCCTCTCGGTGGCTGGATTGCTTACTAACAACGTAACTGGCGTAAGAAAATCGAGAATGATACAAGGCCCATGAAATCTGGGGGCAAGCTTGCCCGCGGGAACAAAGTTCTTGACCATCACCTGGTCACCTACATTCAAAGGGGTGGGTCTCCGTCCACGATCATACCTTTCCCTAACCTTTTCATGAGATACCTTAAGATTGGCTTTAGCCTTCTTCCAAAGATCTTTAATATTATCCGGATCTATTGTCTCGGGTAGAATGTCACTGAGAGACCAGAGGTTAGAGAGCGGCGAGTTGGGAACAAATTTGAACATTAAAGAGGCTGGAGTGAATTTATGTGATTCATGAACCGCCGAATTCAAAGCAAAAGCTAACCAATGCAGGGACGTGTTCCACCTGGAATGATCTTCATGATGATAGGCAATAAGTGCGGACCTGAGATTACGATTAACCCGTTCAGCCAGAGATGGTTGAGGGTAATAAGCGGAAGTAGTTACATGAGAGATGGATAAATCAAAACAGAATTTACGAAAAAGATTTGATGTAAACGCCTTAGCGTTATCAGACACAATATATTGGCACGGACCAAAAGAAGCAAAAATAGAATTTAGGCAAGTAATGGTGGACTGAGCGGTAGCCAGCTTAGTCGGAAATAACCAAGAAAATCTGGTAAAACCATCTACGCATACAAAGATGAACTTGTTAGCATTACCCTTTGACTGGGGGAAGGGTCCTACATAATCAATGTACAGGCGTTCCATGGGGCGCGACGCTTGATGGGAAGACAAAAGGCCTACCTTGGTGGACATGGTTGGTTTACTAATCAAACAGGATTTACAAGCCTTTACTAGTTCACGGATTTCACCGTCCATACCTTTCCAAATGAACCTTTCACGAATCTTTTCACGAGTTTTAAAGATTCCAAGATGCCCCCCTAATGGGGTCTCATGATAGTACTTGAAGATCATAGGCACAAGAACAGCTGGAACGACAACCTTCATCATCTTATCATGCCTCGAAGGGCAACATAAAACACCATTCCTCAGAACATAAGGGACAACATGTTCCCCAGAAGAAAGGGTTTCCATTATCGGAGCCAGCGTCGGATCTTCATGTTGGTATTTCTCGATATCCCTAAAAAGCATGGGAGCATCTGTTAAGATGGCATTAACACCAGATAGTATGGACTCGGGAGGTGATGAACTGTCGACCGGGTCATGGGTCTCGACGTCGTTAGAAAACATACGACTGAGTCCATCAGCAACAACATTTTCAGTACCTCTGATATGCCTGACATCGAATTGGAAGGCAGAAATACGGATGGCCCAGCAGGCTATGCGACCAGTACGACGCGGCCTACCTAAGACCCAGCTTAAGGCTTGATTATCTGTCTCCAGGTCGAATTTAACATGTTCCAGATAGAGACGGAACTTCTCTAAGGCGAATAAGACTGCCAAACCTTCGAGCTCATATATGGAATACTTGGCTTCTTGAGCCGACAATGTCCTAGATGCATAGGCGATGGGTCGCCTCCCTAGTTCAGTCTCTTGAAGAAGGACTGCAGCTACTGCTGACGACGACGCATCAGTTTGGACGATGAATTTCTTCGAGAAATCAGGCATAGCAAGTACAGGGGCATTACAGAGAGCCAATTTAAGATCTTCAAAAGCGGCTTGTTGAGAAGGTCCCCACTCGAATTTGATGCCTTTCCTACGAAGAAGGTTTAAGGGCGCCGCTCTATTAGCAAAGTTAGGAATGAACTTTCTGAAGAAATTCACCATACCAATAAACCTGGCGATGCCTTTAATGTCCTTGGGAGGTTTAAAATCACGGATGGCCTGTGTTCTAGAATGATCGATGGCTACACCATCAGGTGACACAATGTGCCCTAGGAAAGACATAGAGGGCTTAGCAAAAGGCAACCTTGGACAACTTAACAGTTAACCTAGCCTTACGAAGGCGATCGAGAACTTCTCGCAGATGATCTAGATGCTCCTCAAAAGTCTCTGAAAATACGACAACATCATCCAAGTAGTGATATAAGTACTCAAATTTGATGTCGGAGAAGACCCTATCTAGTAGCCTAGTGAGTACAGCCGCTCCCGTAGGGAGCCCGAAAGGCACGCGGTTGTATTCGTATAAGTTCCAGTCCGTGGCAAACGCTGTAAGATGTTTAGACTCTTCGGCAAGGGGAATTTGATTATAGGCCTGATTCAAGTCCAAGATAGTAAAGAACTTGGCCTTACGAAACCATGAAAAACAAGAATGAAGGTCAGGAAGGGGCACAGATTGCAACACCACCTTCCGATTGAGAGCCCTATAATCAATGACAGGCCTGAAGCCTCCTTGGGGTTTCGGAACTAGAAAAATAGGCGAAGAATACGCCGACTTAGAGGGCCTAATAATACCATCCTTCAACATCTGATCGATAATTTCTTTCAGAGCCTTCATTTTAGGTGGAGATAGCCTATACGGTGGAAAACGGACAGGAATCGAATCAGTGACCTCAATTTTGTATTCAGTAAGGTCAGTAACACCAAGAGTATCCGAGAACACCTCTGGAAACGACTGACACAGCTTACGAATACTATCAGCCTGCTCCTCAGGTAGATGTCTAAGGTCTAACGACATCTCATCCTGGGTAGGCGAAATAGATGAACATGATACAGAATTACACTTTAATAGAGGGATATTACAATTAGAGGCAAATTTGAAAGTGCAAGACCTACTCTGAAGATCGAGCACAAGACCAGTGTGAGAAATAAAGTCCGCTCCCAATATAATGGGGCAAGACAAGTGCTTGGCCACAAACAATTTAACTTTCCATGTGAATTTAAAAATACGAATTTTGACTAATAAGGAACCTAGAATTTCTAATGGGGATGAATTAGCCGAAACATATTGAACAGGAGATGAGACATAGTCAGGTAGTTTACAAACAGATTTCAATTTAGAATACCGTTCAGCCGAAATAATCGAACAAACACTGCCTGAATCTAAGAGAGCTGTTATAGGCTCGTTATTTAGCTCAATCTTGAGAAAAGGAACAGGTGCGGGGGAATCCGCCGCAATCCTGAGACACTCTTTGGGACCTTCAAAAGATAAATTTGAAAATTGCTCGTTCCCTGAATTTACAACCTGTTTACCAGGGGCTGAGTCTCGGGAAGATGGATTAGTCGACTCAGCCGAAGCCACTAGTCACTTTTTATTATTGGCATAGGTGGAATTTGCACCAGAAATTGAGCAGGAGGGGGTGCTATTCGAATTTGGGCAATTCTTGGCGATATGTGAGAAAGCCCCACATTTAAAACAGCCTTGTGCTGACCCAGCTCCATTATTTGCCCTACTAGACTTGATCAGTGGACACTTATTGCGCAGATGGTCAGGCGACCCACAAGCATAACATTTACGGGGTGTGACTGGTCGGCGAGGTGGAGGCCGAGTATTACTAAACGAAGGAGGGGGTTCTTTTGCCACACGCAAGGAATCGGCGTACCTAACTCCTTCCGCTGAGACGGCCAACGCTTCAAGTTCAGAGAAAGTTTGCGGGCACGCCGCGAAACACAAGTATGACCTATAAGATGGTGAAATGCCTTCTACAATAGCCTGTACAATCTGATCTTCAGGAAAATGAAGAGCAAACACCCTAGTATAAAACTTAATGTCCTGTATGAAATCAGCCAAGTTTTCATCCAAGCGTTGTACACGGTAATAGTACTTCTGAATCAGAGATGACCTCGCGCGGGCGGGAATAAAATTTGCAAGCAAGTGTGCATGAAAATCCTCAATAGATGATTGCTCGGCAATGGCTCTTACGATTTTATCAGAGAGAATACCAATAGCATACGGATAGATAATTTGCAAAATTTGACATGGAGAAAGAGAAAAAACAAGGGCATGATCCTGAAATTCAACTAGAAATCTTAAAAATGAAATTACGTCACTGGTGGTATTAACGGAAAACTTAGAGATACCTCTGAGCAACATTGCCAAGGGATGAGGCAAGCTACTAAACCCGGGTGACATAGTAGGTAAAGGTTTCAATGGCAAAGTAGTTAATTCAGAACGTACATTATTTAATGAGTTACGGCGTTCAGACTCGTCCAATGGGGCAGAGGTTGTTTGAGCAGCAATGGTTTTCCTATTGACTTCTCCCTTATGAGGCTCTTCCCCGCTACCTACATTCACCGTGACGGGTTGATCAGTTTTGGGAGGAACCTCCCCACTTAACAATTGAGTGACCTTGCTAGATAATTCAGACATATTTTCAAGCAGCGTACTAGCTTCCTTCTTCTGAACGTCATTCAACTTTAGAGACAACAGATCATTAACTCTATTTGAAAAATGAAACAGCCTAGCTTGCACACGCTTAATTTGATTAGGAGAAGGATCATTTTCATCAAAAAAACTAACTACAGAAGCTAGCCCAGTAATATTCTCCGTGATCGTGGAAAGAGAGTCGTCAATTTCTTTCTCTCCCAAGGTGGGGATGGAAATGGGCAAATCAAGGGACTCTCTAAGCTTATTTGTGTCTACTGCAACCGTGCCTCCAGATTGCACATTTCTAATAGTCAATTCGTAAATCAACTCCTCCTTGCGCAAATAGTTAAGATGGAGAACATCGCGAGGGCCGGGCATGATGACAGAACAATTTTGAAAAACTCAAAAATTCCAGCAACTGAAAAAATGGTTAGGGTTCGGAACAAACAATGTTTAGCCGTCAAAAGGGGCTAAATTGAGACCCATTCAACCACGCTCTGCTACCACTTGTTACCGAATTTTTGTGGTAGTTATGCGTGAAAGAAGGTGCGGGGTGGTGAACAGGTCTCAATCTACTAAGAGTAAAATTAATTTAAAATTTAACAAGGTTATATTTTCTTTTCAAAACAAAGAAATAACAAGCATGGCAGGTACAAAGTAGCAAGTTCAAAGGGTAGTTACAATATTTACAGGATTTGGGCTTCGCGCCCTGACTGCACAATGCTAGGGCAATCTGCTCAGTTTTACCCCACACACACAAGTTTCAACAGAGGGGCAGAAAACCCCATTCATGCCTAGGAGCCCTTGCTCCCAATTACACTGAAAAGCCTCTACGAGGCATACAATACTCAATTTTCTAAAGAGCCACTCGCTCTCAAATTTAAGCCTCTCCCAGGCCACACCAAACTCCACCTTCAAGCTGTCCTCAACGGACGTAAACACAGGGGTAAAATACCCAATCTACTGAGGTCTATTAAATGAAAAGGAGGTTAATAAAATGACCTCTAAAATAACAATTTGAGAGGAGGCGAACTTGCACTCCTAATACACTTTGATTAAGACCTACTTGGCACTAGGCCGTTAATACAAGGGCTAATCCCATACTAAAGAGGTGACTTAAGAAGAGAATAATTTGTTTTACGTTAACGAAGAATAGGTTGAGAAAAATAAGTTCACCTCAAAACAATATGAGTGGGAGCTCGAGAGGGTTAGCACTCTCTATCCCAGTATGTAGCTTTAAAAGAGAATATATGAAAAGAGTAGTTACATTTAGGAAAAGGTTACATGGTGGAACGCTTCGAACCCGCCCCGAGAGTTAAACTGCTGAGCTAGCAAAGAAAGAAGTTATTAATCGGCCATTACCTTGTTGTTGACCGCTGCCGAGGAAAGAGGCGCTTCCCGCCCCCTGCTATGTACTTTACACACTGAAAGATGGAACAGAAGTGGCGCGGAGACCCAAAAATCAGCAGTTTATATCCTCTCGCGGAAGGTTCTAGGCGTTAGGGGAATGAAAACACCCGCCCACAATTACTTTATTGGCTAGGGTACAGAAACATATCCAAGTTGGGGGAAGATACATCGGATTGGTCGGAAATTACTAAAAGAAATTCGGGATTGGATAAATCTAAAACAAGGGGGAAAAGAGGGGTATACAGCCAACTTAAACAATAACAGAAAGAAATTTAACAAGAAACAAACATTTGAAATAAAAATTTCTCCAACAAAATAGTTCTTTGACTCCGCACTAGGGTGCACTATTGTTGATCTTCAGTAGTGTCCTCTAGAAGAGAAAGTTCACACTTCTTACTTCAAGCGAAACAAAAACACATCAAAAATGACACAGTTCAAAAACTCAAAATTTTCCACGTGGTGACACCTTCTGAGAAGGTAAAGAATTAATAGCGTAGATAAAGTTCAGACTTCCTCCAGCAGAGGAGTTTCAACTGGCGCAATTTTTAAATTAGGGGCGTGGAGGTGTACCGCCCGGTACAATAATAATAATAATAATAATAATAATAATAATAATAATAATAACAATAATATTCTTTACGTCCCACTAAGTACTTTTACGGTTTTCGGAGATGCTGAGGTGCCGGAATATAGCCCCGCAGGAATTCTTTTACATGCCAGTAAATCTACCTACACAAGGCTGACGTATTTAAGCACCTTCAAATACCACCAGACTAAGCCAGGATCGAACCTGCCAAATTTTGATCAGAAGGACATCGCATCAACCGTCTGAGCAAATCAGTTCGGCGAAAGAAAATTATTTCAGTGTATTATTGGCATAGGCTTGAGCACCAGTCCAACTAATGTAATACGTGTGTATGGTAATTCTTCATGCATAAATTTGTGAAAGAGACTTAACGAAATTATGAACACTTCTTCCTTGTCAGGAACATCGTAGTTCACCCACGCAAACCCAGTATGTGTTATATATATTATGTATTTCTGTCTTCAGAGATAAAACAGAAAATTCAAATTACAGTAAGAGCGAGATGGCAGCGTGAGGTGAGTTCCCCTGTAAAGTTCGGGAAGATTGGCCGTACCGAAGAAGAAGTCAAAAATAATGGACCAAAAATTCTGTACCTTAATTACAGCTTCTCTTTCACAAAATTTTAATAAATCATGGATGTTGTTAAGTTATCTGCCTCCTCTGGCGCTTTGGTTGAATAGTTAGCGCTTCGTGCCCCACCCCCTCCCCACACTTTTTTTATGATACCTTCATTCTTCGGAGTGTTGGACCTCTTCCATTTCCCTTCTGATTAGTGTTAATAGAGGATGGCTGGTCAGTTGTACTTCCTCTTAAAATCATCATCGAATGGTGACCGTACTGGCCTTCGATTCAGAGGGCCCTGGTACGATTCCCGGCTGAGTCGGAGAATTTAATCGCATCTGTTAATTCCATTAGGTCGAGGGCTAAGGGTTTGTGTTCGTATTCATACGCATCTTCAAGTATATACAACACATCATACGAAAGACAACCACAGAAACACGCAATAGTGAGTATGTTATATATCCCTCAACATATGATTGCTGTTAGGAAAGGCATTCGGCCGGAAAACTAGGCTAAGTCCATACAAAATCCTGCGCTAGGTAATCGAGAAAAGGCTAGAAAGAGCAGAGAGTAGTTGTTAAATATTTCCCCCAGAGTGGACCCTCAAACAAATTCTGCTTTATAATTTTTAAGACACATCGAAAGGCGCGGCTAACACAGTGCTCGTTTGGAGATTTATGAAGGAGGCATTTGATATTTTAAAATTTCATTCTTAATTATTATGATTATTCAATTATTTTAACAAAAATATTTCCAATAAGTGTAGTGCATTCCTCTCAACTATAGCATAGACAAGTATGCAGTTCACACCAACACGCTAGATGTCACCACAGTCGCTGTTCGCACTCCGCTCAATGCTGTTGAGATAGAGCTGTCCGGTATTAGTGTATTAAAGTATTTGGTAGCAGTAACATTACACAACCCAGCGCTCGTGCAGAGCAGTCCTGACAGCACCACGCTCCGGCCATCAAGAGACTAGTACCCAGAACGCTAGTCCCACTGCCGCTACCTGCGAATACACGGTACTTCGTGCCAGCCAAGCCAGCGCTCAACTACCAACGAGCGCCTGCACCCAGAGAATAGGCCACCAGCAACAGCCTATTCAAATCAACAATCGACAACTGTCGGCCAAGAATAGGCAGCATCCTACACTGCCTACCCTGCCAGCCACACCAGCCAGCCTGCCAAACCTTGTGCGGGCACACGAGCAATTGTCTAGTGCTCAGTGCGGTACTTAGTTCGTACCTTGTCTTGGCGCGATCCAATTAAAAACTAAACCTGGTACGACTAGTGCCCACTGAGTACGCCAAGTAAAGACATAGGTCCTCATTTAGAGTTTGACCGTTTCCCGTGCTTCACAGCACCCCAGAACCAATCAAGCCCCGAAACATGAACCCATATCCACCAGATTATAACTCCTACCAAGCCCTGTGCGAACTAGCAAGTTCATTCGGTACCGAACCTAGAACACCCTCATCCCAGGCAAGTATGGATAATCCCGGTGGATCGAGTAGCCGGGACCCATACAAATCCCCTCACCATACCGAATCCACTCACCATACCGAATCCACTGAAGAAGAAAAAGAAAACTACGAGAATCCGTACCACTACCAACAATTTGACTACCCTTTCCCAATCTCTCCTAAATGCAAGTCAATCATTCTTCCACTCTTCAACCCAGGACCAGTCCCTATCACTCGCCGCTTAGTGATAGAAGCCATAAAACCTATCATACATCGCCATATTGCAATAATAGAAGAAACTCATAACAACCTGCTAATCATAACCCCACTTAAGAACATATTCCTCAACACCATCCTAAACCGCCTCACAAGCTCCGGAATACCCTCTCCAATTATAATCAACCCATTAAACAGCACCACGAACCAATCACCATCTTCCGAGCCAGCACCTACCAAAACCAACCTTCCACCAACATCCAGGACCACCGAAACACAAACCAATCCACCGCCACCCACCGAATCAACAGAAGCACAAACCAACCCACTTCCCCCTCCACCACCACCTCCACTCCCACCACCACCTGCCAAGTCCACCTACTCACAAACCAACCAGCCACCAACTAACACCGACTCTTACGCACAGACAGAAAGCAGGCGTAAAAAACCTGCCCCTAAACCACGCACACACAAAACATCCTCACAGAACCGAACCCAGGCACACACACGCACATCCCTCATCACTCAGTGCTTTAATTGCTTAAAATTAAATCACACAGCAGCTACATGCACTGCAGATACCCGCTGCAATAGGTGTGGTGGTGATCACCGCCACACAGATTGCAAGGTACCACGGGACCAGGCGAAGTGCGCCAACTGCCAAGGCAGTCATGCCGCTTCGTTTCCTGGCTGCCCATTCATTAAAAAAGGATTTAAGGCACATTACAAACAGTCACGACACCTACAAGCAAAGCCAACACCAACACCACTACTCAGTCTTACCACCTCAAAAGCCCCCGCAACCGAACCCAGGACCAGTCACTACCTCATCCCACCCGCCTATCACAGACACAAACACACTACTACAGTTATTATTGAACCTACTCCTGACCCACTTCACACCAGTACAACCAATATCCAGACCCTCGAACCCAAGTACCACTGAACCCACCCCGCCAAGCATAGCGTAAGAAGCAAGAAACCTCACTTCCTAAGAAATGGTCCAGCCTTCTCAACAGCCAGCCTGTAACCCAACAACAGCAAAATCCTCCTACAAAGTCAGCACATCCTCACAATAAACCAGAACCACCACAATCAACGAAGCACTGGAAACACCGGTAGCCGAGGCGGATATCCACTAAAAGCTGCAATATCAAATGCTGTCTTTCTAAATTGTCAAGTATTAACAACACCTGATACGCGGGAATATAAATATATTCCAGTAAACAATTCAGTGACAGGGCCCGAAATAGCAAAGTAACATCGGGCGTGGTCAGAGTCTGGATGGGTGACCGTCCAGGCTCGGCCCCTGCCACTGATCCGTAAAAATTTAGAAATTTCATAAAACAGCCATGGCACGCAACGAAAAGTTATGTTCTTCACCATATTTACACCAAACCGCACTCACAAAACAGTAGAACACTTCACCACTTATTATTATTATTATTATTATTATTATTATTATTATTATTATTATTATTATCAACTTTTATATATTTATTCTCTTTATACTTATTTTCACAACAGGCCAGGTGAGGAGCGCAATAGCGCACCGGTACTGGCACCGCACTAGGCTTTTTAATATATGAATTTTGTCTGTACATTGCTCAGAATTTAAAAAGGATGGTATTTCTGTATCAGTCGTGCACACAGAAATAAGGAAATGCACTTTTTACTTTTCCGTAATTTCTGTCTATCTGTCTGTATGTATGTATGTACACGCATCACGAGGAAATGGCTGAAGAGAATTTAATGGAAATCGGTATACAAAGTCGGTCAATAAGTCACTACAATCTAGACCATAAATAACTTTATTCACGCTGACTGAAAGGGTAGCTTAGGGAAGGTCGAAAACTTAATTCTCAAATATTTAAGTTATTAGTGGCCATATCTTAATGAAAACCGGTATACAAAGTCGGGGAATAAGTCGCTATAATCTATACCATAAATAATTTTACTCACGCTAAGTAAAATGGTAGTTTAGGGGAAGGTCTAAAATTTAATTCTTGAATAGTACCTTAAAGAAAATCCGTAGGACCGGGCGAGTTGGCCGTGCGCGTAGAGGCGCGCGGCTGTGAGCTTGCATCCGGGAGATAGTAGGTTCGAGTCCCACTATCGGCAGCCCTGAAAATGGTTTTCCGTGGTTTCCCATTTTCACACCAGGCAAATGCTGGGGCTGTACCTTAATTAAGGCCACGGCCGCTTCCTTCCAACTCCTAGGCCTTTCCTATCCCATCGTCGCCATAAGACCTTTCTGTGTCGGTGCGACGTAAAGCCCATAGCAAAAAAAAAAAAAATATCCGTAGGTGATGTCGAGGAATAAGCCACTACAATCTAGGCCGTAAATAATTGTATTCACGCTGAGAAAAGTTATAATTTAGGGGAAGGCCTACAACGGAATTCTCAAATATTTATGTTATTAGTGGCTCTATCTTAATGAAAATCGGTATGCAAAGTCGAGGAATAAGTCGCTATAATCTAAGCAATAAATAATGTTAATCACGCTGAATGAAATGGTAGTTTAGGGGCAGGCCTAACATTTAATTCCCAAATAATTATGTTATTAGTGGTCATATCGATAAAGACAACAAAACATTTTAGTTATGTAGTATTATATTTCCGATCATTTATGTATTATGCGTTGTTACCATAGTGGCTATGATCAGAGATATTCATGAATTTGGATTTTTGTTATTAAGTCCTTATCAGTGCCGAGTCAGGAGAAAATGGGTAAACAGAATTTAAAGAAAATCAGTATGTAAAGACGGAGAATGAGGAATTACAGTCTACGCTATAAATCTATATATATATAAAATAAGAGTTTTGTCTGTACATTGCTCAGAATTTGAAAAGAATGGTATTTCTGTATCGATCATGTCCACAGTAACAAGAACACGCAGTTTTTACTTTTCCGTAATTTATATCTGTCTGTCTGTCTGTCTGTCTGCATGTATGTACACGCATCACGAGCAAACGGCTGAAGAGAATTTACAGTCGGGGGGTGAGCCGCTACAATCTAGGATATAAATAATTCTATTCACGCTGAGTGAAATGGTAGTTTAGAGGAAGGCCTAAAATTCAATTCTCAAATATTTATATTATTAGTGGTCATATCGATAAATACTACATAACTAATGTTATATAGAATTAAATTTCTGAACATTTACGTCTTTGCATTTTTACCGTACCGGCTATGATAACATAGATATTCATGAATTTGGATTTTTGTTGCTAAGTCCATATCAACGCCGAGCCCCGACAAAATGGGTAAACAGAATTTAATGAAAATCGGTACATAGAGTTGGAGAATAAGAAACTACAGTTTAAGCTATAAACAATGTTATTCACCCTGGGTGAAATGGTAGTTTAGGGGAAGGCACCTAAAATTTATTTTTTAAATACCTATGATCTTCGTCTTATGGAAAAAGTACTACATAACGAAAGTTATAGAGAATACAATGTCCGATCATTTATGTTTTATTCAGTTTTACCGTACCGACTATGATAAGAGTGGTATTTCAGAACCGGAAGACAATTAATAATGTGAAGGCCTACAATATCGAAAGCGCGTAACATTGATCAACAATAACATTACACTGGCCGTTGTTTGTTGTAATGTTCTTTGTCTCTTATGCTGACATTCAACTCCGATAGATGGGATTACTGCTGCGAACCGAGTATAACAGCCTAACTGAATATTGGCGGGAAATAGCTGAGGAGTTAGACAACTTTCTTCTTTAGCATGCTATTCCTCTGGTTCATACATTTTCTGATACTGCTGGTACGTAACACACTGGTTCTTCATAGTATGCCAGCTATTCGATACCTACTCTGACGCACTGTTTTGAATGAGCAGTGTGCGCACTTAAGTCAGAGGCTCAGTTAGTAGTAGTATGAACTGGTCTAGAATTACAATTTAGGCCTATTCCAAATTATAGTACCACAATTCACTAAATAACTCAAAATTCAACCCTGAAATGAGCCGTTTCTTAAGAAAAGCTTCTTCCTCTTGACTTTTATTAAATCTACATTAATTTTATTCCAAATTAGCAGCGAAGATGTGGTTTCTTCTCTGGCTTGGAGGAAAAATTGCCTCCACGTCAGATAGTTCTTTCCCCCGCCAGTGTAGTGAATTGAGATTTTCCGACTCATCGGGTACTCCCAGGAATCAGATAAGTAAAGGGGCATAGTTTTGCCCTGGGACTACCCACTATTCGAATACCCCGCCGAAAAAAAGACGAAGATTGTTCACGGATCACGGATGTCTGCGTTTTGGTCATTCCAGCTCTGTAGCTTTGGACTGTTAGTTCGGCAGCATAGTACTGTTCGTTAAAAGTGAGAAAATGTGTGGTTTTTCATTTGATCGAGTATTTCATATGAAAGCATTGCTTTTAATCGCGCCATTCCTACTGACGTCATTGCAATGACCCATGTTCATTTCAGTTGGGAAAACCACTAAGAGAGTCTTTCTGAGAATCTATAAAGGCAGGCGGAGAGTGAGTGTCTGCCATTATAATGAAAACTCCCCAACCTGATTGTGACTGACTGTAGGCAAGCTGGCCTACCATTACAATGAAAATTCCCTAACCCCGTCTTCATATGAGAAAAGACGTTGGTGACTTCCCCGTCGTGTTTCTAGGGCAACGTTAAGAGCTATGCAACTTAATACAATCTTGCTCACAACGCGTACACTACCTAACCTAGAATTCTGTATAAAATTTAGAATTCCGTAGCGAAGCACGGGTACATCAGCTAGTAATTTTATAAGACGCCCTAATATCACAGAGTCGAAAGAAAACTAAATGTGAAGGCCTACAATATAAAAAGCTCATAAAATTGATCAACAGTAACATTACATTGACCATTGTTTTTTGTGATGTGCTTTGTTTTCTGTTGCCACTCATCTCCGATAGATAGGGTTACTGCTGCGTACCGAGTACTTCTTTTAATTTACCTTACGTCGCACCGATACAGTTAGGTCTCATGGCGACGATGGGATAGGAAGGGGCTATGAATGTGAAGGAATCAGCCTTGACGGCATTTGCCACGTGTGAAAATGGGAATTCACGGAATAACATCTTCAAGGCTGCCGAGAGTGGGGTTCGAATCCACTATCTCCCGAATGCAAGCTCACAGCTGCGCGCCCCTGACAACACGGCCAACTCGCCCAGTCGTACGAGTGTAACAGCCTGCCTAAATATTGGTGAGAAGTAGCTGTGGAATTAGGTACCTTTTTTCTTTAGCATGCCATTCTCCTGTTTCATAAATTTCCCGATACTTCTGGCACGTAACACACTGGTTCATCATAGCATTCGAGCTATTCAATCCCTATTCTGAGGCACTGACTGGAATGAGAAGTGTACATATTTAACGGAATATTAGCAGAGGAGTGTTCACGGCTGCCTGCGGCATTGTCATTCCAGCTCTGGAACTTTGGACCGTTAGATCGGCGCCGTAGTACTGTTCGTTAAAAGTGAGAAAATGTGTAGTTTTTCATTTGATCGAGTATTTTATGTGATAACATTGCTTTTAATCGCTACATTCCTACTGACGTTTTTGTAATGACCTATGTTGACTTCAGTTAGGAAAACCTCAAATCAGTCTTTGTGAGAATCCCGAAGCGACGCACGGGTACATCAGCTAGTAATTTTATATTTACGATATCTAAAATGTCTTTCTTTTTCTCACAGTTCATAGGCCCTAAGCTCTACCATCCTTTTGTGGATACACTCATTTTTCATTCGATTTATCGGAATTCTCTACCTCCCCTGTTGGTAGAGTCAAAGAATGCATTATCTGTACCCCCCGTATGTCGTAAGAGGCTACTAAGAGGGGAAGAACCAAATAATCTGTACTCGCTCCCTCGTTTCTCAAGCCCAAAAACATATCTATTATTCTTATTCCGTGTAGCGGACAAAATGTACGAATTGTCAACTATTTATTCTGAATAAGTAACCGTGATGAGAGATTTTCCGGACTGTCACTGTCCTTAGAAGTTCACGCCTAAAATTATCTCGTAGCAGGATATCTGAAGTCCATTGATTGTCCTTGTCTTCCCTTCATATTCGAAGCATTATTCTATGTACCCACATTTCAAATACACTGACTTAGCAAATGTCATCGAATAGTCACCTAATAGCGTGTGGGGCCTCCTCTGGCCCTGCGAACTGCAGTGAGACGCCAAGTCCCTGGTAGTCCTCTGGATGCAGCTGACACCAGATCGTTTGCAGAGCGGCCACCAATGCCGGTCTGTTCGTGGGCGCAGGATCCATGGCACGGAGCCTGCGTGCCAGGACATCCCAGATATGCTCGACAGGGTTCATATCGGGGCTCCTTGGTGGCCATGGCAGTCGTTAGACCTCCGCTGCATGTTCCTGGAACCATTCCCGGGTGACGTGGGAGCGATGTGGCGGCGCGTTATCATCTTGAAAGACCGCAGAACCGCCTGGGCGCTGGAAGGCCAAAAATGGGAGGAGATGGTCTCCGAGCAGCTCAATATACCGCGTGCCATTCAAAGTATCTTCCAGAATAACTAGGGGGCCCATTCCATGCCAGGAAAATGCACCCCAGACCTTAACAGAGACACCAGCGCCCTGGACCACACCTTCGAGGCAGGCGGGACCCATCGCTTCATGTGGTCTGCGACATACACGGTGCCACCCATCGGCATGGTGCAGTTGAAATCGTGATTCGTCCGACCATATCACGTTACGCCATTGTTCCAGTGTCCATCCCTGGTGACTGGCGACAAATGCGCGTCGTTGTGCCCGATGACGTTGGGTTAACAGTGGCACCCTTGTGCGGCGCCGGCTCCCTCACCCCATAGAACCCATGTTTTTACGGATTGTCCACTGGGAGACGTGTCTAGCACGGCCTGTGTTGAATTGAGCCGTGATTTATTGCACGGTTGCCCGTTTGTCACTATTGGCAATCCGTATCAGATGTCGCTGGTCACGGTCATCGAGGGTGGCTGGACGGCCGGTCGTTCGTATGTTGTGGACGGTGACATCCGCAATCAACCATTCACGATACACCCTGGACACGGTTGATCGTGTGAAGCCGAATTCCCGCACCACTTCCGAAATCGCACTTCCCATCCGTCGGGCACCGACCACCATACCCCTTTCGAACGGTGTCAGCTCACGACGACATTCCATGTTACACCTGTCACATGCACAGCCACTGCTCACAAGGTCTCCTATACAACTGCCGCTGGCACAGGGGGGGGGTGTGGTGCGCAGACAACACACCTGCTCCGCTATCCCATGACATTTTCTCAGTCAGTGTAACTTACTTCTATCCGACTAATGGTTTCAGACTAGAACAATCTTGTCTCTGATCCATATATACAGGATGTTTCCGTAAGAGCGTGCAAAAATCTAACAGGCCATAGAGAATGCTCCACTGAACAATTTGAGGTAGGGAACCTGTGGTCGGAGAAGTCGGCTTAAGGAGATACGGAAGTAAACTTGTCTACCACTTCGTCTCACATTACTGTTTTCCAGCTTATTTACAACTAACATGCGTACAAGTTTACATGTACTGTGCTGTTTATTTACATATATATTACAAGTTGCTTTACGTCGCACCGACACAGATAGATTTTATGGCGACGATGGGACATGAAAGGGCTAGGAGTGAGAAGGAAGTAGCCGTGGCCTTTATTAAGGTAGAGCCCCAGCATTTGCCTGGTGTGAAAATAAGAAACTATGGCAAAAAATCTTCTGGGCTGCCGATAGTGGGGTTTGAACCCACTGTCTCCCAAATGCAAGCTAACGGAGAATTGCAATAAAAACTCAAATGATGACAAAGGGAATTATTGTTGCATCTGGAGTTTTGATCTATTTGTTGAGGTGAAAATGAAGTATTTTACACAAAATTATTATCTTTGAAAATCCTCTCACTGCTTATTTAATAAAATTGAATTTCGAGTTCATTCCTCATCACAGGAGACGAGAAACCGATGAGGGTCTTAGCACGTTACTATTGGCGTTACGAAAAGTCACTTTACCACTCTTGGGTTAAGTTTTAGAGAGAAATTGTAATCTTTCGGAAGGCTAAGAACTATCAATTGGATTCAATAGCATTGAGAATGACTAGTGTTTACACATTTTTGAAATGAATTCCTAGTGTTAGAAGGAAGATAATTTGAATTATTCTAATAGGAATGAAAATTCAGAGTGTTGTGGTATTAGAGCGATGTGTTACACCACTGGGAGGGTTGAAATTATTCTGCCCTTCTCTTCATTTCATTCTAAAGTAGCTTCTGCTAGCATGCTTTCGACTGCAGTAATAATTCTGTAACTTCGCGTGCATGCGGTGCTTAAACGCATTTTAAGGATGTCATTAATCTCACAATGCAATGGTGAATTGTTTTATATGCTTAACATTGCCGTAGTCTGGGCGGGAAATAAAGTTGAACGGAACTCAGGAAGGTTTCTAACATTTAGATTGATGCTTTCTCGGCTAGTAATTGTAGACATGCAAATAAGCTTTTGGGCTTTTGTCGTGTGAAGAAAACGAGGTGAAATTCTTGACGTTTCGTAGAGAACTTTGCTCCACGTCTTCAGGAGAAAATCTCGTCTCCTCACGAGCAAGATTACTTTGATATTAAAGGTTTGAATTCAAGAATGCTTTACTACTGTTCTATAGTAAGTGGTATACTCATTCGTCACTAGATGGCTAACTGAGCGCAGAGTGAACCATCTGGTGATGAGGAGAGTACGAATTTGGAAAACACCGAATCAAAGTAACAATAGTGAAATAACAAGAAAACTACCTCGGTAAATCCTTAATGACTGATAACCACGTATTACTTAACTGATAACCAGTGTCCGGTTGAAATTGTTAGGATTTTTACGTATTTCCGCAGCTTCCCGTATAATCCTAGACCTGTAGTGTTTAGTGTAGGTGGGACACGACATCATGACCCCCTCTCAGACTGGATTCTGATTGTTCCGTCAGCTTCCGCTTCGGACGTTAGCACTGTATAGCATCTGGTGACATTCGTGGCCTTGACAATCGGGTCCACGCACTGTAATCGGAGTAGTTTCATAGCTCGACACCTGGCGCTGGTGACCTAAGTTTTTGCCGTAGAAATACATACTCCTCTATGGAAAATACAGTGACTTAGATTGCCGATTTATCGTAATTTAGGGGTATGGAGAATTTTACATAGGTTAATACTGTTAAAATGATTAATTTTAACGACTACTTTCGTTGATATTCGCCAAAATACCTTCATGAAATAAAAGTTGCGGAGAGATGGAGTAGCCCAGCTGACGTTCTGACATCCGCTTTGATTGCCGATTTATCTTAATTTCGAGGA
The DNA here is from genome assembly GCF_040414725.1 of Anabrus simplex. Lineage (NCBI taxonomy): Eukaryota > Metazoa > Arthropoda > Insecta > Orthoptera > Tettigoniidae > Anabrus > Anabrus simplex. The sequence continues at coordinate 86,801,351 of NC_090265.1, read as the reverse complement.
ATGAAGGAGTGTGTTACATTGACTAATACTGTTAAAATGATTAATCCTAAAGGCTACAGTACCTTCGTTGATATTTGCCAAAATAATGTCGTGCAATGAAACTGCGGAGAGATGGTGTACCGTAGCCAGGGGTAAATACCCTCTAGGACGATGCCTCCATTCCTGTATGAACATCCGACTAACTCAGGGTTGTGCAGAAAGTGGGTTGGTTGCCGATTAGGTCAGGATAAAAGTCGAAGTTCTACTCAAAATATAAGTAAATAACAGGATAATGGAGGTATAACACGAATGAGAAACAATCATATGGGGTAAGATCGATTTATTTATAAATATCCCCAAATCATTCTACTTGAAAGTTAAATAAATTAAAGCAAAATATCAAAATGGCATTATAAATTTTAAAATAAAAGAAATCTGGACATTACAACATCAATTATAAAGAAACAAAATGGAAATAAAGTATCAAGCACAACATGAATACTTGTATACTTTCAAACTGATCATCTTCTTATTAGTCCATGGTTCAAGAGATATGTGATCATACGTGTACGCATACACTGATATGTAGTTAATTTAATACAATTCGCTTCGCATGGAGTTACACACTTACGCATCACAACAATACGGTTATGAAGTTAATTAATTCGAGAGTCGCCAAACTACTACTGTTAAAGAAAGTTACAATAAAAGAAAAGTTACGATGAAAAGAAAAACTAAGACGCTATGGGACCTTATATGAGTTATGCAAAACACTAGGGGCATTTCCTACGCTATATGTACAACAAATCAAACAAGCAACACTAAACACTTCTATTTACATTGGATAATGAGAAAAGGTCTTACGTGCTACACAGATTCTACGTGAATCGCGGTTCACCACAAAAGATCTAGACAGAACTATATTGACCATCAATAAAATTTAGCACTCGGGCTGTTCCCCATTAAAACAACGAGACAAGGTATTCAAACAACATATAACAATATACAACATCATCCTGAAAAGGGAAAAACATATAAATAGCCATCAATATCTTGTAGAAAGCAATGGGCAACATTGCCTCCTGCTGCTGCATTTGAGCTCTCAACAGCGCGGTCATCCGTCATATATTTCCGGGTAGGCTGCAAGCTAAAAGGAAATGTTGAACTCAACACTGTGCTAAAGTTTGGATTCTGTCTCCCAAGACTGTCACAAGGAAATAACATCTCACTCGCACGGTCAAATAAAAAACACAGCCAACTTATCAGCTTGCAATGAGATAACGTCTGTCACTGTCTTTACGGAAAGTCACGTATAATCCTTCCTTCCTAGCATGCTTTTACCATTTAACACACATCAGACTCATTAGTCTGGAATTAATTCCGTCAATTCTGATATCAATATACACTCAGAAGGCAATTGGCAGGTACATCTCCACTGCACAATATTCTCTCGCAGATCAGGCATACAATCGGCCTACACTATAATTCAGCATGCACTTTTTTATCTCATATCACTTATGAATCACATTGGCCTTCTACACTATGAGACCCGGTTCATTTCCCGTGCAAGTCATTGGGTAAACAGTTTCCAACTTAGTTTTAAAGATCCTATTCTTACAACGCTGTTATGCAGCTACTTCGGATAGCTCCTGTAATACATGCGTCATGCAATTAGCTATATCTGTGTCAATAAATAACCGAAATAAAATGACAGAGTAAGTATTTAACTCTGAATTTAGATGAATTTGTCAATCTAATTCCCCTAGCATATGTTCATAAAGAAAAATCGGAATATCCTACACTAAATTAAGCATGCATGAATAAACCACAACTAATCCTAACAAATCCCTCATTATCTCCACTATCTAGACGTAAATCAGAATGAAGATAAAAAGTACATGGATTATTCTCATATCCTTATTTACAACACCATAAAATTGAATCAAACACATGCCGTCAGGCTTACTTTAATAAAAACCCTATCTAAACTGCCCTAGTGTCTTATCATAATTCATATAACATGCCATAATAAATACATGCGTCTTAACTTAGCCTGGCAACTCTCGGGATACATGGTAGCAGTTTACATCCCTGCTGTATGAAGAAATTACACCATGATGATCACAGTTTCAACACGTGGAGAAGCACTTCCTTCTTCCATATGCGAAGCCATCTTCTTCCTGAAAAGTTATTTACACTGGAACACAAAACCTTGGGATGAAAATCTCTTCACTGCTCAATGCAATACGTGCCGATCAACCATTATTGACCAAATCAACCAAACACACTGACTCCTCAATAATTATAACTCCAATTTAAAGGGTATACACAGTTTGATAGCGGTACGCGGTACGCTACGATAGTTCCTCACGAACACGACCGACACGAATGTGTGATACAATAACACGTGTCTCCTGCACTTGTTACACTGCGGCTAATGATCACCGTCTATGTTGAAATTACACTGTGCAATAATCTAATTTGCAGTTTCCTCTGGAACAAATATATCATCCAGCTACACGACTGAAACACTTGTTTGAAATAATATACTATTACTGATATAACACTCCTGCACTGTCTAAGCAGTCCGATCAAAATACACTTCCACACTCTCCAAACAATCCTATCAGAGTCACGTCTACAATCTTCAAGTTATTCTAACAGAGGGACGTCTACAGTCTCCAAGTTATTCTAACAGAGTGACGCTTTTCCAAGCTTGGGTTACTGAGGAAGCTTCGGTAACGCCGATGCAATTCTGGGGTTCCCGGTTGTCTAAACCAACCACCAATCAGAAAGCTTGCTAGGTCTGATGACACAATATAAATTACAATACATTTGTGAAACACAGCTCAAATAATCGCAAATCTTTTCCTCTAATTATATTATCATATTTCTGAATTTATATCACTTCTACATCTGTGGAAAACCAACGAATGACAGAAATTAACATGAGCTACTGTACACGTTTGCCAGCCTGGAACTGAGACTTGGCGCGATGTCGACTCCATGCTTGCCGATTCCTTACATTCTTATTGGCTGAAAATAATGCTTATTCAGCATCTAGTGCACGTGGCGAATCTTGCCCACGCTTGGTTACGCCAACCTATTCTCACGGTCAGAAGGAAGTGTTAAGCAACGTCCAGCGACATGATATCTCCACAGACATCCGGTCTTAGCTATCTGGGATTCAATGCTTTAACTTTTCTGACTGTAACTTATATGAATAAAATTTATGTATATTTTGTCAAATAATACTCCAAATATTTCATATCTGCCGGCAGGATACGGCTCAATGGAGTAGTTCAACTGACGTTCCTTAACTGTGAGGAATAATAGTAATTACTTTTATTTTCCATAGCATTTAGATACATGGCAGAGTTTACCACAATACGTTTGTCTTCTGATGTTAATCTTGAGATTAAAAGTCATTCTTCAACTAGAGTTTTAAAATTCTTCAATTGCTGATGTCAAGAAGGGGGCGTGGCCAAATATTTTTATCGGAGACCCTCAAGAACAGCTCTGCGTGGACGTGTTGCCCATGTCTGGGTTGATATTGAATATAGAGTTGTAATTTGTTAGATTAAGTGCCAAGCTCAGTGGCTCAGACGGTTGAGGCGCTGGCCTTCTGACCCCAAGTTGGCAGGTTCAATCTTGGCTCAGTCCAGTGATATTTGAAGGTGCTCAAATTCGTTAACCTCGTGTCGGTAGATTTAATGATGCGTAAGAGAACTCCTGAGGGACTGAATTCCGCACCGTGGCGTCTCAAAATCCTTAAAAGTAATTAGTGGGATGTAAAGCAATATACCATTATTATTATTGTTATTATTATTATTATTATTATTATTACTAGGTTAATTTGTTCTAGATAAAAGAATGTATTTAACAGGCAGATGGGCTAAGTAATAAACTTTTTAAAATTACTAATCTCTCTTATAATATCTGAAGGTAATAGAAGTTGTCTTGCTTTGCAGCAAGCACTGAGACTACGAAGCCTGAATAGAAGTTGACTGTCTATCGCACAGTTGTGAGACCAGTAGTAGTAATGGCTCTTGAGCCTGGATAATGACCATTGTGGAGAGAAAGGTGCTGAGAAGAATTTTAGACCCAGCAAAATATGGTGAATACTGGTGAATTTGGGCTAATGTACCCTCTTGTGCACAAGGATCTCATATGAGTTCTCATGCACGTATTTTTATGCATCATTTATTATTTTTAATTTTAGTAGTACATTTTCCCTATCACCCATTCAAATACACAGTCACTCTAACACATATACTAATGAAGCCTTATAAATTAGTTAACATTCTTATGAAAATAGATTCTTAAAGGTCGAGATTTTAATGTTGAGAACATTTCTTAGCAGACAAACTAGACGTCCCCAAACTACGAAAAACGTAAAATTAAGCTATTTCCTGAATTGTGCCGAAAGTTGAAGGCTAAAGGACCCAGAAATGTTTCAAATTGTGAGTCTTGGATAGCTCTATCAAACTAAAAAGAAATCAAATTTCGAAAATGACTTACAGCCTATACGCAGTTCCGGACTAACAGCCTAAAATCGCCTGTTTCTCTACTCGTTTTCTTTTTGACTCAAATCAGAGGCGAATTAACTTATTTACATATTTCTTCCTGTAATGTGTACCTTGGTTCAATGCCCTCAAGCGTTTTCTTTTTGAACTTTTGAGAAATGAAAATGAAATGAAATAACGTATGGCTTTTAATGCCGGGATATCCCAGGACGGGTTCGGCTCGCCAGGTGCAGGTCTTTCTATTTGACTCCCGTAGGCGACCTTCGCGTCGTAATGAGGATGAAATGATGATGAAGCGACACATACACCCAGCCCCCGTGCTATTGGAATTAACCAATTAAGGTTAAAATCCCCGACCCGGCCGGGAATCGAACCCGGGACCCTCTGAACCGAAGGCCAGTACGCTGACCGTTCAGCCAACGAGTCGGACTTAGAAAAATGTTACAAGGGCTTAAGTGAAGCTGCATTGACTCACATTAGCACTCATAGTGGTAGATAAAAGGGAAACTGCTAATCTAATCGACCGGATAAATATGATTAAGGAAAGGATTGTCTTTTTAGGAAAAAATACATAATATATTCTCATACTTTACTTAACTAAAATTCTTAGCTCATATTCCTAGGATGTATTGAACATTGAGGTGCTTGTCTGAAGGGATAGAACTGTGTATTTTACACCATTTTATTATTTTATATTGTGCAATGAGATACATTTTGACTTTCATGTTCTGAGTGTTAGTTTGTTCTCACTACAGCATAAACACGGGTGTGATCTGAAAGATTACATAATATGCTCTCTAATGGTAGTTGTTCTACTGAACACAAGCTGTACTTTCGTGAGAATGATATCCGCTTTGGTGAAAGCTCTGTATCCGGCACAGGTAGTTCGAAGAGAAACTCGTGATTATCCAGTATTTGTTAGTGGACTCGACAAATGGGAACTGGCACGCAAAGGTATGAACTGAAGAGTGTGTATACGTCAAAAGTAACAGAGACATTTGCTACATGGCTGTTTCATTTACCACAGAAGCTCACATAAAAGCAAAGTTCAGAAGTTTCTGGGCCACGAAGAAGAGAATCTGACACATATTAAATTTATTAAAACACGCAATACTGATATTTTGCAGAGGTCTGTTGATGATGCTGATGATCATTGTTTTTGTAGCCATATGAGAACAGTGAACGATAGTAAGGAAAAGGAAAGAAGCTGCCGGGGTTGTCTAGCGGTAGGCTGATCACCAGCAGTAGATAAGATCTAAAACACATTTATTACACAAATAATTTTGCCTGCCGCTTTGCACGCGTGAAATTAGTTTTGTGCTCGTTTATAGCACTGGACACTGGAATAAAATGTATTCTCTATTATTCTAGAAATGATGATACATTTAGCTTTTGCTTACCAGGTGACAGAAGTTGAAAATGTGCAGAAAGAAGAGAGTAGGGGTATAGAGAACCCATCAACCCTTGGAAAATCGCTGAGAATGGTCATATGCCACCACGATCGTCAAGAGACGCTAGCATTGGCGCCTCCATTGGTAACCCACACGTGTGACTCTAGAGTAAGCAGATTAAATTCAGTGAAGCAATAATCAGAAATTACAAAAGCACATCACATGTGATGGATGTTTAGTTCGAATGACTTCGCATTTTACACAGCGAGATACATAGAAAATAATGTATATCGTCTTCTTATTGTGTAACAACATGTATTCAATATATTATTTTAATAATGATGTAACATTTGGATTTTGCTGAACTGTGATAGAATTTGAACATTTTCACAAATAATAAAGTAGGGGTGTAGAGAAAGTATCAACACTTGTTAAATCACGGAGTTCGGCCATATAACAATACCATAGTCAAGATATGATAATATAGGCACCTCCATTAGCACACCACTAAAACTATCAATAACAAAATCGTAACAAGAAAAGACCGAATGTAGGCACAGACACCACATTCTTATTATTCTTCTTCTTCTTGTTTTCGAATAGGTCTACTATGGACCACGTTAAGCATCATTCATTTACGGTTCTTCCTCTTTCGATCGGCCCAGTACTTCTTCATCCTTTCGGAGTGGGCTTCTTTACGTTCTCGTGACCACTTGTTGCCGGTCCGTTTTTTGCTACTTTGATCTTTGAATCCCTTAATTTTGTTGATGATTTTTCTGTATTCCTGTCTGTTGTATACTGCCTGCTGTGATATATTATTTTCCTCCATATCCTCCTTGACCCCTTTAAGCCAGCTAGTTTGTGTCTTCCTGTTCTCCATGTATTCCAGAATTCGCTTGGCTGTTCTCTCTGGTGGCATTCTTTTAATGTGTCCGTAGAAGCAGAGTCTTCTCTTCTTGAAGGATGTTGTGATTTTTTCGGTCCTTTTGTATAGTTCCTCATTTGGTCGCAGTCTAAATTCTTGACCCACTTTCCTGGGCCCTAGTATCTTCCTCAAGATCTTCCTTTCTGTCTTTTCAATGTTTTCTAGTAAGCCCTTCCTGTTCAGTGGAATACATTCGATCGCATATAGACTTTCTGGTTTGATGACAGTGTTGTAATGTCTGATTTTTGCAGTGAATGAAACTGATTTTTTATTGTAGACATTTCGACATAACTGGTATGCTGCTTCCATCTTTCTTGCCCTTTCCTGTAATGCTATTCCTGGTAGTCCTGTTGGGGTTATCCATTCCCCTAGATATTTAAACTTCTGTACTCTTTTCATTCTTCCATATTTGGTGACAATATTTTGTGTCGGTCTTATTATTCTATATTAGTAAGAAAAATAATATTTAAAGATGAATTCAAATATAAATATGAAAATCAATCAATCAATCAATCAATCAATCAATCAATCAATCAATCAATCAATCAATCAATGATCTGGGTTTAGGACTGTTGTCAAATTGTGAGTTTTTTTAAAATTATTTCAAAGTACTCGACAACTCGAAACATACCACAGTTGAGCACATCGTTTGCTGTCCATATCACAAAATCGTCTAGATCTTTTTGTAAATTATTTACTACTCTATGAAATCATCTGCAAAAAGAATCTTGTGCACAGAGGGTAATCCCAATGGCACAATTCAGAATGATAGAAAAGTGCAAAATAATACAAGGCTCATCATATTCCCAGTTAAGCAAGGGTTAATTCCAAGCTACATTTTCAAAAATGAAGCACATGTGCATGCTTCCTGGAACCAGTACCAACTGATACCAGGTCGAAATAAAGCAATGTTCCTACCTGTCGAATGGCGGAGCCCTCTATGGATAGCCATAGAAAAGATGGCTTCAGGATTTACATACCCTTCTCTTTCTTCTTCTTAATCTGATTGTCTGATTATCCTCCAGGGTCGGTTTTTCCCTCGGACTCAGCGAGGGATCCCACCTCTACCGCCTCAAGGGCAGTGTCCTGGAGTTTCAGACTTTGGGTCGGAGGATTACCAGTACCTCGCCCAGGCGGCCTCACCTACTATGCTGAACAGGGGCCTTGCGGGGGATGAGAAGATTGGAAGGGATAGACAAGGAAGAGGGAAGGAAGCGGCCGTGGCCTTAAGTAAGGTACCATCTCGGCGTTTGCCTGGAGGAGAAGTGGGAAACCACGGAAAACCACTTCCAGGATGGCTGAGGCGGGAATCGAACCCACCTCTACTCAGTTGTCCTCCCGAAGCTGAGTGGACCCCGTTCCAGCCCTCGTACAACTTTTCAAATTTCGTGGCAGAGCCGGGAATCGAACCCGGACCTCCGGGGGTGGCAGCTAATCACGCTAACCACTACACCACGGAGGCGAACCCTTCTCTTTCTAATGCACAAAAGATTTTGAGGAGCAGACCAGCTAGTCCAGGGCTGAAAAGTAACATAATGTTTATCAATGCAAACTACCACTAGGGCGGTACTGAACAAATACGGTAGGTTACTTCAAAGCTCAGCTATTTGGAAGCAATCCAACAGAATAGACGGGAATATCTCGAGTAACAACTGATACCAGACAGAAAGAAACAATGCTGCTACCTGACAAGAGCCTATCCTCACCCCATAGAAATGATGGCTTTTTCAGTTCTGTTCCAGGGGATTCCACGGGTGTAAATTCAGAGGAACATGATTATACAACAGTAGAAGAATGTCGTCTCAAATAATAAGTAGGCATAACAATTCCAGAGCCTCCGTGGCTCATGCGGCAGCTCGCCGGGCCCTCACCACTGGGTTCCGTGGTTCGAACCCCAGGCACTCCATGCGAGATTTATGCTGGACAAAGTGGAGGCTGGAGAGGGTTTTATCTGGGTACGCCGGTTTTTCCTATCATCTTTCATTCCAGAAACACTCTCCAATATGATTTAATCTGTCAGCCATTATTGTTCCCAGAACAGAGCGACAGGCTTCGACAGCCGGGACAATTCCTATCCTCGCCACTAGATGGGGACTTCATTCATTACATTCCTGACTTGGCCGAATGACTGGAAACAGTATGTAGATTTTCATTTTTTATTTTCAATAAAGGTTCCATCACAGTTCAAAAGGGATAACTGGAAATTAATGTCCCATCTAAACAATTAGTCATTGGAGATAAAGAAGAAGTTCGTAGTAAAGGAACAAGAGTTGACCAAGGGAACGCAGATAGGTAATTCGAAAATGAGGGACCTGGTACTGGAAAACAAAAGCATTGCTGGGCCCGTGATCATCAACCTACTCTCTCAAGATGATAGCGCCTCGGAGACATAAGAGGAAACTGGTATTGTGAATTATCTATCTATCTATCTATCTATCTATCTATCTATCTATCTATCTATCTATCTATCTATCTATCTATCTATCTATCTATCTATCTAAATGTTTTCATCCCCCTCCATGAAGGGGGAGGCGGGCCTCCTAGATGATGACGCCTATCTCAGACCAGGAGATTTGTATCAGAGAAGGAGATGTCTATAAAAGGTGAAAGGGTAGACGGCCGTGGCCTATAGTAGGACCTCTCCCGGCATTCGCTTTAGTGCAGGAGAATGGAAAACAACGGAAAACCATTCTTAAGACAGCCGATGGTGAGGACCAGCTCCTCTACGTCTCCCGAATACAGAGGCGTAGAGCCACGGTAGAGACGTGGCCACTCCTCCTCTGCTCGGTTGGCCGGTCGGAGTGCAGAGCTGTCGGACCACGGACCAGCCGCGGCCACTTGTGGGCCGAGACCCACCCTGCATCCGTCGACCTTGTAAAGTAAAAGGTGTATAAGTATTGTCCAGATGGTATGTGTACAATTCCTAAGACAGGTAAAGTGTGGTAGAGTTATACAGAATGAAATGTGGATCAGTGACTGAAGAGATACTAAGTTCCGTTCTTCCACCTGCAGGGGTACAGACTTTCTGAAAACAAAATGGTAATTTGCAAATAGAAAATATTTCCACGCTTCATCAATCATTGAATGGGTGTCACATTTCAAGTACCTAGGTTACTAGCTGACACCATAACGGGATCCGAAAGAGGTAGAAAATTAAACAGAACTGAGACTGCAAGGAGTGTGTTCAGAAATTAAAATATCTCCGATTAGAAGCTCGTTGTCGTGCCGTGGATCTGAGCCTGAGTGTAAGTCGCTTAAGGGGCAGCATGCCGTCTGTCACCGCTTGTTTCCGTGGTTCAGATCCGGGTCACTCCATGCAAGATTTGTGCTGGACAAAGCACAGGCGGAGCAGATTATTCTCCGGGTCCTGCGATTTTCCCTGTCATCTTTCACTGCAGAAACACTCTTTTATATCATTTCATTTCATCTGTCAGTCATTAATCATCGCCCCAGAGGAGTGCGACAGAATTCGGCAGCCGGTACAATTCATATCCTCGCCGCTAGATGGGGCTTCATTCATTCCATTCCTGATCCGGTCGAATGACTGGAAACAGGCTGTGGGTTTTCATATACAGGGTGAGCCACCTAACATTACCACCGACCATATTTCTTAAATAAGGGGGAGTTTTGATAAACACATTCCTCATGAAGAACTTTAGAAGAGGGGTTTATGAAATTAGTGGATATAATTAATAAAAAATGCATCGAAGTATAATTTTCAATTAAAAACAAAAATCTCCTTCACCATATCACATCTCTTCTGGCCTGAGAGACGGCGTTATCGTGTAGGGGGCCCGCCGTCTCCTTCAGGGACGGAATGAAAACGTTTTAGTATTACTAGGTATTTTTGAAATGTAAGCCCCTATTATTTTTAGCATTTTTGAAAAAAATGTGACTGTTAGGTTCTTAAGTCTTCCAAAACGAATTTTGAATAAATACATTTATAAACTAACTGAAAAACAGAACGTATGGCAACAGAATAATATCCGAAAAAAAACAATTAAAGTAGAGTGACATGTTTCGTTCTTGAAAGAACATCATTAGGTTCTATCAAATCACGCTCAAAATTTTTATATTTATTTCTGTTTGAATTCTTTTTTTTTTTGCTAGTTGTTTTACGACGCACCGACACAGATAGGTCTTACGGCGGCGATGGACAGGAAAGGGATAGGAGTGGGAAGGAAGCGGCTGTGGCCTAAATTAAGGTACAGCCCCAGCATTTGCCTGGTGTGAAAATTGGAAACCGCGGAAAACCATTTTCAGGGCTGCCGACAGTGGGTTTCGAACCTACTATCTCCCGAATACTGGATACTGGCCGCACTTAAGCGACTACAGCTATCGAGCTCAGTGTTTGAATTCTTAAGAACTTGAACTTTTCTAAATGAAGTCCTCATTTCTCTCCACTTTAACATTCATTCATCAAGGATCGTCCTACATTCACATCATATGACCGCACCACTGAAGTTGTTTATACGCACAGCTTCATTCATCGAGTTCATTCCCAACTTTATTTCCTCGCATCCAGAGTACTCTCGTGCCGTTGTTCCCACCTGTTTTTACCAGGAATCATTCTCGCCACTTTCATGCGGGTTAATTCAACTTATGAGTAAGATAACCTGAGTACGGTACTGTACAACATAACCCGAGTCCACCCAGCTCTCACTGGCGTATAACGAAAGTCGATCTGAAAACAGACTGGTGTAAAGTTCATTTCCTACAGAATACGTTTGATTGCAGTCTTATACAATACTGTTGATGGCAACTGCGGACTCATTTCGAAATAAGAGAGTTTTTTTGAAACTATGAGGAAGGGCAGTATAAACTAGAAATTAAAATGCTTTTTTCATTGTTGTAAACAATCTTTGACTTTCTCATTTAAATGAAGAATTCTCTGTACCTTTAAATTTGCCGTAGAATATTGTGATCCCCAATCTGATCAATTTGTATTCATGAGACGTATTTCGAGGATGGTGGGCGGCAGGAGGTGGTGGGGTGGGATTATGTTATGTGGTAACCCCAGATAACACCCTGTCTCTGTGAAAGCAATAATTCAATAAACACCACTGACCTTCATTAGGACTAAAGTCTCAACCCAAAGTCTCTATTGGTCATTTAATTGCCTTAATGGGAGGCATTGTTACTGTAATTACATGTGACCAGCCTCCGTGCAAGAACATGCCTCACTGCTAATTGTGAAATATGAATGGCTGAAGTGGAATCTCAGTTGGTAGTAAATCTACAAAATGTATTTAATGGTAAAGAAGCATATCCATGAATTGTAGTAAAGTATAAGTCCACGAAGCGAAAGCCCTTAGGAAGATCGGTTATCTACTGCACTGTTAGAATACATTACGGCGTATGGCATGCAGAATCATTACTACTGAATTAAACTTAATGGCTAAAACGACCCAGACATAACGGGTTGCTGTCGGAAACTGTAGTTAAAATAGTAATGACAGTGCTGGAAAAGAATTTAAAGAAACGAGGCGACGGAGAAGGAATGAATAGTGAGAAATACAGAATAGGGCAAACAAAACGTTTACATTATCCCCTCTTTTTAATGTTCAGAACAGAAAGAGAGGTTATCAAATTACTGTGAGTCAATGGCGGTGTTCTTTCTTACATGCACACGCATGCACAGAAATGGTGTCCCGATATAAACAAAGCATGGCGACCCCATCTACTCATTTAACGCATTGCTGTAGGTAACAGCCCGCTACAAGACTGTTGTGATTGATGGGTACAGTGGTGGATGTATATATGTCTTTTTACGAGAGTTTATTCCTGATGAAACCAAATAGGCGGAGCACGCTGCCTTTGCACGTGGACATAGACGTAGTTGATTGGAGAAGCAACCGTCGCACTCACTCGACTGTATGGGAACTCGAAGGAAAGTAGTACGTGGCATAAATTTTTTTAAAAGTTTATTACATTTAGAAATTGTAAGAGTACATAATCAAATGATTGTCATATATACCGGTATATATATAAAAATAGTGATTAAATAACGAGACATGAAGGCACAAGTCGTGGTGTAATACAGGAAGTCTTTTCGCAGTGAGGGAAAGTTCTAAGCTGTACAGTGTGGAGAAAAGGTGTTGCATCTTGCAGCAGCAGTCACTGGAACAAGAGGTAGGACCATCACGTGCAGTGAAGAACAAAAGAGGAAAATCGCTCAGAAGTGACCATAGGCAGTGCATTGTAAATGTGTTCAATAAATTAAGTGAACTATACAGTATTAGGTCTAGAAGTACGAGCCGTGAAAGCATCAATGGCAACAAGAATCCAGGTTTAGTCGTTTATTCAGAAGTTCAGATCTTCGCACTGTTATCGTATGCGATGCGCAGCCCTGTACGTCCGAACACGAGACGTTGACGGGGTGGAGATCGGTTGTACACGCTCAGTGAATCACAACTCTTTCTTTGGCGGAGGCGTGGACATACCATGTTTACATCAGGATTCAACTCTCGTGAAAAGACATATAGCAATACACACGCTGTGCTTTCAGCACTATCCATTCACTCCTTTTCCCTCCTTTTCGTTACTGGAGTGGACTTCAACACTATCCCCTTCACTCCCTCCCCTACTTTCCAGTACTGGAGTGGGGCAGTGTTGATTGTTTATGTCGGGACACCATCTGTGCATGAGTACTCTACCTATGTATTAGTGTTTAAGTTCGAAAATAAATAAAAGGTGTTGAATAAATCACAAAACATACATATATTTTCAAACTGTGAAAAATCAGTCAATACACACCCCCATCCACCATGGTGCTGCAACCCTCTTAGGCCTTTAGCTGAAGAGAGAAATTCGGGGACACCGGTTTGCATTGGACGACGACCTGCGTGACTGGGTATGGATTCGGTTCTGTCGACAGTCCTCCAGCATTTCTCAAGAATTGGATTGACCGTCTCATCACCCTATGGGATAAATATCTTAACAGCTCTGAGTTTTACAGGTACGGAATTTTATACTATACATTTTGACAGGTGACACGTTTCTATTTGATTGCACCTTCTACGCCAGTCTTTCATACTCTCAAACAGTTGTTACTTGGGTAGTAAAATAACTAATTATGGCAGAAATAAGGAGGACATAAAATGCAGACTAGCACAAGCAAGGGAGGCCTTTCTCAAGAAAAGAAATTTGTTCACTTCGAAAATTGATATGGGAATTAGGAAGATATTTTTGAAGACTTTCTTATGACGCGTGGCGTTGTATGGAAGTGAAACATGGACGATAACTAGCTCAGAAAGAAAGATAATAGAAGCTTTTGAAATGTGGTGTTATAGAAGAATGTTGAAGGTGAGAAGGGTAGATCGAATCACGAATGAAGAGATACTGAATAGAATTGGTGAGAGGAGAAGGATTTGGGTAAACGGGATGAGAAAAAGAGACAGAGTGATAGGAAACATCTTAAGACAAGGACTTGTTCAGTTGGTTTTTGAGGAAAGTGTAGGCGGTAAGAACGGCAGGGGTAGACCGTGGTGTAAATAAGACAAGCAGATTAGAGCGGATGTAGGATGTAGTGGTTACGTAGAAATGTAAAGGTTATCGCAGGATAGGATGGCGTGGAGAGCTGTATCAAACCAGTCTATGGACTGATGACTCAAACAACAACAACAACAACAGTTCGACATCCGCGATACAGCAGCTCTGGTACGGGGAACGTAAAATACGATGATCAGAAACCGTTTGTGAAGAGACGGCACCGAATAGGAGGAAGAAGAAGATCTTGCATATTTGTACGTTCAAGAATCCAAGCTTCCATTCATTCATAGAAACATACATTGCCAGAGTGTGCACTGTGGTATCTTGTGCTTCTACGACCTGTATTTTCAAATTGTTATGTCCAAGTGCATACTTCATTCATCATATTACTCCCCGTGTGGTGTCTGGTTAGCGTGCTGGCCTTTGCTCGCAGGGTCCCGGGTTCGATTCCTACGCCTACGGGAGTCAAATCAAAAGACCTGCATCTGGCGAGTCGAACTTGCCTCGTACACTCCGAGCATTAAAAGCCATACGCCATTTCATTTTCCTATGTGGGTGGGGCATTGAATACACCCACGGTATCCCCTACCTGTCATATGACGTGACTAGAAGCGATGACTTTTCAGGGCTCTCAACTCGAGAGCGTTCGCTGGAGACTGCAAAGAAACTAGCTGAGTCCAATACTGCTTCCAGTCTCACCTTTCCTATCCGCTCTTCTTCATTGGTCAATTGTTACTTCTTTTCGATCCGGCAGTTACTAGGTTTTCTTTTTTTCTCTTTTTTTGCTAGTGGCTTTACGTCGCACCGTCGCGACAATGGGATAGGAAAGGCCTAGGAGTTGGAAGGAAGCGGCCGTGGCCTTAATTAAGGTACAGCCCCAGCATTTGCCTGGTGGAAAATGGAAAACCGTCTTCAGGGTTGCCGACAGTGGGCTTCGAACCCACTATCTCCCGGATGCAGGCTTACAGCCGCGCGCCTCTAACCGCACGGCCAACTCGCCCGGTTACTACGTTTGTGAAGCCTAAGGAGTCCTTCCCCGTCTTTCCATTTGTTGTTCTGATCATTTCATTCACTGAAGGTTCTGACCTGCTCCTGTTCTTCTGATTAGACTTAAAAGGATATAATTATGTAACTGACCTCCGTTGCAACACAGTCATACAAAAGCAAAGCAAAGTCACCTCCGTACAGGCCACGAAGGCCCTCGGAGGAGTGGAAGGTAAAGGCTTCCACCATTGTTAACCTCGGCACGTGATGGGGTAGAGGGGTTAGCTCTATGCCCGACCGCCTTTGCCCCGAGGAATTAACCTGGTACTCATTTTTGGTGTAGGCTGAGTGAACCTCAGGGCCATATGCACCCCCGGAAGTGGAAATCTCGTTTCTTAAATTTTACGACTTCCTGACGGGGATTCGAACCCACGTCCTTCCGGGCGAACCGAGCACACCTTTACTGCCTCGGCCAGGCAGCCCCTAACACAGTCATACGCACAGGTTAATTTAAAGTGTTCGTTATAAATTTGGTTCTTATCTCTTTGTTATGAATACCCCATCCTGTTACTCTCACGAGTTCATACCAGCAGTCTTCACCCACCCCTTTATGTTTGCCACGCAATATGGACAATTCGAAATAAGAACATATAAATATTTCCTCCAGGTTTCAGCTACTATCTTCTCTTCTTGGCAAGAGTCGATCGTTTAAAACTTGCTAGATAAATTTTACTTTCCTTGTGGCTATCACACGGAGGAGGGTGATATATAGCTTTCTTCTTGTAATCTGGGATGATATCTCAGTTAATAAATACCCGTAGCAATCTAGACCCGCCTGCAAGGGTGGGATAAAGTGACAGAGATTACAGAGACAAATAAGGTAATTAAGAGATACAAGTAGCCTCTCTCTTACCTCCAGCACTGGTGATCGTTCAAATGAATGGAGCATCTTGTGGGTGAAATACATCAAATGTGAAGATAAAGCAAAATTGGTAGTAACTTCACGTTACAGACAGATTCTTCAAATTTGTAGTAGTATTAGTAAAAGGTCTCTTCATTTCTTCTCACGCAGTATACGAAACTTGCCGTTCAACGGTCACAGGCTGCGGTTTAGAGGAAAAAGAAACTAACACTCTTGATCACACTTTGTTATCTATTAAGAAAATCCAGGAGAAGAAACTGGAACTGTCAGAGATTGAAATGTTGGTTTTGTGTTGGAACCAGGGTGGACGAAGTCAGAAACGAGAGAAAATTTCCAAAAGACCCAAGAGAGAAGACTGCCTGTTCATTATCTTTTGGAGAGAAGAGGTTAGGTCTATGTATGTAGGTAGGAGAGGTATAAAGGTTGGCGCCAGAAAACGAGAAATACGAAGAAGGAAATGGATGAAATGCATCAACAAATATTTGAGAGAGAAAAATCTAAAGGGAGACGATGTGTGGCCGAACTAAGTACAAACGACTCCCAAGAACCGTTGATCTCTCAAGAGCAGGAAAATATTATATTTCGTACACTTTGCATATTAACTTGTCAGCCCATATTTACCATCCCCTCTTGTGAAATGTTTATCTTTGGCGATAATTGCGAGATCTTCACAGAGTTAATTACCGATGCCTATGTAGATGTCATAAATGCCTTAAATATTCTCTCAGAATGGTATTTGTATTTCACTTGGTGTGTTGAATGTCTTCAGTGCCATTCTCCCTATGCGGTTTACGGCTACCGTCTCCTTAATAAACTTGTGACAACAGGAAGAAAAATAAGTGGATTCGATTTAGACATAAGGGCAGTGTGAAGGAGATCCTGTTATATCCGTTGCAATATTAGATTATTAGATGCTTGATGAAGTTTTCTTCCCACCTGATTCCAAACATATTCAATGGGTCTCCTCTTACCATTTCTGCAGTTCGAGTATTTCAACATTCTAAACCCCAATAATCATGTTTTAAAGATTACAGCATAATAACAGCTCTTCAGTGAACAACAATTGACAGAGGACAACTCATCATATTATGACCATTTGATTTCAGTAAACTATGAACTGCTTCTGATGAAGTTAAATAAAATCTGGTTGTTTCAAATGCCTTGCCATGTTATGAATCATATGTTCTATTGTCCACAGAGAACGCTCTTCCTTCGCAGTCCCTATTTAAATTGACAATGTATGAAACTGTTGAACCCCAAAGATCACAACTTAGTCCTGTACTATTCTCGATTTACCTCGTATCTATATCGGTATTAGGAATAGCTTTTGAAATATGTTCGCTCTTGATCTTCAGGCTTACACCCAGACAGTCCCAATGCAGTAAATCAACGTATCGAACATATTAGTGAAGGCAAAGTCCATCTTAATCAAAGGATCCAGTATTATAATATTTAATTAAATATTATCTGCACAGGTAACGTCTATTGGATATATGTAACTAGTGAACTCTGTGAATTCCAATTAATTTCCGGCTATATATAGGGATAACCTATGATGCAACAGCTCATTTTCACCTTGCCTGCCAAGGTGACTGCTGCTCAACCAGAAGGTTTACAGATCCTGCTGGAATTAACCACGATGATGTATAATGATATCCCAACTCGTATTCTTTGACTTTCTTGACTCAGTCTCACGAAGGTAGAGAATACCTTTCCAGCCGTCAGTCGAGAACTAAAATATATGGACTGGCCAGGATTCAAACACGGGGCTGACTAAATATTGGAATTATCCATAGAAAAATAGTAACTTAGAATTGAACTTCGACAGAACTATGTCTTGGGCAGAGCATACAAAAGATGTAGAAAATGAGATCATTTAATTCGTGCATTTCTTGAAGTCTAACATCAATTATATTGTATTATTTCCAATAAGTATAGGTTGTTCATCGAAGTTTTAATATTTCCAGTAATCGACGATGGGTCATTTGTGTGCCGTGATTTACCAGAAACACTGGAAGCTAAATTGAGGAAAATTCAAAATGTCTGTATTCGTTACATTTTGATTGTTAGAGGTGATGCCGGCCCCGTGGTGTAGGGGTAGCGTACCTGCCTCTTACCCGGCGGCCCGGGGCTCGATTCCCGGCCAGGTCAGGGATTTTTACCTGGATTTGAGGGCTGGTTCGAGGTCCACTCAGCCTACGTAATTAGAATTGAGGAGCTAACTAGCGGTGAGATAGCGCCTCCGGTCAAGAAAGCCTAGAATAACGACGGAGAGTATTCGTCGTGCTGATCACACGACATCTCGTAATCTGCAGGCTTTCCGGCTGAGCAGCAGTCACTTGGTAGGCCAAGGCTCTTCAGGGCTGTAGTGTCATGGGGTTAGCTTTTAGGTGAGCTAGTTAGAGGTAATATAATAATGGCGTGCGGCCTCCGAAGAGGCCTGGCGCAGCTCCTTCTAGTTGAAGCCGTATACGCGATCTGTGGTTTGTGAGAATGGGGCCCGACCTAAGCTGAATTCTAATGATGACCTAGCAACCGAACCAACCGGCCTGGAATCGAACTTGGGCCCCCCTGGACTAAAGGCCAACATTGTAACCATTTAGCTATGGAGCCGGACGTTAGAGGTGTTGCACACACCGCATCTTAACTGAATACCGCTTAACCCCTTGACGCCGACGTCCATGCCTGGTATAGATCCTTTGTAGGCCTAAATTAATTTTGTTCTAGCTTGTAAAGTTTTGAAGTTTTCATGATGGAAATGGTATATCTTTGAAAGTGAAGATCCCTGCCTTCCTTGTATGTATGGATCAGCCCAAATCAGTGTTTCCTTTGCTCTTTCGAGAATGTTTGAAATAATCTGGCTTTCCGCTTGGGAGCATGTAGGCGGAAATTTCTGCTGCATGATAGCGGATATGCGTTTCATTACAGGATGTTTCCTTGCGTAGGTTGATGGTATAAATCGCCATCTCTACACTGATATGAATATTGACCTCATCTGGTGAGAATTTCTAAAATTCTTTCTTTACGACTCGGAATTATGTGACTCGCCGTCACTTTGAAATTTGATATTCCGTGGCGAAGAAGCATGGCACGGTGCAGTTTGAAAGAGAAGTAATTGAGTTTTAATAAATCATACGATAACAGACTGAACTTAGTAAAGTGAGAAGTGAAATAGTCACATAAGGAATGGGAGGGCATGGTGCGCGTGGCGAAGCAATGGACGACTACACACGAAACATTATACACCCTCTTTTTCAGGAACTAACCACCCCATCGCCATCGTCCTGGGATTTGCGATAAATGAATCTTTGAACTATTGTTCCCAGTTTTTCCATTCAAAGTTCCCGTGGCAGCGATTACCCTAGTTTTCATTGCACCCAGGCAAATACAAAAACGTCATTTTCATTTGGTACAAAATGTGGAAGGTATTTCCTTCATTAAAGTTAATGAATGCAATCTGCATTCCTTTGAGTCTCTACTGTAAACATTTGAAAATAATCAGAGCTGAACTGTTGTAACAGTGCATTTTTAAAGATATCACTGCATTTTCTTAATGCTTACGTCTGAATCACCTTGTCCACAGAGTTCCCATATCGCTGAGAGGTTAAGAACCAAGGAATTCGAGAATGTATACAGCTTTGAATTAACTTACGCTTCTTACAGATGAAATACTGCCTTCTAAGATCCCATGATATATCTACAGTACAAATAAACAAACCTCACGGCTCTACAGCTTTAATGGGCATTGATCTACGAAGGGACCGCTGCTCAGCCCGAAGGCCTGCAGATTACGAGGTGACTCGTGAACAGCGCGACAAATCTTGAAAATCCACAGCCTGTTTACAGTCATTCGACCGGGTCAAAGATGGAATAAATCAAGGCCCCATCTAGTGGCAAGGATAGGAATTGTGCCGGCGGCCAAAGCCCGTCGCACTCCTTTGGGGTAATGTTTAATGAATGAAAGATGAAATGAAATGATATTGGAGAGTGTTGCTGGAATGAAATATGACAGGGAAAACCAGATTACCCGGAGATAAACCTGTCCCGCCTGCGCTTTGTCCTGCATAAATGTCACATGGAGTAACCGGGATTTGAATCACGGAACCCAGCGGTGAGAGGCCGGCGCGTTGCGGCCTGAGCCACGGAGGCTCTTCGCGACAAATCTTCTCGGCGAAAATTCTCAGCTTGCTACGCCGGGGCCTGCACCTAATGGCCAGATAGCTCCCGAGTTGTTCTTACGAGGACTGAGTGGACCATAACCAGCTTTCAGAACCATTTAAAAACACTGAACTGGTCGGGAACCGAGCTTGGTGCCCCTGCTTAGGAAATATACTTGCCATCCCTAGACCATAGGGCCGAAGTTATCTCTATCAGACCAAACCAAACCCCGTGGCTCAACAGCTCCCAAGAGCCTTGGCCTACCAAGAGACCGCTACTGAGCCCGAAGGTTTGCACATTACGAGGTGCCGTGTGGTTAGCACGACAAATCCTCTCGTCCGTTATTTTAGCTTTCTAGACCGGAGCCACTATCTCACCATCAGATAGCTCCTCAGTTGTAATCACATAGACTGAGTGAACATCGAACGAGCCCTCAGATCCAGGTATACATCACTGATCTATCGGGAAACGAACCCGGGATCTCCGAGTAGGAGACGGACTCTCTACCCCTAACCACGGGGGTGGCTGAAGTTATCTGTATAGCCTATTGAAATTTATGAACGCTATCCATGATAGAATGAACAGATATGTGTATGCTATACTACGGACTTCCATTAAACGTATTATTAATACAACAAATTATTTTCCGATCAGAATCATGTCTTTTAAGTGCGTTCGATCTGGTTTGTGAACTCTGATAACCCCGAAAACAATAAACAACCTGTTTTATGCACGAATGAAACATCTCTTAATAAGTAGATAACTTAATATTCTAAGTGTTTATCAAACTATAGCAATATTGTATGTATATATCACGCTTGCTACAACCATTTTGTATTTAAGTATTTGTTCTACGTTACGCCGACTGAGTCAGGTGTTATGGGAAAACCATTTTTAGCGCTGCCGATGATGGAGTTCGAACCCACCATCCCCTGAATTCAAGTTGATAACTACACAGCTCGTACCTCTCAACCAACTCGGCCGGTTTCAGTATCAGTAAAAAAAATGCCCTGTTTGTAAATTATGGCCAATATATATTTCGAACATGGAGTTATTGATGATTAAGACCATTAATTAAAATTAAATTTAACCTGTTGCCTCAGATTATGACTAATGTATTACTTCTTTATCACACTATAAAATCAAAGTAATGCACGTATAACCGTATGCTCCAAGGGTACAGTACATGTAAATTAAATTCAAGTTCTGTTTGGTCAACGGATGTATCAACAAAATGAATACATCATATTATTATTAGTTGTTTATTTATTACTAGGTAATGTGCCCGTGCTTCGCTACGGAATTCTAGGATCGTATTAAATTGCATGGCTCTTAACGTTACTCTGGAAATGGAACGGGGAAGTCACTAAACGTATTTTCTTATGTGAAGTCAGGGTTAGGGAATTATCAGTGTGATAGTAGGCCCTCCTTCCTACAGTCACAATCAAGTTGGGGAGTTTTCATTATAATTGCCCACTCTCACTCCCCACCTGTCTTTTTACATCCTCAGAAAATCTATCTTAATGGATTTCCCAACTGAAATCAACATAGGTCATTACAATGATGCCAGAAGGAATGTCGCGATTAAAAGCAATGCTACCGGACGAGTTAGCCATGCGGTTAGGAGCGCAGAGCTGTGAACTTGCATCCGGGAGATAGTGGGTTGATTCCCACTGTCGGCAGCCCTGAATATGGTTTCCGGTGGTTTCCCATTTTCACACCAGGCAAATGCTGGGGCTGTACCTTAATTAAGGCCACGGCCGCTTTCTTCCAACTCCTAGCCCTTTCCTACCCCATAGTCGCCATTAGACATATCTGTGTCGGTGCGACGTAGAACCACTAGCAAAGGCAACTTAAGAAAATGGAAATTGAAACACCATGAAGGCATTGGTCGTTTGTGTTGATTTTCAAGATATGGAACGATGGCATGTAGGTATGAAAACGATCAAAGTTTCAGACCCATTGCATTGTTGCTACAGGTCTCCCCATGTGATTGGTCGCGGAGAAATCAACTCCAGTACACGGACTCTGGTATAGCGTAGTTGACTTGCAGTCTGTGCAGTGAAGTGTTCCCCGACAAACATTCCTCGACGACAGAGAAGAGCACGCTATCAACAACTGTCGCCGTTTGAGAGGGCTCGGATAATTGGGCTGTGTGAGGCTGGATTATCGCGAAGGACTGTCGTTGCACGTGTTGGCCGACGGACATCTACGGTACAACGTGTATGGCAGCAGTGGTCAAATGAAGGTACCCACACTCGTAGGGCTGGCACAGGTCCAGCGCGACAGACAACTGTGAGAGAGAATCGCCGCATCATTCGGATGGCCCGGATGGAACCCCTTGCAACAGCAGCGCAAATTCGAGCAGCTGTGGCACGCCACGTTACACAACAAACAGTTGGTAATCGCATGCGTGCAGCTGGCTTACGAGCCCGTGTCCCTGCGGAAGGTGTTCCATTGACCCCACAACAGCGACGTGTAAGGCGGGTCTGGTGTCGAGAAAGATCGACGTGGGTCGACGAATGGCATAGGGTCGTCTTTAGTGATGAATCGCACTTCTGTCTTGCCCGCAGTGATCGCCGGAATCATGTGCGCCGACGTACCGGGAAGAGGGGCCGCCCAGATCTTATTGTCGAGAGGCACACAGGGCCAACACCAAGCATTATGGTCTGGGGAGCTATTGGCTTTAATGTGAAATCACAATTAGTGCTTGTTGAGGGCATTATGACTGCTCGACAGTACGTTGATAGGGTACTCAATCCTGTGGTTGTCCCTATGATGGCGAACATTGCTAATGGGATGTTTCAGCAGGACAATGCTCGAGTTCACACAGCACGCATCTCCAGAGAAGCTCTCCACGACATCACAACCTTAGAATGGGTCGCGAGATCCCCGGACCTCAGTCCTATTGAGCATGTGTGGGACATGATGGGTCGACAACTGGCCAACCGTCCTCAGCCACCCACAACTCTGGAACAACTGACCCGTGCAGTGCAGCAAGCATAAACCACAATTCCTCAGAAAGCGATCCAGGGCCTTATTGACTCCATGCCTCGACGAATTCATCAATGTATTGCAGCTCGTGGTGGGCACATCCTGTATTGATCGTTATCCAAACTTGCGGTCAGAGGGACCTGAAAGTATAATCATCGAATCACAACCGAACACTTGTTCTGCGTGTCCAATTACAGCAATGTAGCACCACTCCTTCTGGGTGTTGCAATTTCCATTTTCTTCAGTGTATGAAATACTCGGTCAAATGAAAAACCACACATTTTTTCTCTTTTAAGGAACAGTACTACGCTGCCGATCTAACAGTCCAAAGTTCCAGAGCTAGAATCACCAGGCCGCAGACAGCCGTGAGCTGTGAGGACTCATTAATTTGAGGGGAGGGTAGTGTAGGAGTACCGGATGAGTCGAAAAAACTCAATTCACTAACGCAAATTTTTCCTCCAAGCCTGAGGAGAAACCTCTTCTTCGCTGCTAATTTGGAATAAAATGAATGTAGAATTTAATAAAACTGTAGAGGAAGAAGCTTTCCTAGGAACGGCACCTTTCAGGTTTGAATTTTGAGTTATTTAGTGAATTGTGCTGCTATAATTTGGAATAGGCCGAAATTGTAATTCTAGATCAGATCATAAGTGAGCCTCTGCCATTATTCTGTTATTCCGTTCCAATCAGTGCGTCAGAGTAGGGATCGACTAGGTGGAATAGTATGATGAACCAGTGTGTTACATATCAGCAGTATCAGAATATGAATGAACCAGAGGTTTGGCATGCTAAAGAAGAAAGTTATCTAACTCCCCACCTATTTCCCGCCAATATTCAGGTAGGCTGTTATACTCGGTACGCAGCAGTAATCCCATTTATCGGAGATGAGTGGCAGTATAAGAGACAAAGAATATCACAACAAACAATAGTCAATGTAAAATTATTGTTCAGAAATTTTATAGCTTTCGATATTGTAGGCCTTCACATTTAGTTTTCTTTCGACTCTGGAATACCACTCTTATAATAGACGGTACGATAAAACTGAATAAAACATACATGATCGGAAATTGCATTCTCTATAGCTTTTGTTATGTTGTACTTTTCGATAGGACAAATAACATACTGTAGGTATTTAAAAATTTAATTTGAGGTGCCTTTCCCTAAACTGCCATTTCATTCAGGGTGAAGAAAATTGTTTATAGCTTAGACTGTAGTTTCCCATTCCCCGACTATATATACCGATTTTAATTGTATTCTGTTCACCCATTTTCTCGTGGCGCGGCGTTGATATGGACTTAGCAACAAAAATATTTCTTTCTTTATTTCTTATTTATTTCCATATAACTTTATTTATGTAGTATTTATCGATAGGACCACTAATAACATAAACATTTGAGAATTACATTTTGGGCCTTTCCTAAACTACCATTTCACTCAGCGTGAATAAAATGATTTATAGCCTAGATTATAGCGGCTCATTTCCCGACTTTACATACCGATTTTCATTAATTTTCCTTCAGCCGTTTCTTCGTGATGCGCGTACATACATACAAACAGATAGACAGACAGAATTTAGAGAAAAGAAAAAAATGCATTTCCTTGCTACTCTGGACAGTGCCGATACAGAAATACCATTCCTTTTAAATTCTGAGCGATGTACAGGCAAAACTCTTTATATATATATATATATATATATATATATATATATATATATATATATATAATTTATTGGTCGTTTATTACTTATTTTGTAGATTCTGTTGTATTATTTTATTTTTCTGATATTTAATTAATATTTTATTAGATATTTGCTGATTATTATTATTATTATTATTATTATTATTATTATTATTATTATTATTATTATTATTATTATTATTATTATATGATAACCATGTTCACTATTAGGAAACTAAACATCCCCCTTAAAGAAATGTTCGCCCCTGCAAATACAAATTTCTGTCATCCAAGTGCACAAGCCACCCATGAAGCATCAACCAAAAGTAATCAATTCCAGCAACAGAGGCCGTGGAATATAGTTACTGAAATGGTTTTATTAGTACGTGATTTCAACATAATGTGCAAACAAAATATGATTGTATAATACTACGCTCTTAATGTGAGCACATCTGTTCTCCAGAACAATTGGCATTAATACAATGCAGCTGTGGGCAAATGAAAGACTGATCCTAGTGATACCGTTAATAAAAGTCCTTCCTCAATAAATGTGAAAGGAAGATGATTGATTGCTGTTAGATTGCACAAAGCTGGGGATGAGAGCTCACAACCCTTTCTTCCTTCCTCCTCTCCAGATTATTATCAAGGCCAGCTATATTCTCATGGAAATCAGACAGCCACTTATAGTACTTCTTCACTGAAGCAGTGGCAGCTTGAAGCTTGCAACCGTGAATCATGATAAAACCTCTGACGTTAAATCTGGACGAAAATACATTATGGGGATGGGATATTAATGGCTCCGATAGGCTAGTATAGAAGGATACTTGGAAGTCACGCCTAGTTCAGGTCTGACAGTCCTACCAAATAAATTGCATTTTGGCACTCAAATCACAACCATTCGTTATTCCATTTTTTGCCTCTTCCATGCTAAAGACAATTCGAATAATAGTATGTTTGTATATTTGTAATGGATAAACTCAAAAACTACTGAACCGATTTTAAAAATTCTTTCACCTATAGAAAGCTACATTACTAGTGAGTAACATGGGCTGTATTTTATTTTCAAAAAAATTAGAGATCTCTGCGAAAACTAAAGTAATGTAGCCCAATCTATCAACAATTTGCCTATAAAAGTCATTATACTGTAGGTCAATATAGACAAAACATCGAATTTGTCGCACAAGGACGAGACAAAACTCATTTTAAGCCTCACGACGTGAAGAACAAAACTCTGTCAGCCCCTACGGACTTCAAAAATCAGGGTTCTAAGGGCCTGAAACCAATTATTATGGAGATATTGGCATCACACTGTCCCGCTCTAGGAATCGAATGAAGAAATGACCATGGCAACATCGTCTCAAGGATTCTACTGTAGAATACAGGCGTGTGGTTCGAAGTAGGCACTTGTTCAGGAATCTTGTACATCTAATCCAAGCGTATAGACGAAAATTATAATTTTAAAATGCTATTTATTCGGGGCGTCGACCTAAAAAGTGGAGACTAGACCAAGGAGAGATTCTGCTACACAGATGACTGTCTGGTAAAATGCATTGTGGGGGTAAGCCAACCCTATGGGTGGAGGTGGGGAGGAGGTGGCAATTAAAATAATCCAAACTCTTGTCGAATCCTTAGGTTTCGGGGTCGCTGAGATGAGCAGTGACAATCATCCTGTCGTTTAATTCTAAGTTCAGCCCCATCGGCATGGGGGTGAGACGGGGTGTAGAAAGTCCAAAAATGGCCCAGGTGTGCGTGCAACTCTCTGGTCGGGGCTGTACAGGTGGTGAAGTACAAGTCGTCACAATAACGAAATCTACAAAAAATCGCTTTACACATAATTAACAATCAATAAAGTGCCCGGACAGTGCCGGATAATATAGCCAGTTAATAATAATGGTATATGGCGTCCGGAGAGGCTTGATGCCGGCCTCTCGAATTGACGTCCATGGATGACCTGTGCATCTATGAGAATGGGGCCGTATCTAGTATGAAATCAACAGTAATGCTGAAGACAGCACAAACACCCCATTCCCAAGCCAGGTGAAATAACCAACCATATTTATCATCATCGCCATAATCTGGTGCAGAGTCCGCTCTTGGATCTTTGTACACAATTTTGCAAAGCGTAATTTCGTCTCAAGCCGACTATTTTCAAATTCACACTCGTGTCTTGCCAGCGCTACTTCAGTCGTTCGCGCATCATTGGCTGTTTACTATAAAATGAAGAGCCGAGTCAGCGATTTTGCTAGAAGCTGCACGCATGGCCATACCATCAAAGGCGCTTCTCTCACATGTTCTCAAGAATTCGCACAAAAACCATGAACTGAGCCAGTTGAAATGGATATCATATCTATCGACATGCAGGATCCATCGATCGCAAGTCCATGTACTTCCTCGTGTATCGACGATCCTATAAAGCATCAGCGATCAAAGTCTGAATATGGTGATGGTAGGCATGTCAATTTGTTGTCGAAGCGAGGTCAATTAAGGTGATCCACATCGCCCAGCGAAGCATTCAAATCTCCATTGAATGCAGTTTGCGTTCACTGATTTCGTCAGATGGCCGGCATTCTACTCCGTGTAGTGCAACTGAACGTGCTATTGTTCGGTATATTTTTATTTAAGATGTCGAGGCATTCTTTAGTCGCAAAGTACACCCGTATACTGGTTGCGTTTTATCTTCGTTCGCTGACGCCTCCGTCTTTGAGCAGTAGAGATTTAAGGTACCGGTACCTAAAACTTTTATTCTCCACCAGGTACCTTGTATCTCGATTGTACAATTAACCAAAGAACGTTAAAATCTTGACGTGCAAATATTTTTATGAAATATAATTTTTTTTAAAACTATTAATACTTGTTCAGGGTAAAACAAATTCGTACCCTCGACTCCAGATCGCGCAACTTTCCTCAGGCACATCCCCGATGGAAGTGACTTGCATATACATTTTTAATCACATACCAGCCTTGCTACCAATCTTAAATTTCTGGCAGTACCACGAATCGAACCAGGGCTTTCTACAGAGTTGGAGTTCAGAGGAGTGAAGAGTGTATTTAAATTGTGTAGGATGACATGAACAGTGACATAAAATATGTAAGTCTAAACGTCAATAGCCGGCCCCGTGGTGTAGGGGTAGCGTGCCTGCCTCTTACCCGGAGGCCCCGGCTTCGATTCCCGGTCAGGTCAGGGATTTTTACCTGGACCTGAGGGCTGGTTCGAGGTCCACTCAGCCTACGTGATTAGAACTGAGGAGCTATCTGACGGTGAGATAGCGGCCCCGGTCTAGAAAACCTCTACCGCTTCAAGGGCAGTGTCCTGGAGCGTGAGACTTTGGATTGGGGAATAAAACTGGGAAGGAGGACCAGAACCTCTCCCAGGCGGCCTCACTGCTCTGCCGAACAGGGGCCTTGTGAGGGGATGGGAAGATTGGAAGGGATTAGATAAGGAAGAGGTAAGGAAGCAGCCGTAGCCTTAAGTACCATCCCGGCATTTACCTGGAGGAGAAGTGGGAAACTACGGAAAACCACTTCGAGGATGGTTGAGGTGGGAATCGAAACCTCTCTACTCAGTTGACCTCCTGAGGCTGAGTGGACCCCGTTCCAGCCCTCGTACCACTTTTCAAATTTTGTGGCAGATCCGGTAATCGAACTCGGACATCCGCGGGTGACAGCTAATCACGCTAAACACTACACCACAGAGGCGGACTATTGATTATTTACACGAAGTTAACATATTAACAATAATTACAATTTTGAAATGAACTTTACAACTTTCAGAATACGGGCTCTGTTGACATTCTCGACTGCACACCTGTCTCATATTTGATATCAGGTATCTGGAAACCCTGACTTAAGAAAGTCTACTTGAAAGCACGAAAAATAATGCACAGTAGAGGATTATAGAATGTACAAATAACTAACTAATCGGGTATCCCACACACGAATAATCGAAAACTTAGTATTTGTGTTGTACGTACAACTGAGAAGTTCAAATTTATTTTTTAAATCTGCGATTAACAATGGAAAAAGCTCGTTCATTTAATGCGAGGCTCGTTTAACACACATGCCACATTACCAATGGCTACTGTGAACGAAGTAATAATGAATAATCAATTGTGTACTCGTTAGTCATGTTAACATATTCTACGGTTGTCAGCACATGCATGCCCATGACACTCACAATTTATTTTTATCACTACTCTTATCAAGTAAATTGTTTCCATTACGAATGATTCATTTAACAGTTTGAATTGTAACTAATTAGGGATTAACACGACAGTAAAAAGAATGGAATTAAGAAGTCACTCAAGTGAATTAAAAAATCTACAGCGGGCATTTGTTACCGTTGTTCGCTGATAAATTTTATTAATAAAATACTCGATTCTCCCTCCAGATGACGTATCTCATAGCCCTTCCCCATGCTGAATATTGAAGATTTAAAATAAAATTCGTGTCTACGCCTTGCACAGTGTAAATCCCTAGATTTTATATACGGCAAGAAAAATGTAATGCAACCCAACCTCTCATATGCGGCCTTCTGATATTGTAACCCTCCGATATTCGGCCTAGTTTCCGGAAATTAATTTATAAAAATAAATGACAAGTTAATCCCCTGTTTTCATGGAATTCCACGGTCTTTCCTCGGCAATACTCTTCTTCAAAAAGTACGAACATTTTCCCTTGTAGTTCTTGTTAATGTTCGAGGAGTGACGTTACGGATATCGGGTACCGGACGTCGATGGGGATGTGTCTGTTAAAATCTTTGATTATACTGTATTTACCTGCATTGCAAGATGTAAGCCTGTAGTATCGACAGCATCTTTCTCGATTGGTCATTTTTGCCAGTTGCTTAACGTCGCACCGACGCAGATAGGTCTTATGGCGACGATGGGAAGTAAAGGCCTAGGAATGGGAAGAAAGCGGACGTGGCTTTATTTAAGGTACAGCCTCAGCATTTGCCTGGAGTGAAAATTGGAAACCACGGGAAACCATCTTCAGGGCTGCCGACAGTGTGGTTCGAACCCACTATCTCCCGGATGCGAGCTTACAGCTGCGCGCTCCTAACCGCACGGTCAACTCGCCCCGTCTCTCGACTGGTCCTAATGCCGAGGAGAGATCAGTGAGACGTCTGCCCCGTGGTGATCTAGATGTATGTATGTTTAGTCATCAGCCCCAAGGCTGGTTGGATCCTCAACAGTTCCGCCATGAGCTGTCATAGATGGCCTAGGCATCACTGAAGAGGCGTACTAGGGAAATGAGGAGTGAGGTAGTTTCCCGTTGCTTTCCTCACCGAGCCAGAAGTTGCTATGACATATCAGTCTGCCAAGCCCACTGAAATGCATGCACCAACCGACCCTATGATCAATATTTTCACACCATTCATAGCAGGGACTGGCTGCGTGAGGAATGGCATTACTAGCATCGCTCATACCTCAGTCACTCTCATTTTGTCAAAGCCAAGGATAAGACAGAGACAGATCAATGAAAGTAACAAAATTGCTCTAGCCCATACCAGAAGACTTAGTGCACTGTAAACACTAGGTCCTGCCAGAAAAGGCATGGTGATCTAGATATAAAGCTGAAAGGAAAAGTGGGAGGTAGATTTAAATCTCTTTCGGTTTTAGTTTCTTCCAATGGGGAAGCTTCTATCTTACCTCTAGAACCACCGTGACTCTTTTTCTTCTTCTATTGCTTAATCCCATACTGTAGTGTCGCGGGTGCGAAATGAGTCACACATGTGGATTTCGCCCTTTTCTACGGCCGGGTGCCTTTCCTGACGCCAACCCTCTCTGCAGAGATGTGTTCACTATTGCTCGCTTCTGTGGTGGTCGGTAGATTGGTGTGTTGTCTGATGCACAGAGGACAAACACAAACACCCAGTCCCTGCGCCAGAAGAATTAATCATATGCTACTAAAATCCCCCTTCCCTGCATTCGAACCCGGGACCCTCTGAACCGGAGGTGTCAACGCGGATCATTCAACCAAGGAGTCAGACTACTATGACTCTTTTTTTCGCTATTTGTTTTACGTAGCACCGACACAGATAGGTTTTATGGCGACGATGGGATAGGAAAGGCTTAGGAAGGGGAAAGAAGCGGCCGTGGCCTTAATTAAGGTACAGCCCCAACATTTTCCTGGTGTGAAAATGGGAAACCACGGAAAACCATCTTTAGGGCTGCCGACAGTGGGGTTCGAACCCACTATGACTCTATTATTAGATAGTAATAAACATTTCCACCACTACGATACAGTGAAATTCGACGAGCCTAAACTACTACAAACATTGATAATTAGTATTTAGTCCGTTTACTGTCCAGGGTAAGTTTTTCCCCGGACTCAACGAGGAATCCCACCTCTACCACCTCAAGGGCAGTGTCCTGGAGTGTGAGACTTTGGGTAGGGGATACAACTGAAGTGGAAAACCAGTACCTCACCCAGGCGGCCTCACCTGCTGTGCTGAACAGGGGTCTTGTAAGGGGGGAATGGGAAGATTTGAAAGGATAGACAAGGAAGAGGGAAGGGAGCGGCCATATCTGGAGAAAAATTGGGAAACCAAGGAAAACCACTTCGAGGATGGCTGAAGTGGGCACCGAAATTCCTGCTACTCAGTTGACCTTCTGAGACTTAGTGGACCCCTTCAAATCCTCGTACCACTTTTCAAATTTCGTGGTAGAACCGGGAATCGAACCCGGTTCTCCGGTGGTGCCAACTGATCACACTAAACACTACATCACAGAGACGGACGAGGTTTAATAACAGAGCTAAAATTGCCAGTCCTTGTCATTGATTTGATGATTTCAAAGATAATTGTTTAAGAACAATTCCTCTTCCACCAGAAGAATTAATGGACAAAGAATACCACTCATGTTATGGCATGGCAGGGGAGGGAGATTTTAACTGACAGTCAGCCTGTAAAGAAGGCTCTACCTCTATCTACCTTCGTTACACACTTTCTGTCAATGAAGTTACTTGTGCGGGGGGGGGGGGGGGAGAGGGAAGAAGCGAAACTCCACCGATACCAGTATATGTGAGGAACTTTAGGAAGAGCATTAAAAGGTGAGATAAACTGAATTTATATTTCACAAAACCATGACTGTGCTTACTTTTATTTCAGAAAGTGGTACATGGGTAAATACAGCAGTTTAAAGAAATTAAATGCAGTCATCTGAAATGAGGTTTCTCAGAACAGTGAAATGATATACCCTGAAAGATACAAATATGAATGAAGAAATACAAAAACAATTCAATATCTTTTCAGTAAATGAAAGTAGGAAAGTTTCTGAATCCTTAGGTCAGAATAATAACATATCGATGAAGACGAAGAAAGTAGAAAATTTGAACCAGAATGTGTTGGGGTAACAGCTGAAAGTTTTGACGTAGAATACATACAGCATGGTATATATTGGCGAAATAAAGTACCTACAGTTGTCATTATGGGGTTGAAATGTCATTGTTGACATCCTATTTCTTAATTTTAAACTAATTGACACATCAAGACAGAGTGAATGTATAAAAGGTCTACGATATGAGAAAAAACAGATCCTCGTTGCCGGGACAAAACCTCCTATGTGATAATATTTTTGGAGGTATACTGACCCGCAGCACATACATTATGAAGAGCGAGAATGCCTTGAAAATATGCACGCAATATTGCACCTTACATGACAGAACCTTAGCGGCCAAAATTCTAAGCTAAAATATTTCACATAGGAGGTTTTGTCCCGGCAGCGACGAGATATTGTTATGCACCAGCCTCTTTTCCGTACTTCCTGAAAGGGGCTAGTGACAACTTTACAAATCTCATTTTTGTCCCGTATTGGCATCAACTCAAGTAAGGTTACGTTGAATGGAGAATCCCACCTTCCAATACTTATTTGTTTTTCATTGCTAATCCAGCGTATAATCAAATTACAATATTAAAAAGTACATGTTTCATTCCTAACATGGAACATCTTCAGCTAAATAAGATACAAAAAATAGGCACAAACGAAGTAAAAAAATACATATGATGATGATGATGATAACAATAATTTATAATAATTATTATCATTACTGTCATCATAAGTGCTTTTTACTTCGTTTATGTCCGACTCGTTGGCTGAATTGTCAGCGTACTGGCCTTCGGTTCAGAGGGTCCCGGGTTCGATTCCCGGCCGGGTCGGGGATTTTAACCTACATTGGTTAATTCCAATGGCCCGGGGGGCTGGGTGTTTGTGCCGTCCCCAACATCCCTGCAACTCACACACCACACATAACACTATCCTCCACGACAAAAAAACACAGTTACCTACACATGGCAGATGCCGCCCACCCTCATCGGAGGGTCTGCCTTACAAGGGCTGCACTCGGCTAGTAATAGCCACACGAAATTAAATTACTATTTATTTCGTCATGAACTAGAATACTTCACTTAGACTAATCAAATGACACCTCACACCGCGTGCTACCACGCCGGAGTCCAGCTGCTGGGCATAGCGATTTTAATACCTCAAGATGGCGGCGCTGTTACATCCCTGGATGACGTCATGCCGAAATTAGACTCGCACTACGAGGTATGAATGGCCCTTCCTTTTACCACGAGATATTGAACACTATCGTCGCATACGTTGTCAAGAAATTATTTCGATTTTAAATCTTTCGTGTTTTTGTAACTATCAGTGAAAATTGAGGTATTTTACGTCAATATTAATGTCCGGCTCCATGACTAAATTATTAGCGTGCTGGCTTTTGGTCCAAGTGGTCTCGAGTTCGATTCCCTGCCGGGTCAGGAATTTTAACCTCCATTTGTTATTACCGATGGTTTGAGGGCTGTGTGTGTTCAACATTATAATTCATCATAAGTAGGGCCCTATCCTCAACGACGCGCAGGTCCTTTATAAAGGGGTGGTGGTTGTAGTGGTGGTGATTAATGTTTTTAGAGGAAGTACAAAAAAACAACCATTCTCTATTAACACTAATCAGAAAATGTATTTGGTGGTAGGCGGTAGACTATTGTAACGGCCGCAGGGTTTTGAGTGTTTCGTAGACTTTATTAAATAATTGTTTTCGCTATTTCAGCTAACTTCCACCTGAGCGCGCGATTCAACACAGCCCTACCTCATAGCTAGGGCCCGGATATTTTAAAAATGCATAAGCGCATATGCAAGTGCATATTTTGAACGTTAGTGCATATTTAGACATATTTTCTCTTATGTGGGATTGATTATCTAAGATTTCAGAACGAAATGAAAAATCTAATGAGCTCTATATATGTTGTACATCTCTTGGCAATACGAGAAGCCTTCCCTGATCAAGGAAAGTGCTTTCAGTATCTCAGGCGGATAATGACCCTTTTCACAACAGCTATTTTCTTTTTTCAGACATTCAATCCATAATCAACTACATGAGTAGAATCAGGCCGTCTTTGCCAGAAGAATGTTCTAAGCAGTCAGTGCCAGTGTACAAGTATTGCCTAGTTACGTCCGTTGACGGAAAACGATCATTTGTAACGTACAAATTAATTCTGTCCCTGTTGATAAACTTAACCATGATAGGTTAAAATGACTGGTTGACATGTTAATGCAGTCAAACATAAAAGATATTCGGCAATGGGAGAACATATATAAATTCACAGACATTTCTAATGACATGAAATTATTACTTTCTGCCAAAAAGGGAAAATTAATGACTGTTTTAGAAAGTTTAGAAATTTATCTTACACAAAAAAG
Source organism: Anabrus simplex (assembly GCF_040414725.1). Taxonomy (NCBI): domain Eukaryota; kingdom Metazoa; phylum Arthropoda; class Insecta; order Orthoptera; family Tettigoniidae; genus Anabrus; species Anabrus simplex. Next base: position 86,766,606 of record NC_090265.1, on the reverse strand, counting down.
AAATAATTTTGAATCAGGTTTAAAGGATGGAAATTCATAAGATAACCCACTGTATAGACTAGCGTTATGATCATTTAAGGAACAAAAAGAAGAAAACTTGAAGATGTTAAATTTATATAGTATTTTCATTCAGTTCAACAAAATTTGATTTATTGATCGTTTTTATAATATTTCATAAGTTTTCTTTACTCATTGACATGGTGTATTAGGATACAAAACTTATTTGAGATTGTAAAAACAAAATATTGTGTCATGTTGTTTTATTCTTTGATCTGACCACTGATGAAGGGAACGGTTGAATTCCTGAAACACGTTTGGTTGAATAAATAATGTTCTTTCATTAATAAGTGTATTGACAAGGCTGATTCAAATATAACTATTTTAAATATTTCTGTACTTAATTCTGCCCGACAACAGAAAGTCATTGAACCCTGAACACATTGAAAAACTGATCATAACCCATTGTCATGCATAATTTTGTAAGCAATGAAACATGCTTATCAATTTAACACCGAGTTAAAATTAAATAATGCGTTTGGTAACTTAAGTGTACTTCGTATTATTTTAGTGTATATTTTCAACATTTTTAGTGCATATGAATCCGGGCCCTACTTATGACGTCACATATTTAACACACATTTTGCCTTATTTTGAAGCGCTGTTTCACGAAAGCTACGTTTCAGATTTTCGTCGTTTATCTGCGAATTGAGACTTTAAACATAATCGTGAGCTAAATACATTCGGTGATACACGCGTTCTATCCAAACACTAACAATATTTCTTTCCTTGTACCCGTTGTCGAGGAATATAAGTCTACGTAAAAAAAAGGGAAGAGATCCCACACTTAGAAAATTGAAGGTATCGGTCAAAGAAATACAAAGGCCATAAAGGGCTTAAAATATAAAACTCCCTCGGCCTCGGTACGTAATAGGGCCTACTGGCGGGGTCGGAGAATTTCAAGAGTTGGCCAGGGGAGGTCGGACAGGATAGATACAAATGAGGATCCTAGCACAAGTAAGTGCAAGCAAAGATAGGACTTGTTTTTTACACATACATCACATACATTATCATTATAGACTGTTATGCCTTTCAGCGTTCAGTCTGCAAGCCTCTGTGAATTTACTAAACGTCGCCACAATCCTCGATTTGCAACTAGTGTTGCGGCCTCATTCAGTTTTATACCTCTTATCTTTAAATCGTTAGAAACCGAGTCTAACCACCGTCGTCTTGGTCTCCCTCTACTTCTCTTACCCTCCATAGCAGAGTCCATTATTCTCCTAGGTAACCTATCATCCTCCATTCGCCTCACAGGACACCACCACCGAAGCCGGTTTATGCATACAGCTTCATCCATCGAGCTCATTCCTAAATTAGCCTTTATCTCCTCATTCCAAGTACCCTACTGCCATTGTTCCCACCTGTTTGTACCAGCAATCATTCTTGCTACTTTCATGTCTGTTACTTCTAACTTATGAATAAGGTATCCTGAGTCCACACAGCTTTCGCTCCTGTAAAGCAAAGTAGGTCTGAAAACAGACCGATGTAAAGATAGTTTCGTCTGGGAGCTCACTTTCTTCTTACAGAATACTGCTGATCGCAACTGCGAGCTCACTGTATTAGCTTTACGACACCTTGATTCAATCTCACTTACTATATTACCATCCTGGGAGAACATACAACCTAAATACTTGAAATTATCGACCTGTTCTAGCTTTGTATCACCAATCTGACATTCAATTCTGTTGAATGTCTTACCTACTTACATCAATTTAGTCTTCGAGAGGCTAATTTTCATACCAAACTCATTGCACCTATTTTCAAGTTCCAAGATATTAGACTGCAGGCTTTCGGCACAGTCTGCCATTAAGACCAAGTCGTCAGCATAGGCCAGACTGCTTACTACATTTCCACCTAACTGAATCCCTCCCTGCCATTTTATACCTTTCAGCAGATGATCCATGTCAACTACGAACAGCAAAGGTGAAAGATTACAGCCTTGTCTAAACCCCTGTAAGTACTCTGAACCAAGAACTCATTCTAAGCATCGGACCTTGTTTTTATCCTTTTATTTTTTATTTTTAAAATGCTTTTTGTTCGGGGCATCGACTCATGTGGATCTTTTGCCTCTACTGGCACTCATATTGTATGAACCTGCGTGTAACCGGAATGACGGTAGTATGGAATGTTGTCTGTGAGGAAACGAAGATTAAGGACGTCACACACACCCAGTCCCCGGGCCAGGGATATTAATCATTACAATTAAAAACCCCTGATCCGGCCGGGAATCGAACCTGGGGCCGCGGGACGACAGGCTGACGCGTTGCCCCGTATACCGTGGGGCCGGAGAAGATACGTCTTAGCTAAAGTCTCCGTGTTCTCCAACCCTAGCTCCCAAGTTAAGAGCCGCTGGGGACACCACTCTTAGTCACCTCTTACGACGCATTATTATAGTAATACGTAGTATTTAGGGCGCGGATTCATATGTACTAAAAACTCCAAAAATATGCATGCACATATGCACTAAAAATGTTGAAAATATGCAAGGAAATATGCGCTAAAAATAATACAAAGTACACTTATCAAACGCATTATTTAATTTTAACTCAGTGTCAAATTGATAAACATGTTTCATTGCTTACAAAATTATACATGGTAGTGGGTAATGAACAGTTCTTCAATGTTTTCAGGGTTCAATGACTTTCTGTTGTCGGGCTGAATTAAGTACAGAAATATTTAAAATGTCCGCCTCTGTGGTGTAGTGGTTAGTGTGATTAGCTGCCACCCCCAGAGGTTCGGGTTCGATTTCCGGCTCTGCCACCAAATTTGAAAAGTGGTACGATGGATGAAACGGGGTCCACTCAGCCTCGGGAGGTCAACTGAGTAGAGAAAGGTTCGATTCCCTCCTCAGCCATCCTGGAAGTGGTTTTCCGTGGTTTCCCACTTCTCCTCCAGGCAAATGCCGGGATGGTACCTAACTTAAGGCCACGGCCGCTTCCTTCCCTCTTCCTTGTCTATCCCTTCCAAACTTCCCATCTCCCCACAAGGCCCCTGTTCAGCATAGCAGGTGAGGTCGCCTGGGAGAGGTACTGGCCATCCTCCCCGGTTGTATCCCCCGACCTAGCGTCTGAAGCTCCAGGACACTGCCTTTGAGGCGGTAGAGGTGGGATACCTCGCTGAGCCCGAGGGAAAAGCAAACCCTGGAGGGTACGCAGATTAAGAAGAAGAATAAGAAGAATATTTAAAATATTTATATTTGAATCAGCCTTGTCAATATACTTATTAATGAAAGAAATGTTTTTATTCAACCAAACATGTTTCAGGAATTCAACCGTTCCCTTCATCAGTGGTCAGATCAAAGAATAAAACAACATAACACAAAATTTTGTTTTTACAATTTCAAAGAAGTATTGTATCCTAATACACCATGTCAATAAGTAAAGAAAATTTATGAAATATTATAAAAATGATCAATAAATCAAATTTTGTTGAACTGATTGGAAATCTATATATATAAAATAAGAGTTTTGTCTGTACATTGCTCAGAATTTGAAAATAATGGTATTTCTGTATCGGTCATATCCATAGTAACAAGAAAATGCACTTTTTACTTTTCCGTAATGTCTGTCTGTCTGTCTGTCTGTCTGTCTGTCTGTCTGTCTGTCTGTCTGTCTGTCTGTCTGTCTGTCTGTCTGTCTGTCTGTCTGTCTGTCTGTCTGTCTGTCTGTCTGTCTGTCTGTCTGTCTGTCTGTCTGTATGTACACGCATCACGAGAAAACGGTTGAAGAGAATTTAATGAAAATCTGTATGTGAAGTTGGGGGATGAGCCTCTACAATCTAGGCTATAAATCATTTTACTCACGCTGAGTGAAATGGTAGTTTAGGGGAAGGCCTAAAATTTAATTCTCAAATATTGTTGTTATTAGTAGTCCTATCTTGATGAAAATCGGTATGCAAAGTCAGGAAATAAGTCACTATAGTCTAGGCTGTAAATTATTTTATTCACGCTGAGTGAAATGGCAGTTTAGGGGAAGGCCTAAAATGTAATTCTCAAATATTTCTTATTAGAGGTGTAATTGATGAATGCTACATAACTAAGATTATATAGTATTAAATTTCCTATTATTCATGTCTTATACATTGTTACCGTACTGGCTATGATCACAAACATATTCATGAATTTGGATTTTGTTACTAACTCCATATCAGCGCCGAGTAACGAGAAAATGGGTAAATAGTATTTAATGAAAATCGATATGTAAAGTCGGAGAATAAGAAACTACAGTTTATGGCGTAAAATATTTTACAAATCACAGAGTCGAAAGAAAACTAAATGTGTAGGCCTACAATATAGAAAGCTCATAACATTGATCAACAATAACATTACATTGACCATGGTTTGTCGTGATGTGCTTTGCGTCTTCTGTTACCCCTCATCTCCGGTAGATGGGATTACTGCTGCGTACAGAGTATTTTTTATTTACGTCGCACCGACATAGATAGGTTTTATGGCGACGATGGGATAGGAAAGGGCTGGGAGTGCCTTAGGCCTTAATTAAGGTACAGGCGCAGCATTTGACTGGTGTGAAAGTGGGAAACCACGGAATACCATCTTCAGCGCTGCCGCCAATGGGGTTCGAATCCACTATCTCTCGAATGCAAGCTCACAGCTGCGCACCGCTAACCACACGGTCAACTCGCCCAGTCGTACAGAGTGTAACAGCCTGCCTGAATATTGATGGGAAGTAGCTGGGTAGTTAGATAACTTTCTTCTTTAGCATGCCATTCCCCTGGTTTATAAATTTTCTGATACTACTGGTACGTAACACACTGTATCATCATAGCATTCGGGCTATTCAATCCCCACTCTGAGGCACTGATTGGAATGAACAGTGTGCATATTTAGCGGAATAATGGCAGATGAGTGTTCATGGCAATCTGCGGCCTGGTCATCCCAGCTCTAGTACTTTGGACTATTCGATTGGCACCGCAATCTAACCGCAACACTGTTCGTTAAAAGTGATAAAACGTGTGGCTTTCCATTTGATCGAGTATTTTATATGATAGCATTGCTTTTAATCGCTACATTCATACGTTTTTGTAGTGACCTATGTTGATTTCAGTTAGGAAAACCACAAAGTCATTCTTTCTGAGAATCCCGTAGCGAAGCACGGGTACATCAGCTAGTACTATATAAATTTAACATCTTCAAGTTTTTCTTCTTTTTGTTCCTTAAATTATCATAATACTAGTCTATACAGTGGGTTAAATTCTGAATTTCTCTCATTTAAACCTGATTCAAAATTATTTATTTTTTGTGTAAGATAAATTTCTAAACTTTCCTTAACAGTCATTAATTTTCCCTTTTTGGCCGAATGTAATAATTTTATGTCATTAGAAATGTCTGTGAATTTATATATGTTCTCCCATTGCCGAATATCTTTTATGTTTGACTGAAATAACATGTCAAACAGTCATTTTAACCTATCATGGTTAAGTTTATCAACACGGACAGAATTATATAGAGTTCATTAGATTTTTCATTTAGTTCAGAAATTTTAGATAATCAATACACATAAGAGAGAATATATATAAACATGCACTAACGTTCAAAATATGCACTCCCATATGCGCATATGTATTTTTAAAATATCCGGGCCCTAGTAATATTAATATCAAAGCTGAAGTTGACAGGTACCATAATTAAGGAATTTATTTATTTATTTACTAATTTATTTATTTATTTATTTATTTACTTATTTATTTATTTATTTATTTATTTATTTATTTATTTATTTATTTATTTATTTATTTATTTATTTGGAAAACCAAAACAGCGAGAAGTCGAATTACAGAGTCCCGCAATGAAAAATAAATTTGCAATGGCAAACATAATAAAATAAGTGAAAGAAACAATGAGAAAAATAATCTGATAACAAAAGTAGCGGAAGAAAATTAAAAACTAAGAAAATAAGCGTATTTATTTAACAATAAAACATAAAGACAAAATAAAAGAACGAGGAAAATTAAAGATTGAAAGTAAAACGAAGAGGAGAACTTATAGCTAGAGAGAGTAAGATAAATACTGATTTTACACATAAGTAACGATATAGTACAGTAAAAGAAATTACATTATGTACCACAGAGGGGACAGCAATGAACAGAGCAAAAAAGGAATTTGAAGGAAATGAGCTAGGTTAAGTTAACGAATAACAGATTAAAGGAGGTCCGTCTCCGTGGTGTAGTGGTTAGTGTGATTAGCTGCCACCCCAGGAGGCCCGGGTTCGATTGCCGGCTCTGCCACGAAATTTGAAAAGTGGTACGAGGGCTGGAACGGGGTCCACTCAGCCTCGGGAGGTCAACTTAGTAGAGGTGGGTTCGATTCCCACCTCAGCCATCCTGGAAGTGGTTTTCCGTGGTTTCCCACTTCTCCTCCAGGCAAATGCCGGGATGGTAACTAACTTAAGGCCACGGCCGTTTCCTTCCCACTTCCTTGTCTATCCCTTCCAATCTTCCCACCCCCCACAAGTCCCCTGTTCAGCATAGCAGGTGAGGCCGCCCGGGCGAGGTACTGGTCATCCTCCCCAGCTGTATCCCCGACCCAGAATCTGAAGCTCCAGGACACTGCCCTTGAGGCGGTAAGGTGGGATCCCTCGCAGAGTCCGAGGGAAAAACCGACCCTGGAGGTTAAACAGATTAAGAAGAAGATTATAGGAGGCATACGAAGGAAAATCATCCAAGTTCCTGTCAGAAGATAGTTTAAGAGGGTTGGAATGCAGACAAATGAAGTTCTTTGAGCAAGAGAGAAACGGGAATACGGAGTATGAAGGGGGTGGATTTATCCTGGTTTTGCGAGAAAGAAAGAAAACATTAACAGCGTTATATAAAACTAAAGCAAGCCTCATGACGCAAGAGCCCCGAAGGGCTTGGCCTACCGAGCGACCGCTGCTTAGCCTGGTGACCTGCAGATTATGAAGTGTCGTGTGGTCAGCACGACGAATCCTCTCAGCCGTTATGCTTGGCTTTCTTGACCATCTCACCGTCAGATAGTTCCTCAATTGTAATCACGTGGGGTGAGGATACCTCGAACCAGCCCTAAGATCCAGGTAAAAAAGTCCTGACCTGGCCGGGAATCGAACCCGCGGCCTCCGACTAGCAAAAAGGCATAATACCCCTACACCGTGGGGCCGGCATAGGAATCTGATGTCGGCTAATTTCCTGCGACTAGATAACGGGCGGAGGTTTAACTTAACTTATGCAGTATCTGATGTTTCGACAATGGCACAGAAGAATGACTGCACGCTGTCAATGTGATTCAGATTAGTAAGTGAAGAAGTGGACCAAATGGTAGAGGCGAATTCAAATCGGTAGAATGCAAGATACATAGTAGGCTCTGAGGACGTGGATATCGGTGATGTCAGAAAATTGCGCACGTGTTAGTTTTTCGTACCATAGACCAGATACTCTACCGTTTAGCACATATTCCGATATGCAGAATGCAAAGCAAAATATCACCACTTTAATCAGCACAGTTGCAAATAAAGATGATCAACATTATTTTTACATCCATTAATCTCCGTCAGCACGATGTGTTGCCGAAATTCACTAAAATTTATGGGGAGATTTTTAATCCAGCTTGTTGGCAGACTTCGTGAGGGGAAAAGTAGAATTGCAATCCAGTCAATGACAATCGACATCTGTTATCAAAATTTATTGGGAGGTGATATCGCCTCTTTAATTTATTTCACCCATCTTTCTTTCCTTTCTAAAACTTTCATTTTATTTCACCGTTTTATTTCCTTTCTATCTTTGTCTCTCCTCGTCCCTTTATAACATTCTTCTTTCTGAAAGCGATTCAATTATCTTCTGTCAATTCTCAGATCGTGAAGGCAATTTTCCAAGTTATACTTTATCATCTCGCAGATCTTGGGGAAGTTTTGATGGAACATTTTATTAGAAAAATGAGGTCATAAAAGCTTGGATGTGCTACTCTAGTTTGCTTAGTTATAATAAGTAGTTGAGTACTTCTGGAAGTTCAACTCGAGATAAAGAAAATAGAAAACTGGGAGAAGAACAACGAATACATGATGCTCCAACTTTCCCTACGAAAGTCTTACGCAACACTTGACCAGGACTTTTTGGCTTAACCCTTGGCAGACAAGTGCTTGGCTACTTCTGAAGGTCAACTTTTATATATTACCTGGAGAGGTGCAGAGGTTCTGGGAATTCATTCTTAAGGCGGAACACTTAACGAAAATGGAAATGAAGAATTTGCCGGTAACTTCTCTTATATTTCAATTTATGTATAACACGTTTCGATAACCCTAAATTTAGCATTTCTTGGGAAACAACTCGTTTAGCAGATTTAGCTTTCGGAGACGACATTGAACTGCTTGGTGGCACAAACCCCACGCTTGCAGGATATTACCACCAGCTCACATAGTGAAGCCAAAAACTACTACTAAAACGTCTTTTATACATCCCTGAAGGGGACGGCGGGCCTCCTGGACTGTAACACCGTCTCTCAGGCGAGGATATTTGATACGGTGAAGGAGATGCTCGGTGAAGGTGAGAAGGTTGGCGGCCGTTGCCGATACTAGGAACTGTCCCGGCATTCGCCATAGTGAAGGAGAATGGAAAACCACGGAAAACCATTCTCAGGACAGCCGACGATGGAGACCAGCCCCTCTCCGTCTCCCGAATTCAAAGGTATAGAGCCACGGCAGAGCTGCGGCCATGCCTCCTCTGTTCGCTTGGTCGGTCGGAGTGCAGAGCCTTCGAACCACGGACCAGCCGTGGCAACCTATAGGCCGAAGTCCACTCTGAGCTAAACTGAGTGGCTCAGACGGTTGAGGCCCTGGCTTACTGAGCCCAACTGGCAGATTCGATCCTGGCTCAGTCCGGTGGTATTTGAAGGTGCTCAAATACGTCAGCCTCGTGTCTGTAGATTTACTGGCACGTGAAACAACTCCTGCGGGACTAAATTCTTGCTCCTAAGCGTCTCCAAAAGCCGTAAGAAGTAGTTACCGGGACGTAAAGCAAATAACATTATTTATTAAGCCATCCTACGATTAAGCCAGTAAGATCGTCTTATGTTTAAATACAGAGAAAACCAACTTCATGCAGATGGGTGAAGCTCAAGACAACACGCCCGTAAACAGGCCGCGGTCAGGCTACAGAACAAGCTGAACAGTTCACCTATCTTGGCATTATTATTGTCACCGCTCGAGGAACGGAGAAATGCGTACATTTTCGGATTGGATTGGGATCAGTCGTATTTCGGCATTTGCTTAAAATATTGTCAAAAAGCAGCGATTGGTACTACTATAAAAATAAAACTCTTCGAGAGCGTTGCCAGTGAAACATGGATCTTTACAACCAACGCAATTAATCAGCTGAATGTTCTTCAACAACATTGCTTTCGAAGAGGTCTGTGCGTCCACAGAGTAATCATATCACTAACGAAAATAATATTATGGAGATCGGACTCAGAGCATCGGTCAGCTACTGTGACTAGGTGTCCAATGCAACTAGGTGGCCATGTAACAAGCATGCCAGAATAGCGTCATCCTAAAGTAAACTGGAAACAAGGCCGCCCTCATCGCTGGAAAATATTTGCTGTCCAATATGGTCCGCACAAGACCATATCGATGGCCTAGTTCTATACCACGTATGTGTCAATGCTCTTCCTATCCATTATTCACCTTAAGACTGCTCACGCCTCTAAGTCGCACATGGATATGCGGTTCTGTATGAGTTGCGCCGAGTAAAAGTTGCGCCGAGTATAATTTGCGCCGTGGAGATTCCCCGCCGCGACTAGAAGTGGTTTGACAGCTGTCTTAAGCATCTGCTACCTGCGCTGCACCGCAGGGGGTTATTTCCAAGTTCAAGGAATGTCTGTGAATATCTGTAGTACTGAGATTTTGAAATTAATATATAAAAAATATCATTCACTTTATCTTTTTTTTTGCTAGTTGTTTTGCGTCGCACCGACACAGATAGGTCTTACGGCGACGATGGGACAGGAAAGGGCTAGGAGTGGGAAGAAAGCGGCCGTGGCCTTAATTAAGGTACAGCCCCAGCATTTGCCAGGTGTGAAGATGGGAAACCACGGAAAACCATCTTCAGGGCTGCCGACAGTGGGGTTCGAACCTACTATCTCCCGTATACTGGATACTGGCCGCACTTAAGCGACTGCAGCTATCGAGCTCAGTATTCACTCTATCAATGTTGGTTTCTTGCATATTTAGAAAAACTGCATCGTATTTATATCAGTGGGTGAAATGTGTATAACTACGTAGTTTGACTTAATTTACGAACCAAGTGTGGAAACATGTAATCAGTCTTTCAGTCTTATGAAGAATATCCACAGCCTGTTTGTAGCTAACTGACAGGGTCAGGAATAGAATGAATGAAGGATGAAATACTACTAAAGGAAAAAATGCGAGATCTGACGTGCTTTTGCGGACATTAATGGATGGCAAATGGAATGTAGCGAATTTGTTGAATAAAGAATGACCAGTGAAAACAGAAAAAAACTGTCTCACCCTACGTTTCCCCGACATGCACCCTTTATGAAGTGATAGGGCTCAAGAATGAACCATAGCTACTAACAAAGAAAGGAAATTGTGTGCCCTGGCGAGGCCTGTCGCATTTCCCTGGGTATGAAAGATTAATAAATGACAAATGAAATTATTTCAAACAGTGATGCTGATATAAATATGAAGAAATCAGAAATAATATTTTTTTTGCTATGGGCTTTACGTCGCACCGACACAGATAGGTCTTATGGCGACGATGGGATAGGAAAGGCCTAGGAGTTGGAAGGAAGCGGCCGTGGCCTTAATTAAGGTACAGCCCCAGCATTTGCCTGGTGTGAAAATGGGAAACCACGGAAAACCATTTTCAGGGCAGCCGATAGTGGGATTCGAACCTACTATCTCCCGGATGCTAACTTCATAGCCGCGCGCCTCTACGCGCACGGCCAACTCGCCCGGTAAATAATATTTTGAACGCCAGCTTTGTCCAGCATAAACGCTCTCTAAAGTTATCGTAGATTTAACCCCCGGAGCAGTGATGGGAAGCCTACGTTCCATCAGCGTCACGAAGAAGCTTCTTAAATCTTAACAATAACTGAAATTTACAGTTTTCCGTCGCAAATGTTCATTCTATCAGGGTTGTTTCATTATGTCTTATTGAGACGATTTCCGTTGAACTTAAAACAGACGCTTAAGTATTACTTGAATGATTCGACATTATTTAACAAACCAAGTCTAGCAATACAGAAAGCGGCCATTCGGCTTTGTCATCCTTATGAAAACTAATGCCTATATTGCACCCTGGTGGGGGTATGATAAGCGTCATGCAATTGAAACTATGATGAATTATTGAGGAATATATATTTCATGTTCAGAATAAATAGTATCTTACTGTACGTACAGTAAGAACAGGCCAGGCCGAGATGGCAGGTTTCACCATACCACAGACTCTTGTCTCCAGTGAGATTAACAAACACAATGGGGGGACAGAATTAGGTTTCTCAGAATTTGTCACAACAAGGAAAGAGAGAGGGTAACTTGTTGCCAAAGTTTTCATAGCCCCGGGCAGTCTTGGTAGTAGCAACAGCGCAGGGAGCCGTGTGCAAAATTCTGAGAAATGATGGCGAGGTATCTCCATGTAACTAGCCGGAGTGGGACACGGGGTTGGCACTAGAAGAAAAAAATGTGAGCCTTCCCGGTCACGTGGGTAAGGTGGACCAATGGAAAAATTCACTTGACCAAAGCAAGGTGACAACTTCGTATTGTAAGAAGCACTAGCGAGGCTAACTCCGTGGATTAAACTTATAGAAAAAAGTCAAGTATCGATTCACAATAAAGTGGAATTTAGGAGCCTTACTATACCATAAAACTTATATAAAGTTAATAATTGCGGGAGATTGCATGGTGTAATTCTGAGAATTCATGGACGCTATTCGTTGATTGGCTGAAAGCAAAGGACGCCACAATAGAGCGCGAAACCCCGAGCCGGGTTACGGCAGCTAAATTCGCGAATATATCCATTACCAGCGAACGATAATAGTTGAGAATTGGTATAGAGCATTTGAGAACATAATTACATCATTGGATCATATATATAAGCCACCGGCCAAACTGCAAACTGTCGTATGAAGATATCGGGACTGTGCGTTCCAAGATGACCTCCGTTGAACTCGGAAGAGAGGGGATACAAGTATAAATATGAGGTCGTACACTAGGACGGGAGTACTTCTGACAAAGTGTTCGGGCGGATACCACGCCCGTGGTACGTGACTACTTTTGACAAAGCGTTCGAGCCGTGACTACGCCAGGGGTGCGAGTGTGTACTTACTCAAAGTAGAGTTCGAAGTATTATATTGTTACATAGTGCAGTGATTCATGACGTGATGTAGCTCATATTACGGACTTGAGCAGTCTACTAGTATGAAGTGTTTTAAATAGACAGGACTCAGTAAAGCATAACTTACGGAGTGTGAGATTCTACCAACAGATTAGGAAGTGCGTTACATGAGAACGGTCACGAGTGTTTATGTCACCTAGTAAACAGTCGATTCTAAACTGATACCTGGTCAGCTACACGAACGTGAGACGGGAAATTCAAGTGCGCGCACGGGCCGTTGTAAAGGGGATCCCGAGGTATCCCACGTTCCTAGTGTCCGGGAAAGGAATGAAGAATATAAATTTACATTAAGTGGGCTAGATACAAGGCCGAGAGTGTAAAATTTGTGAATAGAATTTAGGGTGGAAATTATTCCAAAGTGCAACAGTTAATTTATTTGTTTTTATTCAGAATGTGTAAAGTTGGAAAGGGTCAAGGATTAATTCTTCAAGCTGGCATGAATACCAGCGAGATGCATTGCTAAAAACCGGAGGGGCTATGGCTTCTCGTCCGGTTTTAGCAGACTACAATGGCAGAGTTGAGTACCTTTTAATGTATTAATAGATAGCTATCGTTAGGGGGAGGAAATCATATTTTATCATGGTAACTTGATTGTGAAACGAGCCGTTACGGCTCGTATAAATTCAAAGATAGATAGACAAAGGGACAAATTAATATGTAGATTAGATCAAGCACTCATCATAATTTTGGTTATTAAATAGAGTATAGTAGGGTTGAGTTGTTCATTCAAGTGCTGGAGTTGTTTGCTACGAATATGGAGCACGTTTCACATAAAGTTAATGTAAATATTCATTTAGAAGTGCTTCCAAAGTGGGTTTCCGTTATCGGAACTTTTATAGATATTCAGGCATGTTGTTAAGATAATCCAGAGGTAGGATTGCCAAGTGATTTAAATTGTTGTGGGACGGAATGAAGTCCATTGATATGTGTGTAAATATCGCGAAGTTCGCCAGTGGACAAAATAATAATAGTCTGTACAAGTGTCGAAGTAGGACATTAGAATTTGGTAATGTGTAAAGGCGTGTTTAATAATAATCTTTGAGAATAAAGGCACGGGCCTAGTTGGATAGTATGTTTGCAAATTAAAGTATTTAAATGTGGAGATCACCTGTGCCGTGAATAATTATAATTTGTGCAGTGAATCCGGTTTTAACACTAAATGTTTGATTTAACGTTTTTTTTGGACTCCATAATAATCATAAATAATTTTGGTAGAAACGAGATAGGCACTGTTATAATGTGGTCACGCTATGTTTGAGATCCAGAGGGATTTGAGCTAAAGGTTGAGATTTGGAGTTTTGTGGGACAGAAATCCGGCCCGAAATGAAAGTGAATTGTACTGGTGTTGATGAAGAAATAGATGGATCTTAAGGCCCACATAAAGGTTGTATTTATATACCGGTGTATTGAGTGGTAGAATAGAGTCCACACACCGAGGGTTAATTGGTGAGAATGTTTTGAAGAGTTCCAATGGATAAATGGACTTCAAAATGGAAAAAGGAAGGAATAATTTAACACTTGCAGAGATTGGAGGTATTTGCCCAACTGCGAGGTGTTATGGGATTTGAGAATTGTCTTGGGAGCATATGGTCTCCATGAATTAACGGCAGTACGAAAATGAGGTGGCGGATTCGAACCCTAGTATGTCCTGACCGATATGAATTCGGATCTTGGTGATTTCTGTTTGGGAGAGAACGTATGTGACCAAATTATAAAGATGGGGAATAAAAATAAAGATTCTCGAAAGTAATAATAATAATAATATTCCAAGTAAATCATATCTGGATTGATTAGTGCCAAAATAAATAGGAATTGTAAAAGGGGTTATGCGTTAAACATATTAAGAGTGGACTACCGTGTAACAGGCGAAATTAAATTTTTTTAAAAATAATAATAATAATAATAATAATAAAATAAAAAAAGTACTTTTTTTTGAAGAAGAATTAATTTTTTTTATAATTTGGACATAATTATGATGTTGGGAGTTGAAATGAAAAATTTGAGATTTTTAACTAATAATAATAATAAGGAGAATATTTGAAGAAGGAGAAGAAGAATTATCAACGAAGGTACTTTTATTTATTTCAGATGAAAATAAATAAAATCGCGAAAAGTTGAAATATTAGTCCGAGGATGATTACGGGTTACGATAATCATGATCTCTACAGATAAGGATAATAATAATAATAATAATAATAATAATAATAATAATAATAATAATAAAAATAATATTTAATAAAATATTTTTTTATTTTATTTAATTTTCTTATTATTTCGGATGATGATGATGGATGATACTAGGGAAGTCAGCTGGCGAATTAACGAAATAATGTCAATTGGTTGTAAATAATAAGTTAAGTTAATATGTGTAAATGAAGGCAAATCCCTACATCTGGACCATTAGGTTAGAGTCCCTTTGTCGCATTCCTTCAACTAACGATTAGCATATCTTGGTTAGGAACCCGGGGAGAGTTTGTACTTTCCCGGGTTGGTCTCATCTCAATTAAAGTAGAGGCGATAACATGGTCCATGTGATCGCGCCTACTTAGCCAACAGGTTCTCGGTCCATGATCAAATATGGTCATGGTGTTAACGAAGGTAAATCTGATACCTTCAGATATCAACGGTTCTACCACCAAAATGGAAGGGTGGTCAAAAGTGACAAATATTATGTAATCATTTTTCAGGAATAATTTGCCAAATTACCGGCAAATCAAGGGTCAACAGATTTTGATTGTGTGTAAAATTTCATTTGTTTACTTAAATAAATGCTCCTTTAGCATTTGCAAGGAAACAGTTCCAGGTTCTTGTTCTTGTAGAATAGTAAACCCTTGGTGACCGTTTAAATATCCGTCCCCATTCCTAGGACGGAGCCTTCATAATTTCCCTTTGATCTGAATATATATATATCAATTTGTGTGTTTTATGAGGAGCCTTAAAGATAAAGATTAGAGTGTCCCGTTCAACCCTGTAGTACTGATTGGATGGCGCCCTTACATTTAGTTTGAGATCTTATATCTCAAAACATTATATTTTTATTGAGTAGTAGTTGCGATGGATTCGGACCGTAACACTCCCTGAGATAAATGCTGGTTGGGACTCAGGCTTTGAGCGGGTACAATATACATTATTTAAATTTAAGGGGTAAGTAGGGAGTGGACACTGTCACATTCTGAAACACTAAACTTCCCTGTAGAATTCCCAAAACAAGACCTCTAGTTCCTAGAATGATTAATGACCACAGCGCAAGTTATACTGATTTTAACACGGCGTAACTTATACTCGGCGCAACTCATACGACACCGGATATGCAATCCATCAGGACATTGTTTTTGTGTTCATGTTTCAATACTAACGAGTAAAGGAGAATGAACCTTACTGCACCGTACTGTAGGAAATTATGTTGTTGTGGAGTATTTACGCACTCCTACATGGCTAAATGGTTAGCGTGCTGGCCCTTGGTCCAGAGGATCCCGAATTCGATTCCCGGCCGGGTCGGGGACTTAAATCTTCATTACTGTAGTTAATTCCGATGACTCGGGGCTGGGTGTGCATGTGACACGCAGGTCGCCAATACGACGTCAACTCGAAAGAACTGAACCAGGCCTTTTCGGAAATCACACGCCCCTCACATGTATTTAAAGTTCATTTTCCTTCATACACTGGTATAGGAAAATTAACACAACGAAAAATGTTCTGATGGACTGTGGTTACGAGGACTGATGAGTCTTAACAAAAATAATGGATAGGAAGAGCATTGTGCGACACGAGGTTTTGTTCCTGCAGTGACGATATGATGATGATGATGATGATGATGACAGCACGTTTCGATGAAGACCTAGTTTCATTGAACATGTTTAGAAGAAGAAGCGGTTTCTCTTCGGAAAACCATCTTAAGGGTTGCCGACAGTGGGATTCGAACCCACTATCTCCCGGATGCAAGCTCACAGCCGCGTGCCCTCACCGACGGCCAACTCGCCCAGTTTTCTCATCTTCAAACCAGGCAAATGCTGGGACTGCATCTTAATTAAGTACACTCCTAGGCCTTTCGTAACCCACTGTCGCCATAAGATCTATCTGTGACGGTGAGACGGAAAGCAAATTGTAGAAAGAAAGAAAGTCTACCCCTCCCACCTCCTAATATGATATGCGTGAACCAATCAACTTCGAACTATGTTGTACACACGCATATCCCCTACTTACCCCTCGCTGAAACTCGTTGGACTCTTTGTCTTTAGATAGTGTTGAGATCGACTTTGAAGAATTGTGTTCAGCAATACCTAAAGAAAAATCTTCGAAGTCCTACTGGCTTAAGCAGTGAATCACTGAAGATCGTAATTTCACTACCGATGGAAGAGTAGTCTTTTGCCAAGGTCGAAGTAACGGGGTAAGTTCATTTTTCCCTTTTACCTTTTTCGAGCTTGAGGGCTTCAATCGTATTTCGCTGCAGCATTTTTAGGCCTATTTATGTATTATGGCAAGTTGTTTTGTTGTAACGCTACATAATTCAGGGCATGGACGATGAGGATGCTGTTTGTATAAGACAAGCAAAGAAAGTCATGCCCTGCCCATCGGTTCGATCACACTTGGCGTTCCTGAAGGAGTCTTCAGGAAGTTCCGGGAGTCATCACAGAGTTGTAGAGGAGTAGTATGGCCCCTGTGGAATCCATTAGGATTGGGAAATAGGTTAGGGCATAAACATTCAAGCTGTTTTGGTCTTTTCAGTCGTGAAATTACCAGCGTTTCTCCTCAGTGTAGCAGTGGGCTAATTAGCTGAATAAGATTGATGAGTAAGGGGATATCTTCTGTGTACATATGGGAAGGTAACCGCTAACACGGAATTCATAGGGTCTTGCAATGAAATCCAGGGTGGAAAGTGAGACTAAAAGTAGCCAATGTGCTACGAGGTGAGGTCGGTGAAGCAGTGGACCTAAAACCAGATGGACTGTCTTCACTGACGTTGTGTACCATCACTTCAAGTGATATTCAGAGATCCTTCCCACAGTACAGAAATATTCTTCATGATAGCAGAACACAATTGTTACCGGAAAATATTGAACATTTGTTGGACGTAAACTCCTTTCATTGCCATTGAATGAACTGAAAATGAAAACCTACAACCTGTTTACCAGTCATTGACCGGGTCAGGGATGTGATGAATTAGTACGATGGGGTCGCCACTCCCAAAGTGATATATTAATGACTGATAAATGCTATGAAATGAGAATGGAGAGTGTTGCTGGATTGAAAGATGACAGGGAAAACCGGAGTACCCGGAGAAAAACCTGTCCCGCCTCTGCTTTGTCCAACACAAATCTCACATGGAGTGACCGGGATTTGAACCACGGTACCCAGCGGTGAGAGGCCGACGCGCTGCCGTCTGAGCCACGGAGGCTCCATTGAATGAACTAATATATTTTAAATACTTTTCACGTCTATTTGGTAGCCTATTTTATACAATGGTCACTATTTACGTGCCTCTTTTGGCTAATTTAAGTGCATAAATGCCTCCCTATTTTAACTGCTTTAGTGCCCATAAATCGTGCTTGTATTAGACCGTTTAGAAATATTCAGTCCATCACTCCTTGTGTCTGGAAACGTATAAGCAGGGTCCGTACACTGTTTGGAAACTGACTTAAATGCTACTGTTCTTCTGCTAGTTTGTGGATCAGCATACCATATTTTAACTTACATACATCAACGTTTTGAGTGCATGAAATCACAATACTCCTCCCTTGTCTGAATTGGCCGCTAGTACAGTAAGCTTCACTTGGCCAGAAATTCTCAAAGACGTTCTTGCCCTGTTGTATGTGAAATATGGTTCACGTACACTATCTGAATCCCGTTTGTGAACTGTTCTGTAAGGGGAAGAGAAGTTGATAGGGCCTTGAATACCCGAGACGGTGAAAGGTGGGGAGGGAATGATTCTATCGCCTTTAGACATTGATGTATCGTCCACTACTTTTCAAATGTCTCCTTCTTAGGGTTCGAGAAAAAGATATTGACACTAAATCTGACTTAAATTACGTTAAACTAAAGGTACAGTCTTGAGTAAAATAATGCACTTATGTATTCAATTCCCTTTTATTCCTTCAAGGCTCTTCTCCTAGATTTTTTTTTTTGCTAGGGGCTTTACGTCGCACCGACACAGATAGGTCTTATGGCGACGATGCGATAGGAAAGGCCTAGGAGTTGGCAGGAAGCGGCCGTGGCCTTAATTAAGGTACAGCCCCAGCATTTGCCTGGTGTGAAAATGGGAAACCACGGAAAACCATTTTCAGGGCTGCCGATAGTGGGATTCGAACCTGCTATCACCAGGATGCAAGCTCACAGCCGCGCGCCTCTACGCGCACGGCCAACTCGCCCGGTTTCTCCTAGATTAACAAAACCTGGATTAGTTATAACCAACCAATCAACTTTGTAAATGTGACGATTCAGTTTATAATTAAAATTTGTCTGTACTACTTGTCCGGTATTAATAGACATTTTTGTTTCATTTCAAATCCCCCTCGAGTTGTTATAAATTGAGTATTCCTACCATTTTCAGCGAGGAACAGCTGGAGAAAAAGAGAAAAGAAAATGAGATGCTTTTTCTTTTTGCGAAAATCAAATCATAAAAAATATGTCTCTCCATCATGGCAATCCATCAACGGCTGCTAATTTCAGAAGATCACCAGTCATAAGACATAGTCTGCACGGTTACTAGGTAACATTGTCTGGCCATCCATCCACACCTTACAGCACAGCCTGCACGGTTACTAGGTAACATTGTCTGGCCATCCATCCACACCTTACAGCATAGTCTGCACGGTCACTAGGTAACATTGTCTGGCCATCCATCCACACCTTACAGCACAGCCTGCACGGTTACTAGGTAATATTGTCTGGCCATTCATCCACACCTTACAGCATAGTCTGCACGGTCACTAGGTAACATTGTCTGGCCATCCATCCACACCTTACAGCAGAGCCTGCACGGTTACTAGGTAATATTGTCTGGCCATTCATCCACACCTTACAGCACAGCCTGAACGATTACTAGGTAATATTGTCTGGCCATCCATCCACACTTTACAGCACAGCCTGCACGGTTACTAGGTAATATTGTCTGGTCATCCATCCACACTTTACAGCATAGCCTGCACGGTTACTGGGTAACATTTTCTGGCCATCCATTCACACCTTACAGCACAACCTGCACGGATACTAGGTAATATTGTCTGGCCATCCATCCACACCTTACAGCACAGCCTGCACGGTTACTAGGTAACATTGTCTGGCTATCCATCCACACCTTACAGCACAGCCTGCACGGTTACTAGGTAATATTGTCTGGCCATCCATCCACACCTTACAGCACAGCCTGCACGGTTACTAGGTAAAATTATCTGGCCATCCATCCACACCTTACAGCATAGTCTGCACGATTACTAGGTAACAGTGTCTGGCCATCCATCCACACCTTACAGCACAGTCTGCACGATTACTAGGTAATATTGTCTGGCCATTCATCCATACCTTACAGCACAGCCTGCACGGTTACTAGGTAATATTGTCTGGCCATTCATCCATACCTTACAGCATAGTCTGCACGGTTACTAGGTAACATTGTCTGGCCATCCATCCACACCTTACAGCACAGCCTGAACGATTACTAGGTAACATTGTCTGGCCATCCATCCACACCTTACAGCATAGTCTGCACGATTACTAGGTAACATTGTCTGGCCATCCATCCACACCTTACAGCATAGTCTGCACGATTACTAGGTAAAATTATCTGGCCATCCATCCACACCTTACAGCACAGTCTGCACGGTTACTAGGTAATATTGTCTGGCCATTCATCCACACCTTACAGCACAGCCTGAACGATTACTAGGTAACATTGTCTGGCCATCCATCCACACCTTACAGCACAGTCTGCACGGTTACTAGGTAATATTGTCTGGCCATTCATCCACACCTTACAGCACAGCCTGAACGATTACTAGGTAACATTGTCTGGCCATTCATCCACACCATACAGCACAGCCTGAACGATTACTAGGTAACGTTGTCTGGCCATTCATCCACACCTTACAGCACAGCCTGAACGATTACTAGGTAACATTGTCTGGCCATCCATCCACACCTTACAGCACAGTCTGCACGGTTACTAGGTAAAATTATCTGGCCATCCATCCACACCTCACAGCATAGTCTGCACGGTTACTAGGTAACATTGTCTGGCCATCCATCCACACCTTACAGCACAGTCTGCACGGTTACTAGGTAATATTGTCTGGCCATCCATCCACACCTTACAGCATAGTCTGCACGGTTACTAGGTAACATTGTTTGGCCATCCATCCACACCTTAAAGCACAGTCTGCACGGTTACTAGGTAATATTGTCTGGCCATTCATCCACACCTTACAGCACAGCCTGAACGATTACTAGGTAACATTGTCTGGCCATCCATCCACACCTTACAGCACAGTCTGCACGGTTACTAGGTAACATTGTCTGGCCATTCATCCACACCTTACAGCACAGCCTGAACGATTACTAGGTAACATTGTCTGGCCATTCATCCACACCTTACAGCACAGCCTGAACGATTACTAGGTAACGTTGTCTGGCCATCCATCCACACCTTACAGCATAGTCTGCACGATTACTAGGTAACATTGTCTGGCCATCCATCCACACCTTACAGCACAGTCTGCACGATTACTAGGTAATATTGTCTGGCCATCCATCCACACCTTACAGCACAGTCTACACGGTTACTAGGTAATATTGTCTGGCCATCCATCCACACCTTACAGCACAGTCTGCACGGTTACTAGGTAACATTGTCTGGCCATCCATCCACACCTTACAGCATACTCTGCACGGTTACTAGGTAACATTGTCTGGCTATCCATCCACACCTTACAGCACAGCCTGCACGGTTACTAGGTAACATTGTCTGGCCATTCATCCATACCTTACAGCACAGCCTGCACGGTTACTAGGTAACATTATCTGGCCATCCATCCCCACCTTACAGCATAGTCTGCACGGTTACTAGGTAACATTGTCTGGCCATCCATCCCCACCTTACAGCATAGTCTGCACGGTTACTAGGTAACATTGTCTGGCCATCCATCCACACCTTACAGCACAGCCTGCACGGTTACTAGGTAAAATTATCTGGCCATCCATCCACACCTTACAGCATAGTCTGCACGGTTACTAGGTAACATTGTCTGGCCATCCATCCACACCTTAGAGCACAGTCTGCACGGTTACTAGGTAATATTGTCTGGCCATCCATCCACACCTTACAGCATAGTCTGCACGGTTACTAGGTAACATTGTTTGGCCATCCATCCACACCTTACAGCACAGTCTGCACGGTTACTAGGTAATATTGTCTGGCCATTCATCCACACCTTACAGCACAGCCTGAACGATTACTAGGTAACATTGTCTGGCCATCCATCCACACCTTACAGCACAGCCTGCACGGTTACTAGGTAACATTGTCTGGCCATTCATCCATACCTTACAGCACAGCCTGCACGGTTACTAGGTAACATTATCTGGCCATCCATCCCCACCTTACAGCATAGTCTGCACGGTTACTAGGTAACATTGTCTGGCCATCCATCCCCACCTTACAGCATAGTCTGCACGGTTACTAGGTAACATTGTCTGGCCATCCATCCACACCTTACAGCACAGCCTGCACGGTTACTAGGTAAAATTATCTGGCCATCCATCCACACCTTACAGCATAGTCTGCACGGTTACTAGGTAACATTGTCTGGCCATCCATCCACACCTTACAGCACAGTCTGCACGGTTACTAGGTAATATTGTCTGGCCATCCATCCACACCTTACAGCATAGTCTGCACGGTTACTAGGTAACATTGTTTGGCCATCCATCCACACCTTACAGCACAGTCTGCACGGTTACTAGGTAATATTGTCTGGCCATTCATCCACACCTTACAGCACAGCCTGAACGATTACTAGGTAACATTGTCTGGCCATCCATACACACCTTACAGCACAGTCTGCACGGTTACTAGGTAACATTGTCTGGCAATTCATCCAAACCTTACAGCACAGCCTGAACGATTACTAGGTAACATTGTCTGGCCATTCATCCACACCTTACAGCACAGCCTGAACGATTACTAGGTAACGTTTTCTGGCCATCCATCCACACCTTACAACATAGTCTGCACGATTACTAGGTAATATTGTCTGGCCATCCATCCACACCTTACAGCACAGTCTGCACGATTACTAGGTAATATTGTCTGGCCATCCATCCACACCTTACAGCACAGTCTGCACGGTTACTAGGTAATATTTTCTGGCCATCCATCCACACCTTACAGCACAGTCTGCACGGTTACTAGGTAACATTGTCTGGCCATCCATCCACACCTTACAGCACAGTCTGCACGGTTACTAGGTAGCATTGTCTGGCCATCCACCCACACCTTACAGCACAGCCTGCACGGTTACTATGTAACATTGTCTGACCATCCATCCACACCTTACAGCACAGTCTGCACGGTTACTAGGTAACATTATCTGGCCATCCATCCACACCTTACAGCACAGTCTGCACTGTTACTAGGTAACATTGTCTGGCCATCCATCCACACCTTACAGCACAGCCTGCACGGTTACTAGGTAATATTTTCTGGCCATCCATCCACACCTTACAGCACAGTCTGCACGGTTACTAGGTAACATTGTCTGGCCATCCATCCACACCTTACAGCACAGTCTGCACGGTTACTAGGTAGCATTGTCTGGCCATCCACCCACACCTTACAGCACAGCCTGCACGGTTACTATGTAACATTGTCTGACCATCCATCCACACCTTACAGCACAGTCTGCACGGTTACTAGGTAACATTATCTGGCCATCCATCCACACCTTACAGCACAGCCTGAACGGTTACTATGTAACATTGTCTGGCCATCCATCCACACCTTACAGCACAGCCTGCACGGTTACTAGGTAACATTGTCTGGCCATCCATCCACACCTTGCAGCATACTCTGCACGGTTACTAGGTAACATTGTCTGGCTATCCATCCACACCTTACGGCACAGCCTGCACGGTTACTAGGTAACATTGTCTGGCCATCCATCCATACCTTACAGCACAGCCTGCACGGTTACTAGGTAACATTATCTGGCCATCCATCCACACCTTATAGCACAGCCTGCACGGTTACTAGGTAACATTGTGTGACGTTTTCCAACGAGGGAATACCGGAGAACGCCATCTCATGCTTTGCCATTTCGTTTCCGGGCCGTACCTGAGACACCAGGTGTCATTTTCAGTGATAATACAGTTCATGAAATTTGGTGTCGCATCCACCGTTTCGACAAAATCCTGTGAAACCTCTAAACGTGCCTGCTTCTGATCGTCAGTCAAGTGATGTGGAACAAGACGAGAACACGTTTTCCTCTTCCCTAACTTCTGGGTAACGATTTGTCGCACGGATTCACGGTTAATCTGTAGTTCATCGGCTATCGTGCACACAGTTAATCGCCGATCGTTCGTGATTAATGTCCTCATCTTCTCAATGTTTTCATCACTGACGGCGGTCTCCGGTCTTCCACTACGAGGGTTGTCAGAAATATTTTCCCGGCCTCCTCGAAAGCGGGCGAACCACTCGTACACACACTTCAAGGACAGTGCTTGATCTTCTTAGACACGTACCAGCATCGTTTCTTTCGGTGTCTTGCCAAGGTTAAAACAAAAGTGTACATTGATCTTTTGTTCGTTAATGTTCCTGTTTGTAGTTCAGAACCAACGCACTAAACACGCACTGTGTCAAACAGGTCTTACACGGCACATACATGATGCTCAACTGAACAACGTTGGAAGCAGGTGGTCCAAACGTGCTGCTACGCAGGTGCAGCGGTGTGTGTCGCCAGTGTTGCCAGATCGACCCTTCTGACTTCATTCACCGAACTTTATTGTCACAGGTTGTAGTTAGAAGAATGTAACATTTTGAAATCGGTCTAACAATGACCACTAAGTATGCTACTTTTAACAAGTACATTTGTATAACACGTGTAGCAGCACATACTGTACACTGGCCAGGACTCGAGTCGTTCTGGGAAGCAACGTAAGGTTTATGAATATAAGGAACATGATAAAGCAAGTAAGGTAAATTACAGAGTAATGGCCAATAATAGAGATCTTCAGAAGCCTTTAAAGAGTCAATTGACAATATTATTCGAATCGTGGTAAGGAACAATTTAAAACCGAGTGAGTTGGCTACTTGGGGATCGAACCCCATTGTCAACAGCCCTAAAGTTGTTTTTCTATGGTTTCCCCGTTCTAAAATCAGACAAATGCTGGCTGGGGCTGTACCTCAGTTGCTGCCACGGTCTTCCCAGTCGTAGCCCTCTCCTTTCCCATAAGACCTCTCTGAGTCTGTGCGATGTAAAATCAATAGCAAAAGAAAACTGGGTATATGGAAAGAAAATATTCCTAAAATATTGTGAACTGACAAATTTAAAGTGCTGTTGCAGATAACATTCAAACATTAAGTCAGTGAATTCTACTATTGTAGAATTTCGTAAATTAGATTGAAGTCGATACCGCAAATCTGCTGGAAGTACTTCAAAATTGTATATTTCAACATATGTTTAGCATATTTGAAATAATTATTTCAAAGAATTGGTGGTGAAATTGGCGTATGGCTTTTAGTGCCGGGAGTGTCCGAGGACAAGTTCGGCTCGCCAGATGTAGGTCGTTTGTCGTGACACCCGTAGGCGACCTGCGCGTCGTGATGAGGATGAAAATAATGATGATGAAGACGACACATACACGCAGTTCCCGTGCCAGCGATATTATGGTTAAAATTCCCGACCCTGCTGCGGCCCCTGTGACGAAAGGCCAGCACTTTAACCATTTAGCCATGGAGCCGGACAGAATTGTTGGTTCAACAGTCGAAGAGTTCTGGCACTTACAAGTACGAGCATATCGTCAAAGGAAAGGATAGGGCCGCAACTTCTAGGTCTCGCAAATCTCATCTCGCCGGGGTCTGAAGATAACGAGAATTAACCAACGAATGTCGCACTGGAATGATGAAAATGAGGAGCCTGTCGCAAGTAAGTGGAAACGACTTCAGATTCAGAGAAAGGATACGCGCACTTACACGCCACAACTTGAAAAAAACCTGATGTTTACCTCTTTTAGTTGCCTTTTACGACAAGCAGAAGATACCTTGGATGGATTTTACTGTCTCCGTATATAAATAATAAGCGAAGTGAAATTGTGTACTTATTTATCTTGTTCCAGACTGGTGTGATGTGAAACACATGTACACATACTATGCATAAGTCTAAACGAAAAAAAGAAGAAAAGGTTATTTTAGTCTACCTCTAATAGAAGCCCTTGTAAAAATAAAATCATATTTAAACTAATATTAGACTGCATTTTCCTTCTATGGCAAAATATTAGAAATCGAAGAAAATGTTACAAATTTTCAGTTATATACACACGTAATTTAACAAGGTGTTTAATAACAATTGTAAACCTGTATTATTATTACTAATTTTAATCTATATAAGAAGATATTTCACTAAAAAACCTTTGGCAAATCCGTCCATCCGCTCTACTGAACCGATTCGCTTCATTTCTGTTTCATTCTCTCCGGAATTACCTGCCAGTGAATCATGAGACATTGATAGGTCTCTAAGTTCAGCCAACTTTGAATAATCAAAAAACCAAAT
The DNA here is from genome assembly GCF_040414725.1 of Anabrus simplex. NCBI lineage: Eukaryota > Metazoa > Arthropoda > Insecta > Orthoptera > Tettigoniidae > Anabrus > Anabrus simplex. The sequence continues at coordinate 86,740,417 of NC_090265.1, read as the reverse complement.
CATTAAATGATCACTCCAATAATTGCAGGCGAAGGCTTACCCTAACCCGCAATACATTCTGTACTTAGAAGGCTCCTAAGTGACTAACACTTCGATTAATATTCTGATATAGGTGGCTTTCATCCTTAGTAATGACATTGCATGCAGCCATGTTTGATTACTACCTGTCAAGGAAGAAAACTATTCCCTCCTGGATACTCTTTGATTCGCTAACATTTTACAGCTTCCAAATATATTCAACAGATGGCAGAGCGTTCCTAATAAATTACATGCCGCTAAGAGAAAAAAAGTCTACGTGCAAACAGACCCCATTGTGACATACGCCTTAGACATTATCTGGGAACACCCATCAAAGGATAACCTAGCTGCATTAGAAAGAATGAAGGTCATGTATCTTAAAATAATTCCCTGCTGGAAAAAAAAGTCCTTCATGACTAACCTATGAGCTCACAAGACAACCGTTCTGCACAAGAGAACTGCGAGATTAAAAATACCATTGCCTTCTACGACACAAAACCAAGTTTTATATCAAGAACTGCAGGATAAAAAATGCGAATATATGGATATATTATCAGACAGACGGCATGATGGCGTCGGAAAGTGTGAATTCTGACTACGAACTGTGGCAACCCATACGCTTCTAATTAAATGTTCATAAAACCATTGAAAAGAAGATGCAAAAATGTATGACAGGCATACCAAGACGAGTTATCTGACATTTTTATAACGAATGCTGTGGGGCAACACGGGTCCTCTGGTTATTATTATTATTATTATTATTATTATTATTATTATTATTATTATTATTATTATTATTATTATTATTATTATTGTAAATGAATATGATGTTATCGATGATGATGGTGGTGGTGGTGATGACAATGATGAGTAGATGGTATCGTTGCTTGCTTGCTGATGCTTGTTGTTTAAAGGGGCCTAACATCGAAGGTCATCGGCCCGTAGATGGTGATCGGTAGAAATAAGGAAGCGAATTAAAAGTGAGATTAGAGGGTGGAATTTCAATTTAAATTCGAAATCAAGTACGTCTGTATTTGCTTACACTGTTTTAATGTGGAAGATTATGTAGTGGCATGGATTCATTGCTATATTTGCTATTTTTGTAAAATATTTTCATTCATTTCAACACTGGTGAATTAACGTGTTGCTGGCTTCTTGATGTTGAGCAATACAGTAGATGGAAATATATTTAGGTTGTGTATATGGATTTGGGACGACGAGTGGAAAAGGGAGACCAAGCTAGGGCTACTAATAATATTGTTAAATAATTTATAGATAATTAGCATGGATTTTTAGCCAAGCTGTTTCGTTAAACTGTCATAAGAATCGAATTTAGGGTAATTACTAGTTATTTTGTACCTATGATGTATAAGAAATTTATTTTCCAACATTTCAGATTTGTTTTCATATATTTTATACACGTAGATTATTTGTTAATAGCTTAATAGTGTTACAACTACGAACAATTTCACCTTGTTTTACATTTCGAGGAGACGATCACATAAAAATTTACAAATCAAAAAGACACCATGTACACTTTCAGTAAGTAAACAAAAATTCGTCTGATGAGGATTCTATTTTTTATAATAAATGGAACACTATTTTCTGAAATAATAACTGAATGTCTAAAACTTATTCAAACAATATAGTCCCTTTTCATTAATATTTACAGTCTTATAGGCCAAGGACCAACAGACCAAAAGAATAATTGGCTCCAAAACACTTCCAAATTCTAATAACAACTCCTTTATATCAGGACGTGAAAGTACGAAATAAAGTAATAATTTCTTACTACTGCCAATTAACTGCTTCTCAGATGCACACGAGTGGCCCTTACAGGGGAGTTAATTTATTACCTAGACCTTTTCTGATTCGAAGCTTTGTTTACGATAATCTCTGTGCCAGTACCACTTAATCTCCATTAACGAATGCAACACTCTTCTCCCAACACCTCAATGTGTGCGGTCTCCTTTCTTGGAATTCCTTGGAGAAAAATATTTGTGGTAAAGTGTTATCAGCCAGTCTTTAATTTATATTACCGTTCACAGCTTCCCTTCTCAAAACACGCGTCTTTTAATTTTCTTCCCTCATCATTCATTCACTCCCCTACTACAACTTAACCCTTTCTCTTTTAATTGAGACGTTTGAGATGGGGCAGCTACGTGGGAGTTCTTTGTGATCCAGGTACAGCGAAGTTCAAAAATGTTGCAAAACGAACTAGGCATTGCAGATCTCTTTACTATTTCCTGTTCTCAAGACAATAATAATAATAATAATAATAATAATAATAATAATAACAATAAAACGCGACTTGATAGTTGACAAACATGTCCGGCTCCATGGCTAAATGGCTAGCGTGCTGGCCTTAGCTCAGAGGGGTTAAGGTTTCGATTCCCGGCAGGGTCGGGAATATTAACCATAATTGGTTAATTACGCTGGCACGGGGGCTGGACGTATATGCTGTCTTCATCGTCATTTTATCCTCATCAAGAAGCGCAGGTCGCCTAAGGGAATAAAATCAAAAGACCTGAATCTGGCGAGCCGAACTTGTCTCGGACACTCCCCTCACTAGAATCCATACGCCATTTATTTTTATTTAGTTGACAAACATGCCAGGATCCTGGGAAGAGTGGTCAGTGTAGTGGCCTCTAGGTCCAGTCGGCCCCGGATTCAATTCTCGATCGGGCCGCGAGTTATAGCCACTTTGGAAGGCTGGGTGTTTATGATCGTACTAATACAGATCTTCAGCTACATAAAACACATCACACTCCCAATTACCTCAGAAACACGCGACAATGAGTACATCCATCCACACTGGGTCGGTGTGTGACCGTAAACCCGAGCTTAATCCACATACGTGCCGACCTTATATAATCGAGAAAATGTCAAGAAATAAAGAAAGGAAGTTGACAAACTGAATATATTTATAAAAATCTGCACAACTTTTATTCAACTCTTCCTTTTCTTCTTCTCCTTCAGCTTTTCAACGATGCCATGTTACCGGGGCAGCCGTACGCCTAAAAGAATGTTCACCGACTGGACTGGCCCGCTCAGAGTCCTGACCTCAATCCAACAGAACATCGTTGGGACGAATTGGAACGCTGGATGAGGTCTTGGGAAGGGAGGCCAAAATCCTTTGTTCAACTTTCGGAATGAATGTAACAAGAACGGCGACGATTCGTAGTGGACATACTGCACATACTCGTCGTAAACATGTCGGGCAAGGTGGCTCCTGTTATACCTGCAAGGAGTGACACTACGAGGTTCTAACGTGGAAACAACAGAACAAACATTGTGGACAAACGCCTAAATACGCTTTTGTAGATAGTGAATTTGGCTATGGAAATCGTACTTTTTGGAAATATTACACTCTCTGAGAGCTGTAGAAGTAGTTAGTGGGATGTAAATGGGTATTATTATTATTATTATTATTATTATTATTATTATTATTATTATTATTATTATTATTCATAGATATGCCCGACTACGGAGCCCGTTTGAAATTATTAATTTTTTTTTTCACCGAGCTCGATAGCTGCAGTCGCTTAAGTGCGGCCAGTATCCAGTAATCGGGAGGTCGTGGGTTCGAGCCCCACTGTCGGCAGCCCTGAAGATGGTTTTCTGTGGTTTCTTATTTTCGCACCAGGCAAATGCCGGGGCTGTACCTTAATTAAGGCCACGGCCGCTTCCTTCCACTTCCTAGGCCTTTCCCATCATATCGTCGCCATAAGACATATCTGTGTCGGTGCGACGTAAAGCAAATAGCAAAATAAATAAAAATCTGTTTCCCCTTCTTCTCTTCCCAATGTTTCTTCACCCTCTCCCTGTGTTCATTCTTACGTTGTTCAGTCCATCCTGCATTTAGTCGGATGGGGTTTACAGAAAAAGTGTGTTTGTAAATTAAGTTTCTGAATTTCATTCTATCTTGAACGGATTATTCTTCAACACCAATTTCATTTAGGTCTTCACTGATTTCTTTTAGAAAATTATTGTGATAAAAAAATGAAATGGCGTATGGCTTTTAGTGCCGGGAGTGTCCAAGAACATGTTCGGCTTGCCAGGTGCAGGTCTTTTGATCTGACTCCCGTAGGCGACCTGCACGTCGTGATGAGGATGAAATGATGATGAAGACGACACACACACACCCAGCTCCCGTGCCAGAGAAATTAACCAATGATGGTTAAAATTCCCGAACCTGCCTAGAATCACACTCGAGACCCTCTGAACCGAAGGCCAGTACGCTGACCATTCAGCCAACGAGTCGGACAATTATTGTGATTTTGTATTTATAAGGCTAAGTTTTAATTTCCTTTGTGGGCCTGTTATTATCCATTCAATACAAGTGACAATAACATTGTAATAGCCCTTTACTGATTATATCTGCGATTTTTTCTGCAACTTGGCAGATTTCATGTGATGTCTCTTTCATCGAAATTCCGTTTTCGCATTTCGGTAATAAGATTTTTCCGAGGGATTTTCTTTCTAATTTTTAAAATTATTAATATTTAAACATCACACCATTTCAAAGAAATCCATTGCTGTATATTTGTCAATCTAGATGTTTGTATTTATCACTAAGTGTATAAAATGTAGGGACATGGCTTCAGAAATATACTGACATTATGTTCGATGACATTGTATTTTAACTCTGCTTTCATTACATATTAACCCGTCAAAAGCTCTATTGTGTGAACCCAAACACGTCCCATACTACAATAATGACTATAATCCCTTAGTCCCGGTCTGGAGACCCTATAATTAGCTTGAACATGGGCGGGAGACGACTGTGGGATGTACAAGGGAGATGAGCTTGGCCTTCCACGAATAATGTAGGAGCACCGGAAACACAACAGGCCATATGTCTGCGACGAGTACGAGAATGCTTCAATATGTTATAGGACACATTAAGGGGAGAGTCCAGAGATAAAAGTCAATATTTCTGTGATTTTCGTGAATATACATGGCTATGGACACTTTTATATAACGATTCAGCAGAGAAAAATACATCTAACTTTGTGCAATTTCCGATGAAAGAGTAGCATTACAAAAATTTTGCAATATTTGAGCTGGGAAGACTTGGGAGAAAGAAGACGAACTGCTCGTCAAAGTGGTATGTTCCAAGCTGTCAGTGGAGAGATGGAGTGAAATGGCATTAGTAGACGAATAAGTTTGAGTGGTGACTTTAAAAGTAGGAAAAATCACAATAAGAAGATAAAGTTTGAATTCAAGAGGACAAATTGGGCCAAATATTCGTTTATAGGAAGGGAAGTTAGGGATTGGAACAATCAATCAATCAATCAATCAATCAATCAATCAATCAATCAATCAATCAATCAATCAATCAATCAATCAATCAATCAATCAATCAATCAATCAATCAATCAATCAATCAATCAATCAATCAATCAATCAATCAATCAATCACTACTGACCTGCATTTAGGGCAGTCGTCCAGGTGGCAGATTACCTATCTTTTGTTTTCCTAGCCTTTTCTTGAATGATTTCAAAGACAATGGAAATTTATTGAATGTCTCCCTTGGTGATTGATTGATTAATTGATTGATTGATCGATTGATTGATTGATTGATTAATTAATTGATCGATTGATTGATTGATTGATTGATTGATTGATTGATTGATTGATTGATTGATTGATTGATTGATTGATTGATTGATTGATTGATTGATTGAAGTTCAACCCATGCTCATGCTGATACGTTCTGTTGTGTGTGTTTCTATTCCAGCAGACATTACATGCTCAAAACACCGTATATTAATTTTTATTGTATTTAATACCATTTTTATACTTAAAACTAAGTGAAGACAACCCACTTCGCTAGGTTTTTTGTACATCCGTGCGGTTCTCTCTATCTAATACAGAGGACGCGCATTAAAATACATTTCTCTGTTTCTTCCTTTTTTCGTGGTACATAAATATCTTACATTCTTAAGTCATTTTATGAAAACACATTCTTGTACACTACATTTGATGTCTTTTGTCTGGCACATGCACAATCTCGATCTGCATTTAGGGCAATCGCCCAAATGGCAGATTCCCTATCTCTTGTTTTCCTAGCCTGCTCTTAAATGATTGCAAAGAATTTGGAAATTTATTGAACATCTGCCTTGGCAAATTATTCCGAACTCCCCTGCCTATAAACGAATATTTGCTTCTCTTTATCCTCTTGAATTCCAACTTTATCTTCATACTGTGATCTTTCATACTTTTAAAAACTCCACTCAAACTTATTCGTCTACTAATGACATTCCACGCTATCTCTCCACTGACAGCCCGGAACACACCACTTAGTCGAGCAGCTCGTCTCCTTTCTAAGTCTTCCCAGCCCAGACATTGCAACATTTTTGTAACGTTACTATTTTGTCGGAAATCATTCAGAACAATTCGAGCTGCCTTTCTTTGAATTTTTCCCAGTTTTCGAATCAAGTAATCCTGGTGAGGGTTCCATTCACTGGAATCATACTCTAGTTCGGGTCTTACCAGAGACTTATATGCCCTCTCCTTTATATCCTTACTATAATCCCTAAATACTCTTACAATCATGTGCAGAGATCTGCACCCTTCATTTACAATCCCATTTATGTGATTACCCCAATGAAGATATTTCCTTATATTAACACCTAGATACTTACAGTGATCCCCATTATACAGTATCTACTAATTCTAAAGGAGGAAATTTAAACTTTTCATGTAAAAACGATTTTCATGTGGTCCGCTGGTTAGTTCTTTTCCTGTATGTTTTCCGTGATTGATGTACAGTATAAAGTTGCAGAAAATTACTTTTAACATGGGAATAAATGTGTTTCAGACGCATATCCATTATCATATTTTCTTCTTTTACCTGTATTCAATGTGTCCTGAAAGTTTGGCCTAAATTATTGTTTCACCCTGTATACACTTATTTACAGTATTAGCATAGTCTTTTTTTTTCTTTTTTTTGTATTTCAATAATTTTGAACTGGTCAAAAGCAATTTTCAGTGCGAGCTTAAAACTGCTGCTAACATCTTCAAAGTCATCTTTCGATTTTGATGTAGTGAACAGTTCAGTTAGTCGGTTGGAAGGCATAGTATTGAAATATTTAAACATTACGTTACTCGAAAAAATGTGTGCTTAGCTGTCAGAGATTTTCACAACTGAAAGAAAATGTCTCGTTTTAAGAAATATCAAGAAACACCTGGTTAGTCCATGATACAATTATACGGTGACAACCAGCAATAGGTAAGCACACTAATAGTACGAACCAGTTTATTATTATTAATAACAAATATATCTTAATTGGGAAATATCCCCGTGACAGCTGTGTGATAATAGATTAAAGATAAAACATAATTACCCAACAACAACAGCAAGAACTAAAACAACAATTCCACGGAAAGAAAATAGTACTAGAAATACTACTAGTTTAACATTCTAAATCCAGCAGCATCATCATATACCATTTCATAGCAAAGCAAAGTCACCTCCGTAAGGCCATGAAGGCCCTTGGAGGAGTGGAAGGTAAAGGCTTCCACCATTGTTAACCTCGGCCGCCTTTGTCCCCAGGAATTACTCTGGTACTCATTTTTGGTGTAGGCTGAGTGAACCTCAGGGCCATATGCTCCTCCGGAAGTGGAAATCTCGTCTCTTAAATTTTACGACTTCCTGATGGGGATTCGAACCCACGTCCTTCCGGGCGAACCGAGTACGCCTTTACCGCCTCGGCCAGGCAGCCCCTATACGAATTGATACACAAGTTAAATATTTCCAGTGTTTAACACTACGGCTTACTATATTATAGACTGAGCTTACTACTAGCTTAACATTACAACATTGTCATATACAAATTCACACACAACTTAAGTATTTCCAGTGCTTAACACTACGGCTTAAAATACTATAGACTTAGCTTACTACTAGCTTATCATTACAACACCGTCATATAAACATCAACAACATTCTACAGGTTAAAATGTCTGTCAAATATTGTTCCCGAACTGCTTTCAAAGTTGAAACTTCTGAAACTGCCTTCATCAGAAACCTATTTTTGTGTTTAGTATTCAGGGAAATGTCTATAAACTTTTACTACTACATTCGTTTTATTACGTTATTAAAGTATTTCGTAATAGCTTCGGTGAAAATTAATTTTATTGGAAGCGATTCTACCGTTTTTATTTAAAATTGTTCATTTCACTTCAGTCGTATCAAAGTAACCGTGTGTTTAATTTAATGACGTCAACGTTGTCTTTGATAAGAAATGTAGGTTACATAACGTCTAATTTAGTACACAGCTTAAAAGGAACGCCATTACATATAATATACAACTAACTGAAATTGCCCCAGTATGACCCTGAAATTCAATATATTATTTTTAACAAAATACATTACCAAATATTCTAATGTTATGAAGTCTAAAAGTGGTGACACAATGAATTGAATTAAGTTCAATGTTTTATACAGGTTTATAAAATAATTTTCTTTGCAGATTATAGTGTTAATGCTTCAGGTGAATGAATAAAATAATCATCCCTATTATCCCATAAATGTCCGCTTAGGAGTACCTAACAGAGGCTGTTCATCTTGAAGGACGGGAATTCGATTTCTCGTCGGGGAATCAAAAGCTTAGAATAGAAACTTCATTTGTGGAGAGTAATACGGGCTCTGTGGTTCACTCTGCCTACGCCATAAATAAGTGCCAGGTTAATTCTTGGGGTCAAAGGTGGGCGGGTATGGGGTTAACCACTTGATCCCAATTAGTAGCGAGGTTACGGATAGTACAAACCTTTACCTTTCACTCGTCTGGAGTCCCTCATTGCCTGTACGGAGTTCGTCTTGCTTTGGTTTATAAACATCTGTTATTAACTGGCTGTATGAACTCATGTTTTTCTACGCTTCTTTCCTCGTAGACCTAATAACTAAATTCGAGTCTAAGCAATACCTTCTATAGTCGTAATATTGAAAGATGCGTTCGGTCAGTTCTTAGAGGGAGGTTTGGTTACCGCCTGCCTGGGTGAGGATAAGGGTCTAGGTGGTATGTTTGCCATGGAAACTAGGGCGCATCCACTGCGGTTGTCATGGAGATGAGCCTGCTAGCCGGCGCACATTGCTTGGAATTACCAAACCTTTCACTTCTGAGTTACGTACAACATAACGCAGCGGTCTGAACGAACGAAAAAAGTGAGTCGGAAGCGAAAGGAAGGAGGAAGGAATGTCGGATTATGGCATGTGCAATGTTCCTCTCTCCAGCACTATCTGTCGAAACGCTTCATTTAATACTACGGGTATAGGTCTTCCTCTGCTTCTCCTATTCTCCGTCGAGTTCTTGGTCAACTATTCTTCTCTATGTTGCCATTAATGCTTTCACTGCCCGTACTTATAGATATGATATTGTAGAGGTTTTTGGGCTTGTGCCGTGTCAAGAAAATAAGGTGAAATTCTTAACGTTTTGCAGAAAACTGTGCTCCTGCGTACTCAGAAGAATTCTCGACTGTCCACGAGAAAGGTTCCTTAAACAATGACACTTTTGAATTTGGAACGTTATGATAGAAGTGGAAATGGAACGTTCAGGGAACTACCTACTTGCCTTACATTCACAACACCACAGATCGAATTGCCAAGGTCCTCCGCAAACACAATATAAAAACCGTGTTTGGCACCGCCACTCAAATTGCTCACAGTCTGAGTAAAACCAAGGACAATTTTACATCCTGGGGTATACGAAATTCCCTGTACGTGCGGTAAAGCATACATCGGCCAAACATGCCGGTCCATTGGTACCCGTATCAAAGAGCATGAACGTAATATTCGTCTCAACCAACCTGACAAATCGGCAATAGCTGAGCACGCTTTATCGTCGGTCATGATGTCATGTTCCAAGATGCTCGAGCTCTTAGCCACACTAGACACTACAGGTCCAGGATTATACGGGAAGCTGTGGAAATACGTAGAAATCCTAACAATTTCAACAGGGACACCGGCTATCAATTAAGTAATACCTGGTTGCCAGCCATTAAGAATTAACGTAGGTAGTTCCCTTCCCAGTCCCTTCACTATTGTTATTTCGTCTCGGTGTTTTCCAAATTTGTACGTTCCTCGTCGCCAGATGTTTCATTCAAGGCTTATGTCTTTGTCTTACACCTGTCATGTGTTACGCAAACACTTTATGTGAACCGCTTAGTCTGTTTGTGATGGTTCGGTCAGCTTCCGCTTCGAACGCTAGCGTTGTGCCACGTCCTGGGGGCAATCTGGTGGCGAATGAACGTACCATTTCCACCTTTGTTATAACAACGTTCCAAATTCAAATGTGTCACTGTTTAAGAAGCCTTTCTCGTGGACAGTCGAGAATTCTTCTGAGGACGGAGAGCACAGTTTTCTGCGAAACGTTAAGAATTTCACCTTATTTCCTTGACACGGCACAAGCCCAAAAGCCTATAAAATATCATGTCTATTCTTCTCTAATCATCTCGTTTGACTCCGTCAAGGAACTCGGTTTTTAGATCCAAATTAATCCAGTCACCTTCTAAGACTCCGTCACTGAACCCGGTTTTTAGATCCAATTTAATCCAATCATTTTATATGACTCCGTCAAGGAACCTGGTTTGTAGCTCCAACTAAATCCAATCTTCTTATATGACTCCTTCAAGGAACCCGGTTTGTAGTTCCAACTTAATCCAGTTATGTTATATGACTCCGTCAAGGAACCCGGTTTATAGATCCAACTTATTTTTTTGAATGAATGCTGATCTGCATTTAGGGCAGTCCCCCACGTGGCAGATTCCCTATCTGTTGCTATCCTAGCCTTTTCCTAAATGATTTCAAAGAAAAAGGAAATTTATTGAACGTCTCCCTTGGTAAGTTATTCCAATCCCTAACTCCCCTTCCAATAAATGAATATTTGCCCCAGTTATCCAATCATCTAATAAGACTCCGTGTAGAAACCCGGTTCGTAGATCCAAATTAATCTAATCATCTCAAATGTCTCCGTCAAGGACCCCGATTTACAGATCCAACTTAATCCAGTCATCTTTTATATGACTCCGTCAAGGAACCCGGTTTGTAGACCCAACTTAATCCAATCATCTCACATGACTCCGTCAAGGAACCCGGTTTGTAGATCCAACTTAATCCAACCTGTTCCTTCTTCAACCCTTGATTGTCGTTGCTCCTACCCATCGTACCAACTACATTTTTTCTCTCCGCTGTCACATCCGTTACACGACTGCACTACTCCGAAAATAAAATTAGCAGTATCCATTAAATTGTGTTTAAAAATACAGTATGACAGTACCATTAATTTTGATAAGATTTGTACAAGAACACAGGTGGGTAATTACTTCGACAAACTATTCTGTGCAACTTTTATACGGGACTGTAAATGAAAGTTTTGAGGAAAGGTTCCTTAAAAAAAACGGATATGAGTGGTTGGGTTACAAATAATAGTACCTACTAAATATATGTTTGCAAAATATATTTAGGGAGCTATTTTAATGTTATTTATGTAAAAATGTCGAAAAACTGTAGATTGTGGTGTTAAACTTCATAACCCTAGCAAGAGTGTGATGCAGTTTTTGCGAAATTTGACAGCTGTAGAACATATTTGTACAGAAATGAGGGTTCTGTTCTCATTAAAATTATTCAGGAGCCTCACAACTGAAGAAGACATACAAGCCTTTTTGAAAAGCATTTCCACAAAGAGCAGATAATGGTACGTGATCACGAAACTAAAATTGTACTTATTACGAAGGAAGATATATAAGTTATTTGTTTTTGGAGGTCAAAATTATTCTACGAATAGAACAAGGTAGAAATACATTAATTTAGATAAAGTTAATCGATTTAGGGTGAGTGGCTCCTGAGAACAAAATCCACTAAGGATAGCTACATTAATATTAGCTGATTTAGGGCGAGTGGCTCCTGAGAAGAAAATCCACTAAGGATAGCTACCCTAATATCAGCTGATTTAGGGCGAGTGGCTCCTGAGAAGAAAATCCACTAAGGATAGCTACCCTAATATTAGCTGATTTAGGGTGAGTGGCTCCTGAGAAAAATCTACTAAGGATAGCTACCCTAATATCAGCGGATTTAGGACGAGTGGCTCCTGAGAAAAAATCCACTAAGGATAGATACCCTGCTTTAGGGCGAGTGACTTCTGAGAAGAAAATCCACTAAGGATAGCTACTCTAATATTAGTCGATTTAGGGTGAGTGGCTCCTGAGAAGGAAATCCACTAAGGGGAGTTACCCTAATATTAGCCGATTTAGGGCGAGTGGCTCCTGAAAAGAAAATCCACTAAGGATAGCTACCCTAATATTAGCTGATTTAAGGTGAGTGGCTCCTGAGAAGAAAATCCACTAAGATAGGTACACTAATATTAGCCGATTTAGGGCGAGTGGCTCCCGAGAAGAAAATTTACTAAGGATTGCTACACTAATGTTAGCCGATTTAGGACAAGTGGCTCCTGAGAAGAAAATCGACTAAGGATAGCTACCCTAAAATCAGGGAAACCACAAACCACATATTAATCCATAAGAACCATGATAAATTAAAATTCATTTAATTAATTTTCATTGGAATTTTAAAATATTATAATACTTTTCTCCCGCAGCTAATCCCCGATGGATAATATTTCTTCAAATTACTTTTACATTACACGAATATTTTTTTACAATTTGAAGTGAATCGCTCAAAACTGCAGTTGACTTCTTGTAGAACAGTAGCAGTATCTCTTGAAAATTTTCACAGAGGAATTTGTGATTGGTCCACGCGCCCCGAGCAACGTACCAATAACTTTCCAGTTATTAATTTTATGCTTGTTCCCAAATCGCGAAAGCAAGGCTCATAGTGATTTTTCTTTACGGTGTCACCTCTTTGGACTGCTTTTCATCTCGCTCATATCTGACTGCAGGATCAATAATGACGCCTTTTGTGGATTTCCTATCAATATCCGATCCTTAATGGAACCTACAGTTTACATACTCGTTCGAATTGTCTTGTACCGAGCAAGTGGTCACGCGGCTTGGCTCATATAGCTATCAACTTGCATTCGGGAGATAGTGGGTTCGAACCCCACTTTCGGCAGCCCTGAAACAGGTTTTCCGTGTTTTCCCTTTTTCTCACTAGGGAAATGCTGGGGATGTACCGTAATAAAGGTCACAGCCGCTTCCTTCTTACACCTACCCCTTTTCTATCCCGTCGTCGCGTAAGACCTATCTGTGTCGGTGTAATGTAAATCGTAAAAAGGAAAAAGAAAAAGAGATTTGTATTTTTAAAGCAGTCAGGTATCCTTCTTTTCGGGCTATGGTGCCTGTTGTTTCTTAGTGAATTAAGCGTTACTAAAACGTCACAGGGGTCTCTTCCCGCATCGCGCTCACTTGTTTCTCTCCCTGGCCGCCTTCTGCGTGACGTCATGTGGTATGAGACAGCGGTTGCCCGTCCTGCTGACACGTATTACCACTACAGTCTAAAATGGTCATAACTTCTGAACCATTCATGCAAATAATGTCCTGACAAGGTTATTGTAATCCTTATAAAATACTGGAGGAGGTCAAACAATTTATTTTGATGAGGAACTCGAGGATAATATCGAAATATTTATTTAATTTTAAGGAGTTATATTTTTTACCGCGGACTGTAGCATAAAATCGCTTCTAGAGGGCAGCCGGTTGGAAATAGGTATGTGCGATCGCGGACTTTTTTGTAGAGGATTCTATGCTCTACATTTCGTACGCTTACACTTGGGGTCTATCGTTTATGGTTCACGCAGCGTAAGCCAAGAAAGCAAGTGACCGACCGACCGAACGACATTTTTATCTCTTTCTAGTATTTACTGTATATCGGATCACGGATATATAGTAATTTTATAGTGGTTCACTACGTGAACAGTGTTCGTGTTGTCAGTATCTGAAGTAGAACCACTGTACTGATTAAAATGCAGTCAACATATTATGGAAACGTGTGTGGCGCTATAAATTGTCGGCACATAAAAGAACTCCCGTGGGACAAAATTACGGCACTTCGAGTCTCAGAAAACCGTAAATGTTAGTGAGACGTAACACAAATAACATTATTATTATTTCGCATATTATAAAGACAATAACGGCAACCATCATAGCCAGTTAGTTTGCTACTGTGATGGCATAATAAAACTTCCTCGTCAGCAATGCTCGGTTATTGAAACACTTTGTATTATACTCTTGAATATCTCCATTATTACAGCTCGTACGGTAAAAAGGTGTCAGATATAAATGACTGAATGAAAATCATATTTTCTATAATTATTGTTATGTGCTAATAGCCGGGCTGAGTAACAACTCAAATGGTAGATCGCTGGCCTTCTTAGCCCAACTTGGCAGGTTCGATCCTGTCTCAGTCCGGTGGTGAAGGTGCTCAAAAACATAGTTAGTGGGACGTAACATCCAATAACATTAACATTATTATGTGCTAATAACTTATATTTCTGAATATATTTCGAAGCTCGTGAAATAATACAGTATCCGTGATCCGATATACAGTAAAAACGAAGAAAGAGACAAAAATGTCGTGCGATAAGAGACCTGTTACTGGATCTCGGTTATTTCACAAGGGGACCTCACACATCCCAGTCATGAGTGGTTAAAAAATATAGCCCAGTTCGAAATTTAATTTGGTGTGTTTCACGGTAAGACTGTATCCAGATGCAAAAAAGTGTCTCTACGTAAGGACCAGGACATTTATTAGGATATGGCATTTTAATGCAAAGAGGAAGGAGCTAGCACTGAGAAAATATGCCAGTAAGAAGGCTAAGCTTTGGGCTGGTTCATCAAGTAATTAAGTCTCCTGACAAGTACGTTTTAATAATTTAATATAATTCCATAAAGATGTCGATATGATGCATATTTTCCTATGCCATTTAATCTGAATATTTACTTCATCAGGAAATAAATGAATTATTCTGAGTTGCATGGCAATATTTTATTTCTTATCGTATTATATGTCATGTATTTGATAGTTAATGTTCTACCTGCTCAGCATGTGACGAAATTTAACGCATTTTCACGTTTTTAAATCTATTGGAAATGCCGTTACCTATCGAATCGGACTAAACCAGACTATTATTTGATGAAAGATTGAGAAGATGTTTCACAGGCTCGAGAATTCACAGGCTTGCTGTACTGCGACTGTGTTCCTACTCGCTATCGTTCATACCGCGTGACGTCAAAGCGCTCCAGCCAATGGAAGCTTCAACCGCCGGAGTAGCCTACCTTATATTCTAGTTACCTTGCTAAAACGTATTCTCGATCCATACATTTTTTAGATCTAGGGGAGCTGTTGAGATGGTGACTTTTATATATATTTATTTGTACAATTGTTCTTAATTGTATTTGTTGTGGTTTTTGTATTTTTGAAGTAGTTTTTGTGTGTCCCGCTCGGCTGCTCTGTTGTACGCCCTTAACAGTGGGCTAGGGAGACTATTGGACTTGTCCTGGCAACAATGATAGATTGTGGATTTGAACTGGAACTACTATGTTTCTCTTATCGTGCCACTGGCAATGATCACCGCGCGCTAATTTGTTTCTGAACTTCTGAAGTATATGATGTAAATATGGACAATAAAGTAATATTAATTGTCTTCGGTATATGTTTTACATCATGAGCAACCAGACAGATGTTATTTTAGCAGCAAACAAACAGGAGCTAAAATGAAAAAGAAAAAAAATAAAGGAAGAAAGAAATTACTCATAAGTTACCACTGCTATGAAATGCATTTAATTCAAGTTTCTTCTCAGTCGTTCTCATTCACACAGACGCGTTATACCTTGCATTTTGGAGAAAATCAGGTACAAGCGATCATTTTCGTACCGAGGAAAAGAGTAAATTGCCCAATTTATCTGTAAGAAAGGGTCTAAGCTAGAAATCAACACCAAAGGAACATCCATTCGAAAGAAATATTCATCCTAAAGTGATTTTTATCCGCACAAAGGCTAAAGAGGAGACATATATGATGCAATCTCTACGATGTTCGACAAAGGACATACGAGGGTTGCTTGCGAACTAGCCTACAAGGATTGGCAGATAATCCAATTCAGCTAAAGAGGAAGTCAGAGATGATGAGGGAGTTACCTGTGCTGACTACAAAATACCCCATTGGAGGCTTCTTCGAATCCAGAAGTGAGAAAGGAGATTTTCTTTCTTGACAAAATATTCCACGCTCCTCCAAATAGTGATAGCTTTTATGCTACACGTGTGACCTGGAATAAAATATATTGGGACTCGCAGGCTGTAATCTTATGACGACGGGTTTCAGGATTGAAATGCTGCTCAGCTTCCAAGTCAAATATCTCTGGAACATGCTCCTTAGGGAAGACCAACAGCGGGAGAGGAATGAAGTCTTGGTTGACAGAAAGCGAGCGACGAGGGAAGGGATATCGTGAAATATTGAAAAAAGTAAGAACAGCAGATTAGCATACGAGGGACACATACCAACTAAAGATGCACGCATACAGAATAAAGTACAGGTAGTATTCTAACATCTAGTATACCTTCTTTCATATGTTATGAACACCGTGTGTTTTTGTAAAGGAGTACATATGAGGAGTGTCTGTTGAAAAGGTACTACTTTCACTTTTGGAAAGTTGTGAGAAAAAGGTCAAACAACGTAAAATAAAAGGCTTGATAATTTTTTAAAGAATTACATCTTTCTGGTCTGGATTGCTCTTGGTAATCGACAATATTAAACTACTTTAATGGATGTGGACAAAAAAATTGAAATGGCTTATGGCTTTTAGTGCCGGGAGATCCCAGGACGGGTTCAGCTCGCCATGTGCAGGTCTTTTGATTTGCCTCCCGTAGGCGACCTGCGCGTCCTGATGAGTATGAAATGATGATGAAGACAACACATACACCCAGCCAGGGAAATTAACCAATGATGGTTAAAATTCCCGAGAGAGCCGAGAATTGAACCCGGGACCTCTGTGTCCAAAGGCCAGCACGCTAACCATTTAGCCATGGAGCCGGACTGGACGAAATAATGATTTATATTTTGGAAGTGGAAATAGCAGAGCCTCCGTGGCTCAGGCGACAGCGCACCGGCCTCTCACTGCCGGGTTCCGCGATTCAAATCCCGGTCACTCCACGTGAGATATGTGCTGGACAAAGCGGAGACGGGACAGTTCATTCTCCGGGTACTCCGGTTTTCCCTGTCATATTTCATTTCAGCAACACTTTCCAATATCATTTCATTTCACCTGTCATTCATTAATCATTGCCCCAGAGGAGTGCGACAAGCTTCGGTAGTCCGCACAATTCCTATCCTCGCCGCTAGATGGGGCTTCATTCATTCCATCCCTGATCCGGTGGAATAACTGAAATAGGCTGCGCATTTTCATTTTCAAATGGAAATAACACCTACTGAACAGACACTCCTCATATATTAATCAGCCAATGGAAGCCAGAGTCAGCTCAGGGCCCGATGGTTGCCAAACCACGCTCTCATGTTGAGAGCTCCTGGGGATTTCACAATTTCAGTCACCTTTTACGATAAGCAGGGGATATCGCGAAAGTTTTGTAGCCCCTCTCCACAGGGGAACAATGTAATCAATGTCAAAGAAATACAATAAACATCTTTTACTACTATTGAGCCCCACAAGGATAACTGTTACAACTTGCTGGGGGAGGGGAGTGTGAAGTCTCTTATCTCTTTGTCGTGTCCGGTGTTGCGTGGTGGAAACGCGCAAAGCAATTGTGTAAGAATCCATGGTTTCAAAATATCCAAACGCTATTAGACTTTTTATAACACAAGTACGTGCTTAGAAGATTAAAATAAAAGGGCATTAGCCAAACGGCAATATCATATTTTATTTGCTTACTTTCCTTCCATTGATATGGAAATGATATTGAGTCTACGCGATCACTAATTTGTGTCATAGACAAATAATTTGTAATATCTGAAAACCTCTCTTTTCAGTTTCAACTCAGTTAATTTATAATTGTTAGGTTGTTCAGTCTGCTGAAAGTAATTTTTAGTAATACATTTATAAACTACCGGAAGAAGAAAACATAGGGTAACAGAATTATACTCGAAAAGATAAACAATTTAATTAAAAGAGAATGACACGTTTCGTTCGTGAAGTAACATCTTCAGATTCTATCTAATCACACTCAAATATTTAAGATAAGTTCCAGATTCAAGTTCATAAGTATTTAAAGAGAAATAAACATATTTTATGCTTTTCTGAATATTTGAGTGCGATTTGATGGAATCTGATGATGTTTTTTGAAGAACGAATGTTGTCATTCTATTTTAACTAAGTTTTTTCTTTTTCAAGTATAATACTGTTATCGCATGCTTTCTTTTTCAGGAAGTTTATAAATTACTACTCAAAATTATTTTCGGCAGACTGAAAACTTAACAGTTAAAAATGTGGAAAAATAAATCTCTTTTATTTTTCGAAGGATGCAAATGGTACGAAATAAATCAATAAGCAGGCAAGTCGATTTATATAGATGGGACAGCCCATGCATTTAAGATCATAATATGAAGATAAAGGTGGAATTCAAAATGATAAATAGAGACAAATATTCTCTTTATTTATTTATTTATTTATTTATTTATTTATTTATTTATTTATTTATTTATTTATTTATTTATTTATTTATTTATTTATTTGGGTAACCAAAACAGCGAGTAGCCGAATTACAGAGTCCCGCAATGAAAAATATATTTACAATGGAGTAGCACAAGGCAAATATAAATATATAAGTGGAGGAAAAATGAGGAAAAAACATCTGATGATAAAAATAAAAGAAAAAATTAAAAACTAACAAAATGACCGTAGAGACACAATTAACAACAAAACATAAATGCAAAAGAAACAACGAGGAAAATTGAAGATTGAACGTAAAACGAAGGGAAGAACTTACAGCTAGGCACAGTAAGATAAATACAGATATAACACATAAGTAACGGTATAGTACAGTAACAAATAAATAAAAATTACATTATGTACAAAAGAGAGGACAGCAATGAGAAGTGAGAAAAAAGAATATGTGGAAAACGAACTAGGTTAAGTTAATGAACAATCGATTAAGGGAAGCATACGAATAAAAAACGTCCAAGTTCCTGTCAGAAGAGAAGTTAAGGAGGGTTGGTATGGAGGGATTGGAATAATTTACCATAAGAAATTTCCAACTTCTTTGAAATTCTTTAAGCCCTGGACGGTGAACTGGGGTAAATTAGATGAACAGTATCGCCATCAACTAATGTTAAAACACGTTCTATCTAACATAGTCCACGGAAATCTACTGAATGCCATCAAGTAAACACAAAATATTTAAAATATTGAATTTCGATTCTACATGACGTGGCATAAAAGTGGAATAAGCTGAAGAAATAAATTCTCACACTACGAGCTTCTTCAGCACTTTCCTGCATCCTGATGGTGCAGCCGTACGCAGAGCAAAATATAGAGTTACTTTCAAACACAATAAAAGTAATTAATATCTCATAAATCTTTCACGTATCCAACGTTATTAAAATTGTACTTAGTGGTAAGTTGGACAACATGAATAACCTCAGACTGACAACTGTAACTACTTTGCTTCATTTCGTTTTATAGTATCACGGGGAAGTTTTACTTGTTCCATTATACTATTGAGTCCAAGATTTAATACGTATGAGTAGGGTGATGATTTTTTAGCATTAATTTATGTTCGATTTCGCGAAAAAGAAACAATTTTTCGCGTTATTTCGCGAAATAGGTATGACCCCATCGCTTCAATTTCGCTTTAATCATATTATAAAATGATTCATAAAAAGCTTAATTCGTGAGATTTGCGAATTATTTATGTGAAAGACAGATAAATACAAAGAAACAATATTCACAATAATTCATTATTCCCTATCTAATCTTGACCAGAATTATAATATAGCCCTAATCAAGATTACATAATTTATCCTTTCACCCCATATAGGAATTTTATAAAATATTAATATGAAGAGATACTTCTGTCGAAATGAGAAATCCTTATTCTGTCTTCTGTTCCCCTTCGCACACTTGATATTGGAACACAGTTTCACGATCGTTATTTTCCACGAATTTCACTGCATTTTCGCACTTATCGCAAAATAATTACATTTCGCTTTAAACTGTCCTTGTCACTTTTACTCGCTGTAATTCGCAAGAACAAAATCACTAATTTATTAATCAGAAACATATAATTAATTAAGATAGCTCAAATCGCTTCAAAATATTTCTTGTCGCGCTTATCGTTAATACGAAAAAATCATGCCTCTACGTATGAGGCATACATTGGTTCAAAAAATTCTCTCCAGGGGCGCGAAATTTAGTACTTTAATTTAGGGGATGCAGAGATAACGGCGTTCAATGAGCAGTCCCGGTCAGGCGGCTAGAAATATTTATACTAGTTTGCGATTAATCTGTCGTCTTCCTTTTAGTCTAGAACTACGTACAGCTGCCCTGTGGCTCATGGGTTTACTTTAAATGAAGTGCATGGAACAATCCAGAGAACTACAGGTGCGACCCATGCCTGTGTGTTTGGAAGACCTTTGAATATAAACATTTTTGTTTTTAAAAGTTGGATCACCGAGCTCGATAGCTGCAGTGGCTTAAGTGCGGCCAGTATCCAGTAATCGGGAGATAGTGGGTTCGAGCCCCACTGTCGGCAGCCCTGAAGATGGTTTTCCGTGGTTTCCCATTTTACACCAGGCAAATGCCGGGGCTGTACCTTAATTAAGGCCACGGCCGCTTCCTTCCAATTCCTAGGCCTTTCCTATCCCATCGTCGCCGTAAGACGTATCTGTGTCGGTGCGACGTAAAGCAAATAGCAAAAAAAAAAAGTTGTATCTCAAAAGTTTCTTAAATGTTAATTCTCTTCGTACCGGGCGAGTTGGCCGTGCGCGTTGAGGCGCGCGGCTGTGAGCTTGCATCCGGGAGATAGTAGGTTCGAATCCCACTATCGGCAGCCCTGAAAATGGTTTTCCGTGGTTTCCCATTTTCACACCAGGCAAATGCTGGGGCTGTACCTTAATTAAGGCCACGGCCGCTTCCTTCCAACTCCTAGGCCTTTCCTATCCCATCGTCGCCATAAGACCTATCTGTGTCGGTGCGACGTAAAGCCGCTAGCAAAAAAAAAAAATTCTCTTCGTTGGATTCTCTTTTAGGTCTGTACTCTCTTGAATTGCTTAATAATTATTTCTCTTCTATATCTGAACAAAGAGTGGGTTAACATAATGAAAAGTATTTTCTGCAGTTCTGTTATACATTCTCCTGCAAAACAAGGGCCACACTGAGTCCCAGGCATTATGAAGATATACTTTTCAATACATTACTATTATACACTATAATAAAAAATTTGTGTGGCTATCTCTCCCTCGTAAGCCAGACCCTCCGATGAGGGTGAGCGGCATCTGCCCTGCATGTTATTGTGGTGGAGGTTAGTGTTATGTGTGAGTTACCGGGATGTTGAAAACAGCACAAACACCCAGTCTCCGAGCCAAGGGAATTAACCATGTAAGGTTAAAATCTCTGACCCATCCGGGAATCGAACCCGGTACCCTCTGGACCAAAGGCCAGCACGGTAACCATTTAGCCATGGAGCCGGACTTCATTACACTGAAGGATTAGATACAGTTCAACTTGTGAATCAATTCGCTTGGAGCTGGTGTTTAAGTTTTGTATGTCTCGAAATTTAAAATGGCGTGCAGGGGTAACGACGGACAGTGTAATTGCAATTAAGAGAAGGCCATTTCCTTCAGTTATTACAAAAATATCCAATATAATTTTACTGAGTAGATGTTTATTTTTTACAATTTGCTTTACCTCGCACCGACACAGATAGTTATTATGGCGACGATGGGGTAGGCTTAGGAGCGGTAAGAAAGTGGCTATGGTATTAATGAAGGTACAGCTCCAGCATCTGCCTGGTGTGAGTACATGTTTATATGCCTCGCAGATTCCAAGGATCAACAGCAAGAGGCAATAGGAGCGAAGAATTACAGGAATCCACAGCAAAGCACCTGCTTAATTTGGAAAGGCTGGAGAGTTACGGTTTGGATACACAGTCTGTGGCCCATAGGTTCACCTTCAACCCAGAGAATTACGTGCGCGACACATGTCTCTGTGTTTGAAGACCTATAAACAGAAACATTTTGGTTCTTAAGGGTTAGATCTCAAAAGAAGTTTCTTCAGTGTTAAATTTATTCGTTGGATTCTCTGTCTCCTTCAGGTTTGCCTTATCCTGAAGTGCTTCATCATGATTATTTTATATTTGCCAAGTCCATTTTCTTGATTATTTTTGTTGATGATCTACTTTGCGTCGCACCGACACGGATAGACCGTATGTCAATGATGGGACAGGAAAGACTAAGGAGTGGGAAGGAAGCGGTCGTGACATTATGTAAGGTACAGCCCCAGCATCTGTCTGGTGTGAAAATGGGAAACCACAGGAAACCATCTTCAGTGTTGCTGACAGTGGGGTTCGAACCCACTACCTCCTGAATATTTTTCTTATTATTGCGAGATTTTAACATTTAAAAAATCATGCCGTTTTTGTAGAATTGTAATTATTGATTTTCTGGTACTTTGTAGGAAAAAATTTATTTTCAAACAATTGTTAAGTATTATTAAAATTATTTTAAGCCTAATTATTTTGCATATCGATGGCTTACTTTTAAAAGCTCGTATGTCGCAATGTTCTTCCTATCCATTATATTCCTTAAGATGGTCACGCCTCCCACCACACATGGATATGCAGTCCATCAGAACAATTTTCGTTGTGTTCATTTTTCCGTGTAAAGGAAAATGTACCTTAACATACCGTATTGCAGGGATGTTGTTTGCATGGCGAATTTACGCACTCCTACAGTATAATGTACTTAAGGTTAATTTTCCTTCACACGCAAGCATAGGAAAATGAACTCAACGAAAATTGTTCTGATGGACTCCATATCCATATGTGGTTGGAAGGCGTGACCTGTCTTAAGGATAATAATGGATAGGAAGAACATTTTGTCATACGAGGTTTTAGAAGCAAGCCATCGGTATATTGAGTTGTGACCTGCATTACCCTCAGACGTGCGAAATACCTGTCAAAGTAGGATTTCTGTTTATGAATTATTTTCCAATAATATTAAAATATAAATGTCCTAAGCAATTTCTTATTGTAGGAGAAACAGGTATACAGAAGTAACATCACTGCTAGATCAATTTTGTTTTCAATACAAAATGTTCAAAATAATGGACTATTCCACTTAAGTGACTGTTTTTCCTCCAGTCTCCCCAACGTACACCGCATCATTCTACTAGAAATTAATTTTAGTTTCTCTATACGTTTTTGAGGATTGTCTGAAAGTACCTTGAAAGCCACTGTTTTCTTCCCGCCACCGATGTGTGGAAATTTTAATTCATTTTACTGGGAAATCCACCACTATCTTCAATATTAACCATAACATTTCGTATTTGAACACAGACACATGGCTCGAATAGCATGTATATGCCGCGCGGCCCTCCTTCAGAAAACTGTATCATTTTATGAGAGCTGGAATCGGATATGACTGCTATAAGATTGTTCTGCCAGTACCTTGTCTCTTGGTTCAATTTTACCAACCCACTCTCATTGTAATCCATAGTAAGGTTATTGCCTGCACGAATTGGGCTGTAAAGCAACCCCTCCAGGTTTAGGGGACTACTGCTACCATGTATCATTAACACCTGAATATTTTAACACTACCTCCCTCCCTTTCCAACTACAGGGTGTTTCGCCGGTCTTACTGAATCGTGCAGACGGGAAAGGGCAAATACTGTGTTGCAGAGAAATGATGAGGTTACATTACTGTTGCGATGTTCAGGGCCTGGCCGTGTGTGCAGTTTTTATTGTCAGAATTTATCACAGCTAGGGACCCCATCCTCACAGATGCCTACGTCAATTCGGAAGACCTGCACCAGGCCTCTTAAGAGGCCACACTCCATTATATCGTACGAAGGAAACGTTTTGTAAGAACGGAAAGAACATACATCCTATGGTTGAATTTTTGGTGAATCATATTTCGTTGAATGTCAAAAGGTATCACGAGAGGGAATCCTATAGAGGAAAATTCTTTAATCGATCTCAAAATGAATATTTGTTGGTGATCACAAGTCTAACATTCTGAGATATTGCAAATTTTTACACTTAAACGGGACCATAGTCAGAAATCTCAACTATACACATATAAAAACCTGTAGAAAGAGTATGGTCATTACGAAAACTGCGAAAGTTCTATTTATTCTCTTCCTCACAGTGTATTCAAACTTATTTATACGTTTCAAGGTTCAAGAGATCGCGATAAAGAAGAAATTGCAAATGATTGAAATTTCGTTGCATTTAGTCTTCTCAATCATGTACGTTCTACTTTACATTTTCCTTGGTGATACTACGCTGGAACTACGATATATTGGTTCTCCTCGCAGCTCATTCAAACAGTAGATCAACTGACTCTCTCTTTGAGTGTTTACAAAACTTTAAAATAAGCTTCATATTACACAGATAGGTACACGTCATTTAATTTCATTTTAGGTAAATTTATCCAATTATCTTTGTAAATGAATCAAAAGAATATTACTTAATGAGAGATACCGAGCTCGATAGCTGCAGTCGCTTAAGGGTGGCCAGTATCCAGTATTCGGAGGATAGTGGGTTCAAACCTCACTGTCGGAAGCCCGGAAGGTGGTTTTCCGCGGTTACCCAATTTCACACCAGGCGAATGCTGGGACTGTACATTAATTAAAGCCACGGTTGTTTCTTTCCCACTCCTAGCCCTTTCCTTTCCCATCGTTCCCACAAGACCTATCTGTGTCGATGCGACGTAAAAGCAACTTATAAAAATAAAAATATAATGGGAAATAATAGAGCTGGGGGAGACACAACGCAACCGTTTTATCCCAACCGTTTCGGGAACATAACCGTTGTTGAATGAAACCGTTGCCATAAAGTAAAAGTTTGTAGTTGCAGTGCCGCTCTGCTGTTGCGTTCTTCCCCAGAAATGTTTCATAGTTTCACAACCAGTACGTTTACAAAACCGTCGTTGGCAATCGTTGGATTTCTTGAAACTGGAGTGCTCCAATGTCAGGT
Organism: Anabrus simplex; assembly: GCF_040414725.1. Taxonomy (NCBI): domain Eukaryota; kingdom Metazoa; phylum Arthropoda; class Insecta; order Orthoptera; family Tettigoniidae; genus Anabrus; species Anabrus simplex. The sequence continues at coordinate 86,715,299 of NC_090265.1, read as the reverse complement.
AGGCCATTCCGGAGAGCTGCGCTGCTATTGGCTGATACGCTTGACGTCAACGAAAGCGAGAATACAGAGCCACGCCAGATTCAATGGCTTGAGAGTTGCAAGGTATAGCTGCCCGAGTATTTTTTTGAGTTAATTTTGTTAGTTATTCTGACTACACTCCACTCAGTCTTAAAATACAGAGCTAATGGATCTTTATATGCCTGCCATTTATCATCTAAAACTAATACGAAAACATACGTCTTCAAATCCGTCTCACCAAGCTCGATAGCTGCAGTCGCTTAAGTGCGGCCAGTATCCAGTATTCGGGAGATAGTAGGTTCGAACCCCACTGTCGGCAGCCCTGAAAATGGTTTTCCGTGGTTTCCCATTTTCACACCAGGCAAATGCTGGGGCTGTACCTTACCTAAGGCCACGGCCGCTTCCTTCCCACTCCTAGACCTTCCCTGTCCCATCGTCGCCATAAGACCTATCTGTGTCGGTGCGACGTAAAGCAACTAGCAAAAAATAAACCAAAAAAATCCGTCTCTGTAATGACAAAGGCTCAGAACGGCTCATACGCTGGCCTCCTGAGCCCAACTTGGAGGTTCTATCCTGGCTCAGTTAGGTGGTATTTGATGGTGTTCAAATACTTCAGCCTCCTGTCGGGAGACTTACTGGAACTTCAAAGAACTTCTGTAGGTCAAAATTCCGGTACCAATGAGTCTCCAAAAACACGTTATTTGATCGAATCCAAACTTTAACACAATATACAATGGAATGTTTATGCATTGTTTATAAATTTTAGAATGTGATATTTCCAAGGAAAAAAGGTGTTATCAATTTTTTTAGGCTTTTCATTTTTATTTTCTTGGCTCAGGGTGGTTGGAAAATTTTGTTTCTTGGTCGCGCTGTAATCTTCATATATCTAATGGTTATACTGTGTTGTTTGTCCAACCCCTGTCCCGTTTCCCTAAGGTGTCGGGAATTAGGTGAGATGAATCCATCGTGGCGGGTTTTTATGACCGGATGCCCTTCCTGACGTCAACCTCATCAGAGGAGTTAATGCAATGAAATGAATGACGTGATATATGAGAGTAGGGAGAGGGTGAAACCCGGTGCCGGCACATAGCCTACTTCTGTCGAATAGCACCAAGGGGTCTGCTCAAGACTTAAAGTCCCCATCCGACGGACGAATCACCATCAACAGCGTCATATGCCCTCACTCTATATGAGCACTGCGGAGAGGTATGGAATTTAATTCAGGCTTTTGGCACGCAATCTAGTGATTAGAAATTGTATACCACCACCACCACCGGCGAACATTCTGATGGTGAACATTTTTTTGACCAACGGGACTCGAACCGGCTAACTTCGGTGTCAGAACGTTTAGACTTCAGCGCTTTAACGATCATGGCCACCAGGCGGGCCTAATGGTTATACTGCATGACTGTGAAATACGTAAATTAATTCGCTTCTTTTACATCAGTTTGGCATCATAATCATCATCATCATCATCATCATCATCATCCTTTCATGTATTAGTCCTATAGAAGGACTGTTACTGTCTATACAAAAGATTGACATTTTCACGCCATCTCTTCCTGGGGCGTCCCCGAGATCTCTTCCCACTGGGGCAGTAGTTTATGACTGCTTTGGGGGATCCTGCTTCTGTCCATCCTGTTTAGGTGTTCTAGCTACATCAGTTTGTATTGGTTAGAATGATGTACACCACTACCTCATTTATGTTCATATCGGTAGGAGTAAGTTACGTTATTTTGCAACCGTTTTAGAAACTGGTTGTTTGCGCGCAACTTTTTTTTTTTTTGCTATTTGCTTTACGTTGCACCGACACAGATAGGTCTTATGGCGACGATGGGACAGGAAAAGCCTAGGAATGTGAGTGAAGCGGCCGTGGCCTTAATTAAGGTACAGCCCCAGCATTTGCTTGGTGTGAGTACGGGAAACCACGGAAAACCACATCTTCAGGGTGTCGACATTGGATTTCGAACCCACTATCTCCCGGATGCGAGCTCAAAGCTGCGCGTCCCTAACCGCACGGCCAACTCGCCCGGTTGCAACTGTTTTGGTGACATCCGCTGTCTAATAGCAACTCTTTTACCCAGCCTAGGAGATAATTGTGTATTCTTCAACTCCCTGGCTGAATGGTCAGTACTACCCTTACGTTCATAGGGTCACGGGTTGATTCTCGGCCTGGCAGGGGTTTATAATCGCTACTGATTAATTCATCTTGCTCGGGAACTGGATGATTACATGTGTCCCCCACACTCTTTTCTTCATATTCAGACAACACACTACATCACCATCCACCACAGAAACACGTATCAGTGAATACACCCCTCCATATAGGATTGGCGTCAAGAAGGGCATTCTGCCGTAAAACAGGAAAAATCCACATATATATTGTAACCGTACAACAGGGTTACAGACTCCATTCTGTATTTATTATTATTTATTATTATTATTATTATTATTATTATTATTATTATTATTATTATTATTATTATTATTATTATTATTATTATTATTATTATTATTAACCTGATTCATTGGATTTTATATATTCTGTTTCTCATCATTTAGACTGTAATAATTAGGTATCGCGTATATTATTGTATTTAATCATAGGTTAAGTGAATATGTTTGTAATTATTCTGTATTGTAGTAAGTGAGATTTGTTGGTTTCATATTGTCATGCTGTGGCTTGTAACTTTGGCTAGATGAGCTGGCATAGTATTTTGCAATCGAGGCTATGTTTAACTGGGAATGTTGTGTACAAGGAGATTTCCCGGTGACGCATTCGGTATAGTCATTCTTGGTCCGCTTGGGTACGCTTAGACAGCGCGTGACTGATGACATCAGTGCGTGGACACGTGATTGCGACCATGTGTCAGTATTCGCCAGCTACTGTATGTGGAAGTGGAAGGGATGAACAGTGAGTGGGGAGATGAGTCGTCATCGCGAGGTGATATAAGGTGATGCTACGGTAGGGAGAGGTACTCAGTTCATCATATCTATTCTGTTCTTACTCAGTTCATAAGCAGTTGATATCGTGCAGATCATATGTAACAGTCAGATGTATCAAATGGAAGAAGTGGTCTTAGTGTGATGGTCAGAGCTAAGAGTCGTGTTTGAAGAAGTAATAATCGAGGAGGTCTACAAGTAGTGGTTGTATCCGAGCAGAGACGGGTACTATGCTGATAAAGAAACATCATCTTCTTGTGAGGATGGACTTCACAAGATGTTTCAATAATATTTTCCAATTATTTAAAATATATTGAGTGGACGTAATTACATTGGAGCTCCCTACACGCGTACATGGTATGTAGGCCAACTCCTTGTTATATAAGAAGATTACAACAGACGGCTCCCGACTTCAGCTCACAGGTTTTCCCAAGAATTTTCAAGTTCAACAGCGGTGTATGCAGACAACAGGTAATTAAAGCATCAGACATGTTATGCATTCATAACATGAAGAAGAGTGTAATCAGCGGCGATATCACATCTCACTTCAAGTTCATGCCAATAGCTTCTTTGTTTAGATTAAATTTTCCTTTTATTTAGTACCGCAAATCTCACGATATATTTCTTTTGTTAAATTAAAAGACGTAAATGATTGTTCATTGTGACGTAAATTTAGTCATAAACTCAGTTTTATTTTAATTATAATAAGTGATTCCAGTACCATGTACAATCCTCAATTGTGGAAATGCAACAGTAATTTAATATTTTCCTGATCCATATCCCTGTATATTGCCAGATATGTGAGTTTATCACCTCACGCCTTGAGATAATTGATATAAGAGGTATGCTCTACCGAATTTTGTTGTTTTTCTTAAAAAAGCAACTGGCGCTCAAACAAATGTTATGTATATTGTGTGAAGGAGATGTAAGTATAAGAGTAGTGGTCAGAGTAACCACAACGTGTCGCCAGCAACGTGGGACTCGAAAGGTTCAGAAGAAGTGTTTCTGAATGGCAATATACATGGATCAGTTCTTTTAATGAGTACGCACATGTTAAATTCACCGAGTAATGTTAGGAAGGTCATTTTGTTGAAGTTTGTATTTAAGGGGTAATGTCAGAGGAATTGCAAGGGGAAATAGCTTTGAGATCGCGAAAAATTAGTAGGAAACCGAAGATGGACAAGGATAGCAATATGCAGTCAGGTGATGAGGCTGAGGTTATTGTGTCCAAGGAAATCCAAGGTGGTAACATAAATTGGAAGTTGGTGACTAAGGTGGGACCTGCAGAAAGTCAGAAAATAGTAGAAACTGAGGAAAACGCTGTCACGCAAGATCAAAGTAAAGGGGTGATTGACCTGGGTTTATTTAATTTGCTGATGTCCAAAATGACTGAGCAGAATAATGCTATGAGTGAGAAAATTGAAACGGTTATTAGTGAGAAAATTGAATCTCAGAATAATATTATGAGTGAGAAAATTGAATTTCAGAATAATATTATGAGCGAGAAAATTGAATCTCAGAATAATATTATTAGTAAAAAAATTGAAGCTCAGAGTAATGCCATAAATAGTATTAATAAGAAGATTGATGATGTTAGTAATAAGATAGATCATAAGGTGTTAGAAATAAGTAAGCAAATTAATAATTTAGAAAGTAAAGTAAATAAGGAGTGTAGTGATATCAGAGCTGAGATGGAATTGGGTCGGAGCAATCTCCATGCGGAAATAGAACAAATTAGTGAGACATGCATCAAACAGATTGATGAATTAGGCGCCAAGATCGAGTCCAATAAAGGAGAAATCAATGAGTTAGTAGAAGAAAGGTTTGAAAAGATAACCAATACAGTGGGACAAGAAACTAGGAAATGTATTAGTAGGGTAGAACAGGTGGAAAGAAAACTTGGAGAAGTAGGTGATCTAGGGAGTGAGCAGAAATCATTATCACAGAAGGTGAGAGAATCGGAAAAAAAGTTGGAGGAATTAAGAAAAATTCAAGAAAAGACTGAGGAAACAGTGGAAGAAAAATTTCTGAGTTGCCAGAGAGTACTCCAGCAAGAAGTGCGTGATAGTAAGAATGTACGTGAGATAATTGTAAATAATGATTTAATCACTAGAGATCATGACTTACCTAAGTTTTCTGGGAAAGAATTTAACCCGATGGAATTTATGAGAGTAGTAGAGAAGAAATTTGCTGTTCAATTAAGAGACAATATTATTAGCTGGGAAACTGTATTGGAGATCTTATCTAATGCTTTCGTAGGAGAGACTAAGTCTTGGTTTCAAGTATATAAAAGCTCGATGTCTAGTCTAACTGAATTTAAGGAGAAATTCATGGCTAAATTTTGGAGTGAAGGTGTTCAGAGTAGAGAGAGAGAGAGAGTAATGTTTGGCAGGTATAATTCTAACGAGGGTGTTAGAATGACTGAATACTTTTTGGCTCATGTTTTGGTGTGGAGAAATTTAGAATGTATTGGACCTGAGGCTGATATAGTTAGACTTATGGCTAAGCACTATCCCGATAGAATAAGAGAAGCTGTTTGTATGCAAAGAGTGGAGACTATTAAGGAAATGGAGATTTTGTTGGAAAGTTTTGATGCTTTAGGTAGTAGCTTGAATAATAATAGGACACTAAATAGGAATGTAGAAGGAAGGGGTAACCAATCTAATAATCAGGACAGGACTATGAATAATCGTAACTACAGAAGAGAATATCAGGAGAGACCTAATAATAATTTCCACAGGGAGAGAAATTATCAGAATAGTTCGGAAAATTTCAGGACTGGGAGGCGTGATTATGGTAATCAACCAGAAGCTGGGAGGCGGGAGAATACAGGCCATAATAATAATAATAATGACGCTAGAGGAAATAGGCAACAGGGGAGGCCGACTGAGGTGTGTAACCAACAAGTCGTAACCGAACCAAGTACTTTAAACGCGCAACGGACTGTATAAACAGGTCACTGAGACAGTCCGTAAATGGTGAGTTCACGTATAAGGTAGATAAGTATGACAATGTCGACCAGCCTATAGTTGTAAGTGAACATGATTGTGACCTAAGTAGCAATAATTCAAATATTTTAAGTGACGACTTAATCGTAGACAATAAATTTTATAAGTGTAATTTAAATTTAGATATAAGGCAAGATTTGTTAAGTGATCTTATATTATGTAATGAGGATAATTTAAGTAGTGTTACTGTTACCCCGACGATTGAACTGCTGATATGGGGCAGAAAATTTAAGATTTTGTTGGACTCTGGTAGTGAGAAGTCATGTGTAAATTCCAAGCTGTATGAGGAAGTTTTAAGAGAGAAGTATGAGGTAGCGGAAATTCCAGTGAGGAATACGTTCATCGTAACAGCTGTTGGGAACAAGTCTCAAAGAGTGAATAAACAAATAGCTGTCCCCATTAGCATAAGTGGAGAATGTATTTTCCAACCATGCTTAGTTGTGCCTAATTTAGTTTATGCCGTTATTTTAGGTACCGACTGGTTAACGTGTCACAAGGCTAAATTAAATTTTGATCTGTGTAATGTCAATCTTATTTGGGGAAAGAGTAGCAGGGAAGTCAGTTTACCATATGATGTTTTGTCAGAAATTAGTGCGAATAAAGTGTGTTCTAGTACGGAAGGATCTTGTGAAATTCCTAATATGAGGAAAAATATTGATGTCTGCCATGTGTCTATACAGAGAGATTCTAGAGATGAATTGTATGAGACAGTGGAGAAATGTAATTTAGCGGAAAGACAGAAGGACGAATTGTGTGAATTATTGATATCACATAGTGATGTTTTTAGCGATCGGCCTGGTAGAACACATCTTTACGAACACAAATTTAATGTTATTGATAACTCAACTTTTGTAGGACCGAAATATCCCATTCCGTTAAAATACGCTAGCGCTGTTAAAGAGCAGATTGACATTATGCTAGATTATAATATAATTGAACCATCATGTAGTCCTAATTTAAATCCACTTGTTATTATACCTAAGAAGGATAACACGGTAAGACTGTGCATTGATGGCAGATTAATGAATATGAGGATAGAAGCCGATCAGCAAAGGGCGGAGACGGTAGAGGAACTTATTCAACGTTTTGAAGGTAGAAAATGGTTTTCTACTTTTGATTTGTCGTCATCTTTCTGGCAGATTCCACTTAGAGAAAGTGACCGTCCACTTACGGCCTTTGCATACAAGAATTGCTTGTATCAGTTCGCCAGGGTGCCCTTCGGGACCCGTACTTCTTCTGCAGCATTAGTTAGAGCCATGAATAAAGTATTAGGGAGAGATACGGATAGTTTTGTGACCATGTACATCGATGACATTGTTATAGCATCCCACACGTTTGAGGAACACATGAAACACTTACAGATTGTTCTACAGAAAATCAGGGAAGGGGGATTTACATTAAAACTGAGTAAATCGACATTGTGTTCACAACAGATCACATTTTTGGGACACACTGTATCTGAACAGGGGGTAAAACCGGAACAGACGAGATTAGACAAGATAAACAATACTCCTACTCCACGTAATGTTAAGCAATTGAAATCTTTTCTGGGAATGTGTAATTACTTTCGACGTTTTGTGGGTAAATATTCTGCGCTGTTAGAGCCGTTTCGTGAGCTATTGAAAGGAGGTGCGAAGTGGAAGTGGAGGAAAGAACATGATGAGGCTTTCCAGAAGTTGAAGGATGGATTTAATGAAGCAGTTATGTTGAGATATCCTATGTCAGATCATGAATTTATTCTCATGACTGATGGTTCAGAGAAGGGAGTTGCTGGATGTTTATGTCAGAAAGATGATAACGGCAATTTAGGCATAGTTTCCTTGGCAAGTCGTGGGCTCAGTATGGCAGAAAAGAGATATACGATCACTGAGATTGAATTTCTTGCAATCATGTATTCATTAAGTAAGTTTAGAATGTATGTTTTAGGTAATAAATTCGAGATATGGACTGACCATCAGGCTTTGGTATTCTTAAATACTTATAAATTAACTAGTAATCGTATGACTCGTTGGATTTTAGCCATAAGTGAATATGATTTTAAGATACGTCATATTAAAGGGAAAGATAATGTTATGGCTGACTTTCTCAGCAGGTATCTCCCTAAGGAGGAAAATACTGTCTCTTTAGAGGTGAAAGAAGGTATTTTGATTTGTGTTGGCTCGATGACTGATAATACGGCAGAAAGAGATAGACTTCGTTATCTGTTGTCCGAGCAGGAAAGAGAAGAAGAGTTGGCGGGACTGTTGACCTCGCTTAGAGATAAGGAACCAGGTACTGTTCTAGTGAACGGTAAATTTACGTATAAGTTATGTAATGGTTTTCTCACTCGGAAATGTTATTCTGGGAAGTTCAATGTATGTGTACCTAAAGCCTTGCAAGAGGATATGATTTGGTTTTATCATAAGGAGCTGGGTCATTTTGGAGCAAATAAGGTCTTATATGCTATTCAGGGTAACTTTGTGTGGAGGAATATGGGAAGGCACGTGAGGAAAATACTCGCTACGTGTGATCTCTGCCAACGCTCTAAGCACCCGACTAGACTTCTAGAGGGGCCCAGGCAGGCTGTTATTGTTGACAGACCCGGGAAGCTTATTAGTGTTGATCTGTTTGGACCGTTAGTTAAATCCAGATATGGTTACCAATTTGTTTTTGTCTTGATTGATGCCTTCAGCAAATATGTCAAGATGTACCCATTGAGGAAAGCTACAGGGAGGGGTTGTCTCAAACAGGTCGTGGACAGATATATTCCTGAGTTCGGATGTCCCCTCAGAATATTATCTGATCATGGCAGCCAGTTTATTTCGAAGATCTGGAATACCAAACTAAATGAACTAGGGATCAAAACTATATTTTCATCGGTACGTTGCCCGCAAAGCAATATGGTTGAAAGAACGATGCGTGAAATAGGACGTATATTTAGGGCATATGTGCATGACAAACACAACTCGTGGTTTTCACAGTTGGGTAATGTCGAACGTTGGTGTAATATCACGTTGCACGAGTCCACTGGATTTACGCCCTATGAAATTCATCACGGCAGGAAGCCTACTGATGAAATTGCGAGTATGTTAGGCTTGGACTTGGGAGAGGAGAAAACTAAGGATTTTTATATCCAGCTGGCTAGGAAGAATTTAAAGAAAGCAGGAGATAAACGTATTCGCCAGCAGAAAAAGACTACATTGGATGAATTTGAGCTTGGTGACAAGGTTTTACTCAGAGTGCCACTCCCGTCATCAGCAGAAGCTGGTCAATTTTCTAAGTTTTTCTTGTTATATCAGGGATACTTCACCGTAGTGAAACGGATTGGGAAATGTGCTTATTCATTAGAAGACAAGGAAGGAAATATCGTAGGAACATACAATATAAGAAATCTTAAGAAATATATCATGTGAGTTTGTTGATTAATTTTCATTATTATGTTAATTCACCACGTTTTATGAAGCTGGCATTGCGAACAGGACTTCAGTGAAATTAGCGTGTGTTGCGATATTAAGTGAGCACGGCAGTGCAATAAACTCCAGTGCTTGGAGACAGTGTATATAATGAAATGTCTTCGAGAATTACTTTTGAACACTCAATGAACGTTTGAAACGACAGAAGTGAGAAAGAAATGTAATCTGTATGTAAATAATACTGTATAATCAAAGTGAAAATGATAATTGATCAATGTTTTATATGTGTAACAACGAACATCCAGATGGATGATACTATGTACCCAAATTTGTAAAGGGCATTTTTATACATGTATCTATGGTGTACTCGATTTCAGGTGATTGTGTAGATATTTCATGAATCAATCGATTAATTTAATCGATTATTTCATGAGGGAGGCGTTCTGTAACCGTACAACAGGGTTACAGACTCCATTCTGTATTTATTATTATTATTTATTATTATTATTATTATTATTATTATTATTATTATTATAATTATTATTAACCTGATTCATTGGATTTTATATATTCTGTTTCTCATCATTTAGACTGTAATAATTAGGTATCGCGTATATTATTGTATTTAATCATAGGTTAAGTGAATATGTTTGTAATTATTCTGTATTGTAGTAAGTGAGATTTGTTGGTTTCATATTGTCATGCTGTGGCTTGTAACTTTGGCTAGATGAGCTGGCATATTATTTTGCAATCGAGGCTATGTTTAACTGGGAATGTTGTGTACAAGGAGATTTCCCGGTGACGCATTCGGTATAGTCATTCTTGGTCCGCTTGGGTACGCTTAGACAGCGCGTGACTGATGACATCAGTGCGTGGACACGTGATTGCGACCATGTGTCAGTATTCGCCAGCTACTGTATGTGGAAGTGGAAGGGATGAACAGTGAGTGGGGAGATGAGTCGTCATCGCGAGGTGATATAAGGTGATGCTACGGTAGGGAGAGGTACTCAGTTCATCATATCTATTCTGTTCTTACTCAGTTCATAAGCAGTTGATATCGTGCAGATCATATGTAACAGTCAGATGTATCAAATGGAAGAAGTGGTCTTAGTGTGATGGTCAGAGCTAAGAGTCGTGTTTGAAGAAGTAATAATCGAGGAGGTCTACAAGTAGTGGTTGTATCCGAGCAGAGACGGGTACTATGCTGATAAAGAAACATCATCTTCTTGTGAGGATGGACTTCACAAGATGTTTCAATAATATTTTCCAATTATTTAAAATATATTGAGTGGACGTAATTACATTGGAGCTCCCTACACGCGTACATGGTATGTAGGCCAACTCCTTGTTATATAAGAAGATTACAACAGACGGCTCCCGACTTCAGCTCACAGGTTTTCCCAAGAATTTTCAAGTTCAACAGCGGTGTATGCAGACAACAGGTAATTAAAGCATCAGACATGTTATGCATTCATAACATGAAGAAGAGTGTAATCAGCGGCGATATCACATCTCACTTCAAGTTCATGCCAATAGCTTCTTTGTTTAGATTAAATTTTCCTTTTATTTAGTACCGCAAATCTCACGATATATTTCTTTTGTTAAATTAAAAGACGTAAATGATTGTTCATTGTGACGTAAATTTAGTCATAAACTCAGTTTTATTTTAATTATAATAAGTGATTCCAGTACCATGTACAATCCTCAATTGTGGAAATGCAACAGTAATTTAATATTTTCCTGATCCATATCCCTGTATATTGCCAGATATGTGAGTTTATCACCTCACGCCTTGAGATAATTGATATAAGAGGTATGCTCTACCGAATTTTGTTGTTTTTCTTAAAAAAGCAACTGGCGCTCAAACAAATGTTATGTATATTGTGTGAAGGAGATGTAAGTATAAGAGTAGTGGTCAGAGTAACCACAATATGACGCAATTCGTAGCCGCGACCCCACAGGTGTGGGAAAAGCGGAAGTAGAATAAGAATAAGGAGGAGGAGAAGAAGAAGAAGAAGGAGACAATAGTGTATTGTGAAATAATAATTCTTTAAAACATTAATTTGTAATTACCATAACGTTAACTAGAATGGTTGAAAGCTCCTCGTTCCCACTGGATAATAATATCCCATAATGTCATTCCTCCATACAAGATAAATACGCCCTCTGAAGTCATTTGCGAGAAGAGAACATACTTATTTAGCATAACAACTGTGAACCACTTAGCTCAATGTGTTGGTTTTTAGCATAAGGACGAAATCTGAATAAGTGATGTAGTGGTTTTAAAAGCCTTAATGCATCGTGCGACACGGTATGGAGGCTGTATTTCATAAGAAGTCTCCATCCAGTCGCGATATTCGAGGAAACATTTCTGCTTGCATTGTGGGCATCATGATAAATCTTTCTCACATTTCATGAAATTATACAGTTCAAAAGAGTATTTGCTCATCTGTTATCACAGAAGCTGGACAGTTACTTTACATCGATATACGGACGGATGATAGAGCATTTTGACGAAACCTTTGAGGAGACGTGATGTAATATATTAAGTTTCCCCTCTTCAACAGTGGGATTGATTGGAGCTACTATGAAGTTAGTGGCACTTTAACGGAACATAAGCCAACGGTCATAAAACAAGGAATGAATCGTTAAATCCAGAAACTTCAATAGTTATACAAATTCACATTCAGCTTGTTTGTATTCTATAAATGAATAGAACGAGCAAATTCCATAAAACTGAAGGTGAACAAAATGTGACGTGGAAAATTTTGTAGTTTATAGGGTGTATCCAAAGTGAGCAGAAGTGATGAGTCTGGTAGAAACATTGGATGGTACACGACAGAAGAAGCCAGAACCCTCGGAGAACATTTATTATTATTATTATTATTATTATTATTATTATTATTATTATTATTATTATTATTATTATTATTATTATTATTAGTTGTCGTTTAGGCCTACTGATGACGACGGGGCTCGTATCTACTCTTCGGTAAAGTTGTTGCTTTCTTCTTCTTCCAATACTCCTTCATTTGCTGACTATGAGCCAGCTTTCTCTCCTCTGTCCACTTAGTTCTTGTAGTCTTCTTACTTGTAAGGGATGTTGGGAAAACTCCGTGTCGGATGGCTTGACGGAACAAAAGTCGGTCATGAGTTTGTCCCAGTGGGATATCTAGTTGTTCCATATCCGAGTTAACTGACGTGATCCATCTGTTCTTAGAAGCCTTGCCTCTTCCCTGTTACTGTGAATATCCTGTTGGTGAGTCTTTCGGAATCCAGACGGGCCAAGTGTCCATAAAAGGTCAGGCGCCTTTTCCTTACAGATGTGACGTGTCCTGCTGGTGTTCATACAGTTCATCATTATGGCGGATTCTGTAAGTGCCTCCTTCCTTTCTGATTGGTCCTAATATCCTCCTCAGGATCTTCCTCTCTTTTAACTCCAGCTTTCTGAGTGGACCCTTCCTAGCCATTACAAGGCATTCGGAAGCATACAGAACAGATGGTTTGACGACCAAGCTGTAGTGTCCGAGTTTGAGGTTCTTGGAGAGGCACTTAGATGAATAGAAACTACGACACGATATTATTATTATTATTATTATTATTATTATTATTATTATTATTATTATTATTATTTAAAACAGTCGTATCAGCACACTATATTATTAAAAACCGGTTTTCGGACTCTTAAGGTCCATCATCAGTGTTAAAACTATTTACAACATATACGTCCACATGAGTGTGCCGTCAAACTGATTTTTAAAATGGGATAAAATGGAGCCCTGTTGAGATCAACACAGAAAAAGCTGGCTGGTTCTGGTGCTAAGCTGGAAAGTTCCCTTTCTTCGATGTTACGGAAGGAGGATGAAGTATTTTGACCAAACCTTTGAGGAGAAGTGATGTAATATATCAAGTTTTCCCTCTTCAACAGTGGGGTGGATTTGAGCTACTATGAAGGTAGTGGAAGTTCAGTTGAATTGCTTTAATTGACGAGAACTCAACCAACAGCCTCAGCACCAGGACCAGCCAGCCTTTCCTATTTTGATCTCAACAGGGTTACATTTGAACTTATTTTTTAATTCAATTTGACGAAACACTCATGTGGACTTACATGTTGTAAATAGTTTCAACACCTATCATGGACCTCAGAGTCCGAAAACCGGTTGTGTAGTAGTATAGTGTGCTATATGACTGTTGTGATTATTATTATTATTATTATTATTAATAATAATAATAATAATAATAATAATAATAATAATAATAATAATAATAATAATAATAAATATCTTCAGGTATACCTAACCCAGACACTACCTTAGAGGGACTGATCTTTAACTAGAAATGCCTGAGCGACAAACTGGAGGTCAAGAAGAGGAATATAGCCGGACCAGTCAAAGAAGAGGGCGAGTACAGGTGAAGACCCGATCGGGAGCTCTAGAGTCACACGATAGACATCATAGATATCACCAGGAAAAGGCATTTGCTCTTCTATGGACGTAAGATGAATGCCCCGCATGCTGACAAACCAGCGTTTTACGTACTAGAAGAACAGGAAGATGGGTCAGCGCGATTGATTTTCCTTTGCTCGGTAACTGGGATTTTGCGCTGTCCCCAACAAATTCTTCTACCCACAGATCACACACAACACTCCTTCCACACACATGGTCGACGCCGTCCGCTCTCATCAGAGAGTCTGACTTACATGGGGGATATCATTCTAATAATAGCCACACGAAATTATAATTTAAAAATCTTAGATATTATTTTAGGGTATTTCCTTTATTGCAGTAGTCGTTCTCTAAATTATTTTGACAATAAGCAAGATTTCAATATATTTTGGGCTGCGAACTTGAGGAAGCCCCTTGCATCAACGTCATCATCATGATATCTTCTGCCAAGTTATCAGCCTGGAGTCTGGTTGAATCCTTAAACAGCACCACCGAACGTTATGCTGTTATAACCAGGTGTACTTAGCCAGACAAATAGTGAGGAATTTCGAGATTGATTTCCTCACTGAGACAGAAACACAAAATTGATCCTACGAGTTTAAAGTATCACAGCATCCAAACGCACTAAAACTCGGAATGTCCTTACTCAGCATTACCCATACCTCGGTCGCTTCCAAACCGTCACAGAAATAAATGAGACTGAAACTCGAATGGAAGCTACAATTTTCCATGGCCAGATGCAAGTATTAAATGAAAAAACAATAAAATTAAGCATTTTTCTACTTGGTGGTCGGACTGTATTGCCTGCCATTTTCTGTCTTTATGGAGTAGAAGAAAGTAAATGTAAATCATGAATTGTATATGAACCTTCATATATTGAAAGAATCATACTTGCGAAATGAGACAAATCGCAAATTTTGTGTATTTCTGGGTATTTTGGGTATCAAAATTAAAAGTGGAAAACTATATGATTGTCATTTATTTTTCCATAAGTTATGAAATTGATGACATTTGTGGGCGCATTCATTTCACTACGTAAGCACTGGAGAAGGGAGACAAGTAACGCGAGAGACCGCATCGGCATTTGGTGGGCAGAAATGGGATTGGACGCGGATTGTGAGACACAGATGATCCGCCTGCTATCGCAACTACTACTACTTAAATGTTTTCATTCCTCCTCTGAATGGGGAGGCGGGTCACTTAGCTGGTGACGCCGTCCCTCAGGCCGGGAGATTTGTTACGGTGAAGGAGATGCTCGGAGAAGGTGAGGGGGTTGGCGATCGTGGCCTATACTAGGAACTCTCCCGGCATTCGCCTTGGTACAGGAGAATGGAAAACCACGGAAAACCATTCTCAGGACACCGGCGGTTGGGGCCAGCTGAGAAGCGCAGCTCTGTCCCGTCTCCCGAATGCAGAGGCGTAGAGCCACGGTAGAACCGTGGCCATCCCTCCTCTGCTCGGTTGGCCGGTCGGAGTGCAGAGCTGTTGGACCGTGGACCAGACGTTCCCACTTACTGGCGCTATGACAAGGTTTGGAAAGCAGTTCAACACAGTCACTTCGCACACTTGCACAGAGTGCTTCATGCATACGTAGTACAGTCATTAAGTTCTGAGACTGACCGCGTGATGGCGCTATGGTGCACTATAGCTCATAGGTGGTGCCGTGGTATGGTACCATGCCAGTAGTCTCTCCTCCCTGCAAGAGACAGTTGAGTGCATGAACTGGAAGCAGACGTACGGTCGTCGTTGTGACGGTGATTTGAATGCCTCTGTCGGACCTAGACATGTCACAGTTTGAACAATGGGCAAACATCAAGTTCTGCCAAAAATTAGGCAAAACCGCTGCCGAAACGTTTGAAATGATGCAGCAGGTTTACGGTGAGGACGCATTGAGTCGCAGTGTTGTGTTCAGGTGGCACCGAAGTTTTGTGCAAGGACGGGAGAGTTTGGAAGATGATGTGCGTACTGGTCGGCCACAAACAGTTCGAACGGAACGCAAGATCCAAGAAGTTGCAACGTTGTTGCGTGCTAACCGCTCCCAATCGGTAGACGATCTCACGGCCACAATAGGGGTCAGCCATGGTACTTGCCACAAAATTCTGACGGATGACCTCAACATGTCTCGAGTTACCCAACACAGTGTGTCACGAATTCTGTCGCAAGACCAACGTGATGATCGCATGGCGATTTGTGGTGTCCTTATCAGTAGTGCTGACGATAATTCGACGTTTCTTAACCGGATAATAACTGGAGACGAAACATGGGGTTTCCTTTCAGCGGTGCTTCCAGCAGCTATCCCAACGTTGGAAAACGTGCGTAATGGCCAACGGCGGCTATTTTGAAGATGGATGTGGTTCTGTTTAAGTGGTTAACGGCCAACGGCGACTATTTTATGGGTAAATGTGGTTCTGTGTACGTGCACGCCGTGTAATGCGGCATCGTGTGCAGCACACAGGGTCGTGCGGGCGCCTATCCTCCAGGCGTCAAGTCTCAGAACTTAATGACTGTACTACGTATAAGAATCATGTGCATATAATTGCATAAGGGATACTACCCAGAATTTCTGGGAATGTGAATTTATCTTTCGAACAAGTAACGGTATCAAGTTATGACGCTGGGTGCCTCTTGGTGTATGTTTCAACTATTAATCTTCCAACTAACGTCGTCGTAAATGCACGTGTTTCAGAGTTTGAGTGCTTTTCCTTAGACCACGTCATTGTGCTGCTGGAAATTCCTAATTGGTCGAGATTAAGGGGAAAATTATCTGCATTTAATGTTTCTTCAGGCTCGTCAGAACTACCGCTGTAATTAGTCGAATTAGCCAAGTTTTAAGCTAAGTATAAACATATTTGAGTGGTTTAAGAAGGTCGGGAATCCGTGCAAAGTGAAAAATGACAAAATGACCATCATCGTGCACAGTTCACGAAATACGTTAAGACGTTTTAGACGGCTAAGGAAAGATGTGAGGTGGAAATGAATTGACATACTAAACGTCGGGGACGGATCACTGCATCGTTGACAATGCATCCGCCCACACTTTGTTCATTGCGAGAAACTTCCTGACGAAAAACAACCTAGCCACTAGTTCCAAAACACCCTTACTCGCTTGATATGTTCCTCTAAAATTTATGTATTTCCCCTAAAATGAAACTGCAGTTGATTGGTTAGTGTTTTGACCTCATCGAAGAGATCCAAGAGGAGTCGTAGAAAAGTACTGAACACACTTCCATGAGTACTTTCGAAAATAGAAAAATTGTAGTATTTCGTACTTTCGGCGTAAGACATTGCGTGCGCTCGGTTGTGCTTGTCTTACGAGTAACTTCTTCGGCCCACTTTTATTTCAGTTAATGTCGAAAAGGACTGCATAAACGAGGAAGACACTTTACGACTTCCATGTGCCTCCACAAGACGGAAATAAAGTACTACACTTTCATTTTCTTTGGTGTTGTACAGGGACAGAACTCCATATCTTTCTCTGTGCGTACTGCCTTTGTCATGCACATTTCATGAGCAGAATAACTTTCTCATAAACAACGAATGTAATGCAGTGGTACTAGAAAACTGGGAAGTGTCGGAGATGGTGAAAGATATTATGGCGCTTTTAGTAACACATAAAGACTGTATACACTAGAAGATGGTAAGACAGGGAAATAAATTTATCATCACATTATGGCTTGATATAGTTACGTACCCCGTAAAGTGCTTAAATGTAGTGGCAGTCATAATAAACAAAGAGAGAATACGATCTAGGGATGTTGGACGGAACTGTGTCCAAAGGAAGAGTGGAATTAAAATAATATTCCAAGCGAAAAATATTTAAGGAATTAGACACCTGCGCACTTTCACAGTCATCTGAAAATAAAGAGCATGGTAGATTTAAGTGCACAGCAGTAATATTCAGCATAATAATTTTAATTTGCTCGTATTCCCTCATTTATGCCTCTTTTTATTTCCTATATCAACGGAAGATATTCAAACAATATGGATCATACCTGAGAATATCTTGCAGTTAATTTAAGAATTTTTCAGGAGTAAAGTTTTAGTTGATATAAAAGGCATTCATTAACCATCTCCTGTAGTAGTAAGATATTTTTACCGCTTATTATACTCAGATAATTGAAGATGCTGAAGGTCATTTCGGTTGTTAATGAATGAGAAATCCCTCAATTTGGCTATAATGTAAATGTTACGGAAGACAACTTAAAATAAAACATTTTACGAATCGAACTATTTTTCAAATTCCAAATTATGTTTTAACATTTTATTTATACATGACAACCTCGTACAAACTAATTATACAATTGATGTGAAATTAATCAACAAAAAAGAATACAAATAACAAAATTTACGGACAAGTGGAGTTAATCAAATAAAACATACAAAATCATATCGTCACTGCTATGGTAAAACCGCGAGTGTTACAATGCTCTTGAAAATGAACCTTAAATACATCATATTCCAGGATCGGAAAAGTACAGTATGTCCTGCAAACATACATTCCTGAAGTACGGCACGGTGAGGTTCAGTGTTCTTTACATCCATACATCCATGATCTCCCAGAAACCGTATCTCCCAAGTTCATCTATGCAGATGATATCAACCTCACCATACAAACAACAAACTTCACTGAGGCAGAAGGCATTCTATCCCATGACCTTGACAAGATGGGTGATTATTTCAAAAAATGGCGCCTGAAACCTAGTCCACTAAAGAGAGAGGTAGCTACGTTCCACCTAAATAACAGGCTGGCAAACTATCAACCTACGATCAGGTTCGGAAACCACACACTGCAGTGTAATACCAACCCAAAATATCTTGGTGTAACTTTAGACAGGTTCTTAACCTATCGACGCCATCTTGAGAAACTGGCTGCTAACCTTAAAAGCCGTAACAACTTGCTGGGTAGACTAGCTGGTACTTCATGGGGCGCAGATGCAAGCACACTACGAACAACTGTTCTAGCAATAGTATATTCACCAGCTGAATATTGCTTCCTCTGTATAGCTCAATAGCTCCCATACTAGTCTGGTTGATGTCCAACTGCACCACACATTGATAATTATATCTCGTACATTGCGCTCTACTCCTATTAAATGGTTATCGTTACTGAGCAACATTCAGCCTCCTCACATCAGACGGCAAAGTGCCCTTGTTAGACTGTGGATCAGGATAACAAAGAACAGTTACCTCCCAATACATCAGGATACAGAAAAAAATGCCGTAATGAGACTCAAGTCACGGAAACCTGCTTGGAAGACGGCAAATTAGTTCATCCACATTTCAAGCCTGATGAAATATGGAAACACGAATGGTCTCAATCACACCCTCATGGCATTGTCAACATCAGGGGTCCAGCTACAAAGTTGCCTGGCATCAACCATCCTTGCTCCACCTGGACTACACTCTACAGGATACGCTGCGGAGTAGGAAGAAGTGCTTCTGCTCTGCATCATTGGGGCTGAAAAGACTCTCCAGCTTGTGACTGTGGTACCGAAGTCAAACCATCCTGCACATTCTGAAGGACTGCCCTCTGCGAGCTTTTGCTGGTTCCATCGCAGATATTCACCGAATGACCCCTGAGGCACTCCCTTGGCTGGAAGAGCTGGACATTCGTCTCTAAGAGGCTGAAAGACCCCCCACATTAATTTTTTAATGTGGAGTTTATATATAGTGCACCCGACAGGGGCATGATCCAAGGACCCTTGGTCAATACTGGTCTTTGAAATTACAGACGCAATGATCTTTGAGGGAATAAAACCAAAACTAATTAATATCCATATCATTAAGACAGGTAAAATGAGTCTTTTAAATTTATTCCACAGGATTTCATTACTTGCGAGCTATTCCGCAATATCTTCCTTTGTGTAGCTGGAACCCGCGGCCGAAGCCAAGCAAAGTTAGACTCGGGTGGGGCTGCAATTGGGGATTCACCATGACGTAACTCGAGAGAAGACGTCCCTTCCTCACGACGAGGAGAATGAGGAGAAGCAAGCTTTTTCGAAATGAAATATGGAAACCATCTTTAATTCAGACTAGCCAACTTGATTATCTACGACCTAAAAATTAATGAAATTCGAATTCTGGAGTCGTCTCCCGTTTTAAAAGAGATAAATGTCACTGGACATTTATTTAGATTGTCTAATGTCCTCTTACTCGATAACTTTCAGATGAAGAAAGAATACTGTGCTGTTTCTTTGTGGAAAAGTACCGGGGCCATCTGTTTATTCTCATGACACTTCCTTGACAAGGGATGCCACCCTCGCGTGGAAGGGGAAGCCAGACAGACTTTAATTAATTACAGGAGATCCTACGAAGAATAATCGTACGGATTTGCCTCAATCGCATCAGGTGCATACTGGTCAAATGATAGTCGTACTATTTGACCTCTAATAGGCAGTGGATAGGCTATATGCAAATTTGGGGTGGGAGAAATGGTCTCCTTGTAAAAAGCACTGCCGAGTCCGAAGTGCGTCAGTCGGGTTTCTCAGCTTACCGAGGGCGGAGCTATGTTTAGCTAAGCTCCCATTTATCCTTTGTTTAAGTGACTTTAAACTTAATTTTCAAGTGAAATAGCGTACTGTACGTAAATCTTGCATAGATTTGATAGACGTGACACCAGTGATTAAACTTTAAAAAATCAATGATGTGTCGCGAACACTTAATACGATTCGTATTATTATTATTATTATTATTATTATTATTATTATTATTATTATTATTATTACGGCACTTCTGTGTTGGGTAGTAACAAAGGATTATTTCCAGATGCTTCATCAACCAGGAACTATGGACTTCCTGCCTGAAGGAAGAATGGTACCACCAGTAATTGCTTTGGTGCCAATGGATCAGCAGTAAACCAGCAATGGATCTCCCGAGCTGATCAAAGGTGTCATCATGTGATGGAGATGAGTATTTTTCATATCATATGGCCTGATTAGAGGGGACGGGAATTATTTATCATAAGCTGACGCTATCATGTTAGCGATAACTTAATTTAAATGTTGAAGGGCCGAAAGGGGCACGTAGCTTTTATTTTTTATTTTACTTAATTAATAACAGGTCTGAGTGATTTAAATGTAAATAATTGTGACAATAATCTAATAGGTTTGCATGTGGTAGAAGATTTACTTAGTTCGTTTATTTTGGGAGACTTGTGTTCAATTAAGGCTTCAGGAGACTAGTATTTTAGAAAATTCAGGGTAATTTAAGCTAGGCTGTAGTTGATCCTGTATCAATAAATGCATGACTGATGAATAAAAAGTATGCAACGTGAAACCCCAGAGTCACGAGAAATATACATTGAACTGATGCCCCAGGCCTCCTTTGAAATATTTAGCTAGGGAGTGTTACAAATTAAGCTGGATTATTTGATCAGGTTTATTATAATTTACTTACAATTTAATTGAGTTAATTACCGTGTGAATATTTAATTGAGTTAATTACCGTGTGAAAACTTAATTGAGTTAATTACCATGTGAAAATTTAATTGGTTTAATCACTGTGTGAAAATTTAATTAGAAGTTAATTACAGTGTGAATATGTGATTGAGCTGATTAGCGTGTGAATATTTAATTCATTATTGTATTACCGTGTGACGATTTAATTAGAAATGAATTATGTGCTAATTACAAAGTTGTTAGGGTTTAATTATGAATTAATTGCCGCTGGGTTATTTAATCACATCGTAATTGCGAGGAAGTTCGGTGTGATCACACAGTATGATCTAATTACCAAGTAAATCACGTAGGAAGGTAGCGTAATGATGAATCCAGCAATAATAATAATAAAAATTGTAATGACGGTAATCATACAAATATTGGCATCATAAAATTGGTGTCGTGTTGAAAGATAGGTGAGTTATTGGAAGCGGATGCAATTTGCTTAATGAGGAATAGACCTCAATTTATTGTGAATGTACCTGGGATGAGGTGATTTTGTTAAAGAATGTGCTTGCTATGCCTGTGAAAGCCAAGGCCATTGACCACCCGTGGTAGGGGGTTGAGGCGCTTGACCTAGTAAACAGACGTGTTTTCTTTGGTGTGTGTGTCCGCTCATATAAGAGGGGAGCCTTGAGCTAAGAAAACAAGGCCTGTAGGAATCGGCTAATAATGGGAAGTATTCAACACACCAGAATGAAGTATTCGCTAATAAATGACACGGTGATGGTACTAGTATTTGTTAGACTACTGCTGTTACTCATTTGAGTATAATTTAGCTAGGGGTTTCAGTGTCCTACTTTCATCCCAAGGGGTTGTCAGTTCAGTTCTATACGCCGGCATTGGTATTCCACAATGCTGAAATGAAGAATGGGGTGCCTCACGTGTTCATTGTATATAATATATGATTCCCTATGTTGTTTATGTACCATGTTGTGACTATAATTAGCGCCGGCGATGGGTCTAATCCATCGGCGCGGCGAATTTGCATTCAACTGAGGGTCGGTTCAAACCCTGGTGTTTGTTCAACATTTGTATAGTTTCTTTAATGGTATTTCGTTGGGAAATAATTGTATGTTTTTAATATAGGGATCGCTCAGACTTGTTGCATGAATGTTAATTTTATTTGTCAATAATGTCATATAGCCTCAGTGTTTATGGTAAATGTTGCCGTTCGTATCACGTCACGGCGAATCGCTTTGCGATAAACAATACTCGGATCCATCACACACGACTACAAGTCGATAATAAACCACAACAATTGTTAATAATTAATGTAATTCATTTGTGAATATAGATACGTCATTCCCATCGTCATCAAGGTCTAATAAACAGCTTTTATTAATTTAAACTTTAATTTGATTGTGTTCTCTTTGTAGTTAAGAATGTCCCGTTTCCCCTACCCCGTATGCCATTAAGGTAATGTTAGATAAGCGCCTATTTTATTATATTTTCAACCCGTTAACGCCCTGTAGATCTCATGCCGGAGCCTTTTCTGGGTAGGGGCGGGTACGATGGAGTCAATTCTTTGTGCCTCTTAAGAACTTGTACATAGTCGACTGTCAACTATACCATCATACGCTAAATAATAATAATTTATTTACACAAGAGCATAAGCAAATGAACTGAACGAAAATTGTTCTGAGTTCAGGCTAACCGTGGCTGGCCTTAAAACCAGTCTTCTTCTAGTTCTATTCTGGAATTGCATGGCTTTTTCTGTGACAAGGGGCCTATTTTAATAAGGCTCTTTTATTTTCGGAGGCTTGCTTATACCAACCAACATCAGGGTTGTCTGGACTTGCTGCTCTTTTCTTCGTTCTCGTCGTTCTCGTCGTTCTTCGTAGTTACTTTGTTCAAATTTAACATGACTGGAAGCAGTTCATTAGCTAATCTTCTATAAAATATTAACATATTTTCATCACTACACTTGCATTTTAACATTAGACAACATACAGGTATTGGAAGCACTACAACGTAATTCTCAGCAAATTTCCAGTCAAATAGACAACTTATTCTGGGGTATTTTGAAGTATCTTGGCATTTCAATCATTAAAAAATATAAGGGGCAGTCAGATGAAAACCGAACACCCGCCATAACACACATTCCGCGAGAAATGTGGCAACACTGTTGTTACGTATCGATACTGGCATCACTGTGGTAGGAGAACTGCATAGTGACAACTCACAGGTGCACGTCTTTGTTAGTGCGCGGACTGGTCTAATGTGCTCGTCTGGCTGTAGAAATGGAGGCAAACAAAGAAGAACAGAGAAGTATGGTTCGTTTTCTGGTGCATGAGGGAGCTGGAGTGTCTGCTGTGTATGGCATGTCCATGATGAGTGTGCAAGAGTGGCATCGGAGATTCCGAGAAGGGCGCACATCACTGCAAGACGATGCGCGCCCAGGACAGGCCGACTCCTGAAGTGGTGTGGCTACTCTTTCCACTACTCTTATACTTACATCTCCTTCACACAATATACATAACATTTGTTTGAGCGCCAGTTGCTTTTTTAAGAAAAACAACAAAATTCGGTAGAGCATACCTCTTATATCAATTATCTCAAGGCGTGAGGTGATAAACTCACATATCTGGCAATATACAGGGATATGGATCAGGACAATATTAAATTACTGTTGCATTTCCACAATTGAGGATTGTACATGGAACTGGAATCACTTATTATAATTAAAATAAAACTGAGTTTATGACTAAATTTACGTCACAATGAACAATCATTTACGTCTTTTAATTTAACAAAAGAAATATATTGTGAGATTTGCGGTACAAAGAAAAGGAAAATTTAATCTAAACAAAAAAAACTATTGGCATGAACTTGAAGTGAGATGTGATATCGCCGCTGATTACACTCTTCTTCATGTTATGAATGCATAACATGTCTGATGCTTTAATTACCTGTTGTCTGCATACACCGCTGTTGAACTTGAAATTCTTGGGAAAACCTGTGAGCTGAAGTCGGGAGCCGTCTGTTGTAATCTTCTTATATAACAGGGAGTTGGCCTACATACCATGTACGCGTGTAGGGAGCTCCGATGTAATTACGTCCACTCAATATATTTTAAATAATTGGAAAATATTATTGAAACATCTTGTGAAGTCCATCCTCACAAGAAGATGATGTTTCTTTATCAGCATAGTACCCGTCTCTGCTCGGATACAAGCACCACTTGTAGACTTCCTCGATGATTACCGCTTCAAACACAACTCTTAGCTCTGACCATCACACTAAGACCACTTCTTCCATTTGATACATCTGACTGTTACATATGATCTGCACGATATGAACTGCTTATGAACTGAGTAAGAACAGAATCCCTCTCCCCACCGTCGCCTTGACTTTATATAACCTCGCGATGACGACTCCTCTCCCTACTCCTGTTCATCCCTTCCACTTCCACATACAGTAGCTGGCGAATACTGACACTTGGTCGCAATCACGTGTCCACGCACTGATGTCATCAGTCATGTGTCGTCTAAGCGTACCCAAGCGGTCCGAGAATGGCTATACCGAATGCGTCACCGGGAAATCTCCTTGTACACAACATTCCCAGTTAAACATAGCCTCGATTGCAAAATACTATGCCAGCTCATCTAGCCAAAGTTACAAGCCACAGCATGACAATATGAAACCAACAAATCTTACTTACTACAATACAGAATAATTACAAACATATTCACTTAACCTATGATGAAATACAATAATATACGTGATACCTAATTATTACAGTCTAAATGATGAGAAACAGAATATATAAAATCTAATGAATCTGGTTAATAATAATAATAATAATAATAATAATAATAATAATACTAATAATAATAATAATAATGATAATAATAATAATAATAATAATAATAATAATAAATACAGAATGGAGTCTGTAACCCTGTTGTACGGTTACAGAACGCCTCCCTCATGAAATAATCGATTAAATGAATCGATTGATTCATGAAATATCTACACAATCACCTGAAATCGAGTACACCATAGATACATGTATAAAAATGCCCTTTACAAATTTGGGTACATAGTATCATCCATCTGGATGTTCGTTGTTACACATATAAAACATTTATCAATTATCATTTTCACTTTGATTATACAGTATTATTTACATACAGATTACATTTCTTTCTCACTTCTGTCGTTTCAAACGTTCATTGAGTGTTCAAAAGTAATTCTCGAAGACATTTCATTATATACACTGTCTCCAAGCACTGGAGTTTATTGCACTGCCGTGCTTCACTTATTATCACAACACACGCTAATTTCACTGAAGTCCTGTTCGCAATGCCAGCTTCATAAAATATGGTGAATTAACATAATAATGAAAATTAATCAACAAACTCACATGATATATTTCTTAAGATTTCTTATATTGTATGTGCCTACGATATTTCCTTCCTTGTCTTCTAATGAATAAGCACATTTCCCAATCCGTTTCACTACGGTGAAGTATCCCTGATATAACAAGAAAAACTTAGAAAATTGACCAGCTTCTGCTGATGACGGGAGTGGCACTCTGAGTAAAACCTTGTCACCAAGCTCAAATTCATCCAATTTAGTCTTACAAAAATTATCATGCACAATCTTACCGTGTTATCCTTCTTAGGTATAGTAACAAGTGGATTCAAATTACGACTACAAGATGTTTCAATTATATTATAATCTAGCATAATGTCAATCTGTTCTTCAACAGCGCTAGCGTATTTTAACGGAATGGGATATTTCGGTCCTACAAAAGTTGAGTTATCAATAACATTAAATTTGTGTTCGTAAAGATGTGTTCTACCAGGCCGATCGCTAAAAACATCACTATGTGATATCAATAATTCACACAATTCGTCCTTCTGACTTTCCGCTAAATTACATTTCTCCACTGTCTCATACAATTCATCTCTAGAATCTCTCTGTATAGACACATGGCAGACATCAATATTTTTCCTCATATTAGGAATTTCACAAGATCCTTCCGTACTAGAACACACTTTATTCGCACTAATTTCTGACAAAACATCATATGGTAAACTGACTTCCCTGCTACTCTTTCCCCAAATAAGATTGACATTACACAGATCAAAATTTAATTTAGCCTTGTGACACGTTAACCAGTCGGTACCTAAAATAACGGCATAAACTAAATTAGGCACTACTAAGCATGGTTGGAAAATACATTCTCCACTTATGCTAATGGGGACAGCTATTTGTTTATTCACTCTTTGAGACTTGTTTCCAACAGCTGTTACGATGAACGTATTCCTCACTGGAATTTCCGCTACCTCATACTTCTCTCTTAAAACTTCCTCATACAGCTTGGAATTTACACATGACTTCTCACTACCAGAGTCCAACAAAATCTTAACTTTTCTGCCCCATATCAGCAGTTCAATCGTCGGTGTAACAGTAACACTACTTAAATTATCCTCATTACATAATATAAGATCACTTAACAAATCTTGCCTTATATCTAAATTTAAATTACACTTATAAAATTTATTGTCTACGATTAAGTCGTCACTTAAAACATTTGAATTATTGCTACTTAGGTCACAATCATGTTCACTTACAACTATAGGCTGGTCGACATTAACATACTTATCTACCTTATACGTGAACTCACCATTTACGGACTGTCTCAGTGACCTGTTTATACAGTCCGTTGCTCGTTTAAAGTACTTGGTTCGGTTACGACTTGTTGGTTACACACCTCAGTCGGCCTCCCCTGTTGCCTATTTCCTCTAGCGTCATTATTATTATTATTATGGCCTGTATTCTCCCGCCTCCCAGCTTCTGGTTGATTACCATAATCACGCCTCCCAGTCCTGAAATTTTCCGAACTATTTTGATAATTTCTCTCCCTGTGGAAATTTTTATTAGGTCTCTCCTGATATTCTCTTCTGTAGTTACGATTATTCATAGGCCTGTCCTGATTATTAGATTGGTTACCCCTTCCTTCTACATTCCTATTTAGTGTCCTATTATTATTCAAGCTACTACCTAAAGCATCAAAACTTTCCAACAAAATCTCCATTTCCTTAATAGTCTCCACTCTTTGCATACAAACAGCTTCTCTAATTCTATCGGGATAGTGCTTAGCCATAAGTCTAACTATATCAGCCTCAGGTCCAATACATTCTAAATTTCTCCACACCAAAACATGAGCCAAAAAGTATTCAGTCATTCTAACACCCTCGTTAGAATTATACCTGCCAAACATTACTCTCTCTCTCTCTCTACTCTGAACACCTTCACTCCAAAATTTAGCCATGAATTTCTCCTTAAATTCAGTTAGACTAGACATCGAGCTTTTATATACTTGAAACCAAGACTTAGTCTCTCCTACGCAAGCATTAGATACGATCTCCAATACAGTTTCCCAGCTAATAATATTGTCTCTTAATTGAACAGCAAATTTCTTCTCTACTACTCTCATAAATTCCATCGGGTTAAATTCTTTCCCAGAAAACTTAGGTAAATCATGATCTCTAGTGATTAAACCATTATTTACAATTATCTCACGTACATTCTTACTATTACGCACTTCTTGCTGGAGTACTCTCTGGCAACTCAGAAATTTTTCTTCCACTGTTTCCTCAGTCTTTTCTTGAATTTTTCTTAATTCCTCCAACTTTTTTTCCGATTCTCTCACCTTCTGTGATAATGATTTCTGCTCACTCCCTAGATCACCTACTTCTCCAAGTTTTCTTTCCACCTGTTCTACCCTACTAATACATTTCCTAGTTTCTTGCCCCACTGTATTGGTTATCTTTTCAAACCTTTCTTCTACTAACTCATTGATTTCTCCTTTATTGGACTCGATCTTGGCGCCTAATTCATCAATCTGTTTGATGCATGTCTCACTAATTTGTTCTATTTCCGCATGGAGATTGCTCCGACCCAATTCCATCTCAGCTCTGATATCACTACACTCCTTATTTACTTTACTTCCTAAATTATTAATTTGCTTACTTATTTCTAACACCTTATGATCTATCTTATTACTAACATCATCAATCTTCTTATTAATACTATTTATGACATTACTCTGAGCTTCAATTTTCCCACTCATAATATTATTCTGAGATTCAATTTTCTCACTAATGACCGCTTCAATTTTCTCACTCATAATATTATTCTGAGATTCAATTTTCTCACTAATGGCATTATTCTGAGATTCAATTTTCTCACTAATGATATTATTCTGCTCAGTCATTTTGGACATCAGCAAATTAAATAAACCCAGGTCAATCACCCCTTTACTTTGATCTTGCGTGACAGCGTTTTCCTCACTTTCTACTCTTTTCTGACTTTCAGTAGGTCCCACCTTAGTCACCAACTTCCTATTTATGTTACCACCTTGGATTTCCTTGGACACAATAACCTCAGCCTCATCACCTGACTGCATATTGCTATCCTTGTCCATCTTCGGTTTCCTACTAATTTTTCGCGATCTCAAAGCTATTTCCCCTTGCACTTCCTCTGACATTACCCCTTAAATACAAACTTCAACAAAATGACCTTCCTAAAATTACTCGGTGAATTTAACATGTGCGTACTCATTAAAAGAACTGATCCATGTATATTGCCATTCAGAAACACTTTTTCTGAACCTTTCGAGTCCCACGTTGCTGGCGACACGTTGTGGCTACTCTGACCACTACTCTTCTACTTACATCTCCTTCACACAATATACATAACATTTGTTTGAGCGCCAGTTGCTTTTTTAAGAAAAACAACAAAATTCGGTAGAGCATACCTCTTATATCAATTATCTCAAGGCGTGAGGTGATAAACTCACATATCTGGCAATATACAGGGATATGGATCAGGACAATATTAAATTACTGTTGCATTTCCACAATTGAGGATTGTACATGGAACTGGAATCACTTATTATAATTAAAAATAAAACTGAGTTTATGACTAAATTTACGTCACAATGAACAATCATTTACGTCTTTTAATTTAACAAAAGAAATATATTGTGAGATTTGCGGTACAAAGGAAAGGAAAATTTAATCTAAACAAAAAAAACTATTGGCATGAACTTGAAGTGAGATGTGATATCGCCGCTGATTACACTCTTCTTCATGTTATGAATGCATAACATGTCTGATGCTTTAATTACCTGTTGTCTGCATACACCGCTGTTGAACTTGAAATTCTTGGGAAAACCTGTGAGCTGAAGTCGGGAGCCGTCTGTTGTAATCTTCTTATATAACAGGGAGTTGGCCTACATACCATGTACGCGTGTAGGGAGCTCCGATGTAATTACGTCCACTCAATATATTTTAAATAATTGGAAAATATTATTGAAACATCTTGTGAAGTCCATCCTCACAAGAAGATGATGTTTCTTTATCAGCATAGTACCCGTCTCTGCTCGGATACAAGCACCACTTGTAGACTTCCTCGATGATTACCGCTTCAAACACAACTTTTAGCTCTGACCATCACACTAAGACCACTTCTTCCATTTGATACATCTGACTGTTACATATGATCTGCACGATATGAACTGCTTATGAACTGAGTAAGAACAGAATCCCTCTCCCCACCGTCGCCTTGACTTTATATAACCTCGCGATGACGACTCCTCTCCCTACTCCTGTTCATCCCTTCCACTTCCACATACAGTAGCTGGCGAATACTGACACTTGGTCGCAATCACGTGTCCACGCACTGATGTCATCAGTCATGTGTCGTCTAAGCGTACCCAAGCGGTCCGAGAATGGCTATACCGAATGCGTCACCGGGAAATCTCCTTGTACACAACATTCCCAGTTAAACATAGCCTCGATTGCAAAATACTATGCCAGCTCATCTAGCCAAAGTTACAAGCCACAGCATGACAATATGAAACCAACAAATCCTACTTACTACAATACAGAATAATTACAAACATATTCACTTAACCTATGATGAAATACAATAATATACGTGATACCTAATTATTACAGTCTAAATGATGAGAAACAGAATATATAAAATCTAATGAATCTGGTTAATAATAATAATAATAATAATAATAATAATACTAATAATAATAATAATAATGATAATAATAATAATAATAATAATAATAATAATAATAATAATAATAATAATAATAATAATAATAATAATAATAATAATAAATACAGAATGGAGTCTGTAACCCTGTTGTACGGTTACAGTGGTAGGGCGGAATGATGACCTTATCTAAGAAAACCGGCGAATCACGGAGGAAGAAAGACATTCATGGACGTCGGTTTCATTTCGACGAGGAAGTGCAAGAGTGGTGCGGTTGTAGAGCCGTTGCCGGCCTACCCCTTTCTACAAAACTAGAATTGTTCGTCTAGACTGCCGTAACCACAAAGACGCACACAGGAGATGCTGTCAATTGTGTAAACTGTTTTATTTACACATTATACACATACAGTAATGAACTGCCCTCTCGAACAAAACATTGCTACGAAAAAGAAGAAGAAGACTGCTCCATTAGCATGTCAACCGATTACCAACACGATAGAATCACAACATGGGTTCACACACTCGGTTAACAACTTCCACTGCAAGTCTCACTAAAACTCAACTCCAGTTCTCAAGACTGCCTGGCCAGACTTCTAGAAAAGTATGACACAACATGTTTTCTCGAATAACCTGTTTACGAATGGATCGAATGTTCTGTAACTCTCTAGTGACAAAGATACCTTGTCCTGGACTATTACTCTTTGTTACACAACATTATATTGGATTTATACATCATATCTACAGGTAATAATCAATTATATAACTTACTATTAATTACGTTTTCTTACATTAAATAAACTGGTACTAATATGCATACAGCAGACGTGTCGTGACATACCCTGACACGTTTTGTTACACAAGACACAAATAATAATTAATACGACCACGATTTATACAAAAAAAAAAGTACGTGCATAACTACGCATAACTAATAATTATGATATGATTTATTTGCTGAACTTTACAGGCTTCCGCCTAAATATATGAACCATATAAACCAATAATAACATAAAATAAAATAAAAATCTAAATCTACTATGTGGGCACTCACATGGACGGGAGACCGACCCACATGTAAGCGCCACCCCTATACTATGTGGACATTCACACGGCCGGAAAACCGAGCCTTATGTAAGCGCCTCCCTATTACTCTAAATATCTTAACTTAATCTTGTGATCCCTCACACAGGCGGTAACCAATCCCCATGTGAGACGCCACACCTGTAACTCCTGACCGGACGTGCTCTCCCACCCTGGCGAGGAAAAAAAAAAGGAACCACCATCCGTGGAACAACACGTCCGGCCCTCTATACAGCTGACAATGTTAGATCATCAACATTCAACTACGGATCACTAATAATAATAATAATAATAATAATAATAATAATAATAATAATAATAATAATAATAATAATCATATTCATAATCATAATAATAAACGTAAACGACTTCATAACCACACCTCACAAGTAGTAGTAGTAATAATAATAATAATAATAATAATAATAATAATAATAATAATAATAATAATAATATACCGAGCTAGATAGCAGCAGTCGCTTAAGTGCGGCCAGAATCCAGCAATCGGGAGATAGTGGGTTCGAACCCCACTGTCGGCAGCCCTGAAGATGGTTTTCCGTGGTTTCCCTTTTTCACACCAGGAAAATGCTGGGGCTGTACCTTATTTAAGGCCACGGCCGCTTCCTTCCCACTCCTAAGCCTTTCCTATCCCATCGTCGCCATAAGACCTATCTGTGTCTGTGCGACGTAAAGCAACTAGCAGAAATAATAATAATAATAATAATAATAATAATAATAATAATCATAATCATAATCATAATAATAAACGTAAACGACTTCATAACCACACCTCACAAGTAGTAGTAGTAATAATAATAATAATAATTTTTTTTTTTTTTTTTTTTTTTTTGCGAGGGAGTGTGGAAAATCTTTCATAAGACGCTTGTGAGGGTCCGCACTCAACAAGTGTGTGGAGATTCTTACCCACTAAAAACCACACTCCCTTTTCCCACGACGTTTATCTCCGCCCCGGAACCGCTCTCGCATTACTTCAGGGCGGATGTCGTGCTTAATGCATCTTGTGCTTCATCTTCCTTCTTCTGCTTTACTATCTGTCGTAATCGTCCAGGTCCTTCTTCTTCTGACGCAGAATATTTTCTACGTAGACTGCCACCTGGTCCCAAGATTCTCGACTTCGTAGCATTACTGACACGATCCCTTCTGGCGTCAATTCTCCGTGCATAACTTCTAAGCATCTTCTTTGTGGCAGCCAATGAACACACACAAAGAAAGTATGTGATACGTCATCGATATCGCCTCAGTATATGCACACCGGACTAGTTGCTAGCCCTAGCCTATGAAGAAATTTTCGGAAGTATCCATGACCTGTCAGGAACTGTGTGAGATAGTAGTTCACTTCACCATGATTTCGGGCAACCCATACGCCCAGAGAAGGTATCAGTCTTTTCGTCCATTTCCCTCTAGAATCATCTTCCCATCTTGTTTGCCATCGTTGCATTCTGCGACTATGAGCCAAAGCCTTTGCCCTTTTCCTTCCTAGCTCTTCTTGTGTGAGCCAAATTTCTTGTCTTTCGAAGGCCAACAAGTCAATGGGAGCTACTGCTGCTACTACTAGAATCGCGGGTTCTGATACTGTGCGATATGCGCAAGCAATTCGTAAAGCTGCTCTCCGTTGTACAGCCGCAATTCTTCTCCGATATTTCACAATTTTTAACGATTCAGCCCAAATTTCCGAACCGTATAGCAGTATCGATTGAACAATTGACATGAGAAGCCGCCTTTTACTAGATATCGGTCCCTTGATATTTCCCATGAGTCTGCTCAGTGCAGTCATGGTTTTCGCTGCCTTATCTGTTACCCGTTGGATGTGGTCCCAATATGTAAGCTTAGTATCAAGCGTTACACCAAGATATTTTGTGCTCCTAGTTGTTTCGATGGCTATCTGTCCGATCTGCATCGGTACAACAGTATTAATCCTTTTCCTCGTCAGGAGGACAATTTCCGTTTTGTGATCTGCGAGTTCTAACTTGTGATTTATCATCCATTCTTTGACACGTCGCATCACCTGATTCAATTTAAATTGAGCCAGCTCTAGGTTACGGGTTACTATCACAGCAGCCACATCATCAGCATAACCCACAAGTTTTACATCTTCTGGCATCTCCAGCCGTAATAAATCATCATACATGATGTTCCAAAGGTGTGGTCCGAGAATTGAGCCTTGCGCTGCACCAGCTGTGAGCCGTTTTCTTCTCTGACCGTCTTCCGTGTCGTATAACAATGTACGGTCTTTCAAATAGTCTCGCAGTATATACATGAGATATTCTGGTAGCTTGAAAGTTTCTTCTAGAGCTTCCAATATATCACTCCATCTTGCCGAGTTGAAGGCATTTTTAACATCTAGAGTCACAAGAAGCGTCAGTTTCCTAGAATAATGATTACCCGTTTGAGCTCGTTCTGCTGTCTTCACCACTTCCTTCACAGCATCTAGCGTTGAGTGACCTCTGCGAAATCCATGTTGTTGGTCGGATAGGTCGCCAGCTAATCGGACTGCTGCTAGTATTCTCGGTTGTAGAAGCTTCTCTAAACCTTTCCCGGCAGTGTCCAGCATACATAGAGGTCTGTAACCCCCATTTTTCCCTTTACTGATCAGAACCAATCTAGCTATCTTCCAACGAAAGCTAAAAATTCCCGCTTTCAAACAA
The DNA here is from genome assembly GCF_040414725.1 of Anabrus simplex. Classification (NCBI taxonomy): domain Eukaryota; kingdom Metazoa; phylum Arthropoda; class Insecta; order Orthoptera; family Tettigoniidae; genus Anabrus; species Anabrus simplex. The sequence continues at coordinate 86,681,281 of NC_090265.1, read as the reverse complement.
TGATTATACATTCTCAACAGCAGTTGAGGACATAATTCGGCTGCCACCTTTAGTACTTCTGCTGGAATACCATCTGGACCAGGGGCTTTCTTATTTCTAAGGGAATTAATTGCTGTTATCAATTCTTCAATTGTAAAAGGTGGTACATTGTCTAGTTCTTTCTCGGCCTCATCATCAATCCTCTCTGCATGATCAGGGAATAATGTGTGCACTATTTCTTCCATGGTGCGTGGATCCATGATAGGGCTTGGTATCATCCCGAATTTCTTCATGACAATTTTATACCCTAATCCCCATGGATTTTCATCCACTTCCTTGGACATTTCCCACCACTTGTCGGCTTTACTCTTTTTAATTGTATTTCGCAGTCTTTTCTTCATAGTCTTATACTCTACTGAGAGAGCTGCGTCGTTATGTCGTGCTCTTTGTGTCCTTCGTCTGAGTCGCAGGCATTGTTTCCTCAACTCAGCAATTTCTTCATTCCACCAATATGCTGGACGCTTGCCTCTCCGTTGTTTGATTCTGGTCATAGATGCGTCGCATGCTTGCTGAAGGAGTCTCATGGTGTGTTCCACGCATTTATTAGCAATAATGCTTCTTTTGCCTCCGTGACATGTATCCGTCATACAATCCATTTCATTCTGTATTACTTCATGAAATTTTTCTCTGTCCATAGTGGCTATGTTCCATCTTTCTGACTTGGGCGTGGTAATCCTTAGATTCGGAGTCTCTTGAAGTACACGAAAAGTGATATACTGATGATCGCTTCCAGTATATTCTTCAATTACTCGCCATTCAGTTATCCTAGACGCAATGTCTTCAGAAGCAAAGGTTACATCTGGTATGGTTCCCTGACACCCTGGTCGCCGAAAGGTTGTCACATTACCAACGTTGATAACCATTAATCCCAATCTCGCGACCATCTCCATTGTACGCCGCCCCCTAGAATCTGTTTGAGGCATGTTCCATTCAACTGCTTGAGCATTAAAATCACCAGCAACAACTAGGTTAGTGTTCATCCCTTGCAGAGTATCTTCAAGCCCGTCTAGTTTTGTCTGGAAGTCAGAAATAGCCTCGTTCGGGGTAAAATAACAGCTGACAAAAATTACCTTCTCAACTTGGACCCAGACGAAACCATCTCCGCATCCTTGATTTGTAACTGAGTATTTTCCAAGGTCTGGTACCCATATCGCAGCTGTCCCTAGATTGTCTGAAAACCAGCCTGGTTGTTCTCTGTCTTGATATTGTTCGCTGAGAATCAAGATGTCTGCTCCTATCTCATAGATTATCTGCGTCAATAGATCATTGGCAGTTAGACTACTGTGTATATTGGCTTGAAGGATCTGTACCATTCACCACTGCTTTTTGGCCTTTTCTAGTGCTTCACGAAACACAATACACTTGCCTGAGCCAAGAGCATGATGTCGTTTTGGCTCTTCAACGCCCATATCTGTGCAAATTATGCATCGTGGATTCGTTTTGCATCCTACTGCCTTGTGACCAGCTTCTCCGCACTTAAAGCAGAGCTTACTTCTGTCCAATCCTTTACAGTTTCGTGCTTGATGCCCATATGACAGACATCTAAAGCACCGAGGAACTACGGCCCACCGTCTTACTCTGCAGTATAGCCAGCCTAGTTTAATTTTGCCTATGTCTAACAGCTTTCGTGCCTCGCTATCTTCTATCTCCACGATGGCGAGTTTTTGTCCCCTGCTGTTCGGATTTGTGATTGAGACCTTCAATTCTTGATTAAAATTTTCTAATTCACGTCTTACAGCCTCCTCTACGTCGGAAATAGTGGTGGCACTGTCCATATCCCGAATTTCCAATGTAGTTCTAGGCGTCAAAACCTTTACTTCGCCATCATGTCCAAGAGCGCCTTTAAGTGATTTATTAAAATTGTCTCTAGTCTCCTTTTCCGTGGCCTTATTAAATTCAAGAAGAACTGCTCCAGACATAGTCTTCCTGATAGATCTAACACTGGCGCCACTGTCTTCTGGGTTCACCTTGCTGCGGATATCCTTCACAACATCTGCAAAAGTCTTGCCATTCATCGGTTTAATAAGTACGGCTTCTGGGCGGCTTCTTATAGTTGAACGTTTCCGTTGCTCGTTCTTTTTAACAGTTTCAGATACCGGTACTGGTTCAGGTTGAGTACCTTCATCTTCATCTGCCTTCTTCTGCCTCTGTTCCCTCTTCTTCTTCTTCTTGGATAACGCTATTTCCCAGTTATCCTGTTCTACGTTTCTGTTTGCGGTGCTCTGTTCTACTTTCTCTTGATCGGTCAAATCCTTTTGCATTAATGCTCTAGTTGCTTTCCAGGCTTTTCTGTGCGTAGATCCCGCATCTAGGGCTTCCTCCAATTTCCTTAAACCTTGCTGAATTTCAATCTTCATATTTTTCTGCTGAATTGCAAGAATACTTTTCAACAGGCCCCTGGCGATTTCCAGTTGTTCTTCCTCTTTTAGCATATCCTCCATACTTTGTTGAGTGATATCAAGCCTCAGATTCGTTTCCGCATTCTGCTCAATACTTCTGTTGCATGTATCATGTGTGCGCTCCACGTCCATGATATTGTGGCCATGTTCCATAGATGCTGGATTCAAATCCTCAGAGTCGCACTGGATTCCAGCACCCGACATCGTGCCGTGAGTAGGGAGTCCAGCTGGCCGTGACTCAGGTCGCAGAGATATATCTATTCTCTGTTATTTTCTATGACGAAACTAGGTAACCTTTAAACGCATTTTCACTAACACACAATGTCAGTGTCTTGAACTTTTCACCCACTACCGTAGTTTATCCTATTAAATATTGAAAGCACGGGTATTAAATATTACTTACACTCACATTCCATGTCAATATCCGGGTGATTACCAACGAAATCTTCGATCATTTCATTTTCTATGATGAAACTAGAACTAGGTAACCTAAAAACGCATTTTCACTAACACACAATGTCAATATCTTGAACTTTTCACCCACTACCGTAGTTTATCCTATTAAATGTTGAAAGCACGGATATTAAATATTACTTATACTCACTTTCCATGTCAATATACGGGTGATTACCAACGAAATCTTCGATCATTTCATGCACAACAGACTTACTGATCTTGTCACTGCCAAGACACTGAATAATAATAATAATAATAATAATAATAATAATAATAATAATAATAATAATAATAATATACCGAGCTAGATAGCAGCAGTCGCTTAAGTGCGGCCAGAATCCAGCAATCGGGAGATAGTGGGTTCGAACCCCACTGTCGGCAGCCCTGAAGATGGTTTTCCGTGGTTTCCCTTTTTCACACCAGGAAAATGCTGGGGCTGTACCTTATTTAAGGCCACGGCCGCTTCCTTCCCACTCCTAAGCCTTTCCTATCCCATCGTCGCCATAAGACCTATCTGTGTCTGTGCGACGTAAAGCAACTAGCAGAAATAATAATAATAATAATAATAATAATAATAATAATAATAATAATAATAATAATAATAATAATAATAATAATATCTTCTAATCGAGCTCGATATTTCTCCTATTTACCCATGGGTTTAGAGAATTGTTTCCAAGTTATACTAGCCCATTATACTTGCATCAGCTGGCCCCGTGGTGTAGGGGTAGCGTGCCTGCCTCTCACCCGGAGGCCCCGGGTTCGATTCCCGGCCAGGTCAGGGATTTCTACCTGGACCTGAGGGCTAGTTCGAGGTCCACTCAGCCTACGTGATTAGAATTGAGGAGCTATCTGACGGTGAGATAGCGGCCCCGGTCTAGGAAGCCAAGAATAACGGCCGAGAGGATTCGTCGTGCCGACCACACGACACCTCGTAATCTGCAGGCCTTCGGGCTGAGCAGCGGTCGCTTGGTAGGCCAAGGCCCTTCAAGGGCTGTAGTGCCATGGGGTTTGGTTTGGTTTTATACTTGCATCACTCCCACTGGGATAAATGTACTAACGCTTTCGATAATTACTTTTGAATAAAACCATTCTATGGTCACGTTGTAGAAGGTATTCGGTTTTCATTTGACTGCACCTTTTATACAACTCTGGGGATGGTACCGCCTTTTCAGCAAAAGTTAGTGATTTCTATTGACTTTGAGTCAGTGTGGGCAGAGTCGTTGTCACCATATCCAAACACTGATGCCGGCCATGTACAATGCGCGCTGTACTTTCTTAGAGCGCTGTATAAATACGCAGACTTTTGACGTCACAAGTCCCACACACCAGGCTTGTGTGCACGAGAAACTGACGTTAAGAAAACCAGCCTGTTTAAAATGGGCTGTTTCTGGTCAACTAAGGGTGATACATTCGATGGCCTGATCCAATGAAGCCGGACGTTACAAGGTGTACGACATATTGAAAATTATTCAATTTATAGAGACATTCTGTCCTCATGATGTACAGGCCGTACTGCAGCTTCAATGACGTCACTAAAGGGGCGAACAGTTTCGTCCGCCCTAGCCGCACATTTATCACTTCAGGATTTACATAAATAGCTCTAAGTGAGACATTGAGACCAGATTGTTAAAGTTAGGTAAATTACGAGGGGGATAAACGGGATTTAATCTTTTATTAAAATTCATTTATTGAAAAACACATAGCAATTACAATTTCTTTTTACACATAGTTTACTGCTTTATAAATGCATTTGTCCCAGCGTATGGGCAGCTTTCTGGTGCCCTCATCGTAAAAAGAACGCGGTCATGTCACCGGCAAGTTGCGCACGAAGTCTTCCACACTCTCATCATCCTCAAATCGCTGCCATCCTAGAGCTTCTTTAAGCGGTCCGATCAAATGGAAATCGCAGGATGATAAGTCCGGGCTGTAAGGAGGATGATCAAGTGTAGTCCAGTGCATTTCCTGTAGCTTGGAGACAGTTAGAGCTGCAGTATGGGGGCCGCGTATTGTCGAATCGGTTGGTCTCGTCTTCTGCGGCGATATGCAAACCTCGCCTTGTTCAACAGCTCGCAGTAGTAAGCAGCATTGATTGTGCGTCGCTCATGCAAAAAATCAATCAGAAAAATGCATCGCCGATCGAAGAAAACGGTTGCAAGAACCTTGCCAGCTGACAGTCAAGGCTTGTCTTTCACTGGTGCTGCCTCTCCTTTCCTCCGACACTCCTTACACACAAGCACCTTTGACAATATTTGATCACCGAACTGTGCAGTCAATCTCTGGCAAATTTCCGACGCCGTAAATTTTTTACAATCAAGAAATTTTATAATTACGCGTTGCGCAGTGGAGGGGTGCACCTGTTGTTCCGACATCGTGAGCGTTACTGACGAATCGGCGGGAAATATCTAACAGCATGCTCTTCCCACTCCTAACGGTCCCGCCTAAGCATAGCAGAAGCGTGGAGCCAGTCCTACCAACTGTCGATATTCAGGAACAAAAATCCCGTTTATATTTGATCGACCTTCGTATCTCTATATGATGATTTTGCTTTACGTCGCACCGACACAGGTAGGTCTTATTGCGACGATCGGATAGGAAAGGCCTAGGAGTGAGAAGGAAGCGGCCGTGGCCTTAATTCAGGTTCAACTCGAGCCTTTGCCTGGTGTAAAAAAAGGGAAACCACGGAAAACCATCGTCAGGGCTGCCAGCAGTGGGATTCGATCCCACTATCTTTCGAATGCAAGTTCGCAGCTGCGAGCCCCTTACCAGGGGACATAATGTTCCTCGTGAAATGTATACATTGAATTGTTACCGTATAGCACTTTATCCTAAAAATACAATTCAGTGTGTGAAAGTATGCGAGTGCCTCAATGCCAAGAAGTTGTTACGTGCCACGACACAATTTGAGCTATACTAAACTCCGTCCACGGAATTTGTGAAGTAGCAATGAGAAAACAAGACTTCTGCGCGGGCGGCACCATAGTCATAGAGAAACCATCATGTTGGGGAAATGCGATTATTATTTCTTTTACAATATGTTTTACGACGCACCGACAACCGTTCTGGCAACGATGAGGTAGGAAAGGGCTAGGAGTGGGGAAGAAGCGACCGTAAACTTCATTAATGTATATTCCCAGCATTCGCCTGGTATGAAAATGGAAAACCATATCCATCTTCAGGGCTGCCGACATTGGGGTTCGAGGCCACTATCTCCCGCATGCAAGCTGATGGGAGACAGTAAAGGAAGCATGCGTGGTCGGTCTCCATCCTCCCCTGGATGACATCATACGGGACCTCATTTCACATATTCTGTGAACAGTGTATAGTGAATATACACCAATAGTTTCATTTCCTTCTGTTGAGGGCAGAATGGAAGAGGAATATTCCACCGGGCGAGTTGGCCGTGCGGTTAGGGGCGCGCGGCTGTGAGCTTGCATCCGGAAGATAGTGGGTTCGAATCCCACTGTCGGCAGCCCTGAAGATGGTTTTCCGTGGTTTCGCATTTTCACACCAGGCAAATGTTGGGGCTGTACCTTAATGAAGGCCACGGCCGCTTCCTTCCTACTCCTAGGCCTGTCCTATCCCATCGTCGCCATAAGACCTATCTATTGAGCCCTGACAGCAATCCCTGTGACCATTTTGCACATCTCAATTCTGCATCTCAGTGTTGGGTTACGCCGCGGCAAAGCAAAGCAGTCGGAGATCCATGAAGCCTCCACTCTAGGGACGTGCAAGTCCGACGAGTCGGGTCACAGGTTTATATAGTGGACTGTTATCAGTGTGGTTTAAACGTAGAAAGTAATCATCATTTCCTGCCCGAAAATTACGTGAATATTCCGCAAAAGAATGTCAAGAGATCTAGGATATTGGCATATTCATCAAGATACATTGACCATCATTTCATTTTATCCTAAATTAAATAACTATCCTAGTATTCCTACGCTACATCAAATGAGAACTCTGTGAAATGTTTCATTTATGGAAGGATTTTCCGTTTAACGACTTCAAAATAACTTCGAATGTCAGTTACACAATGAGCAAATTAATAGCAACACAAAACGGATATAGAAAGAAAAAAAAAGTAAATGTTACGTTAAAATTGAAATAAACACCTAACTTCTTGCTCTTGTTACAAAGAAATTATAACATCGTCAATCAAGAGAAAATCGAAAACAAAAGAGACAAAGTGTCCCACTGCTGAAGGCTTACAGTGAAAGATCTATTATCCATCACGCATTTCGAAATAAATAACTGGGAATTATTAAATCGTCCACGTCAGAATGCTGCTCCTACTCAAATATGTCATAATATTCCGTCATTCTCATTTAAATCATCGCATTGTTTATCGGTAAATTATCTGCCTAACAACTTGAAAACACCGTTATTCAAAATTCATAAATCATCATAAATGCAAGAGAAATGTTTGAAAGACACAGGATCGTAGCATAATATGTCATCCATCAATACCATGCATTTAAAAGACAGACTCGATCCTCTCGAACATTCATCGAAGACTGCACCTAGATAAAGGACATCAATAGACATTGCAGCATCTACAATAACCTTCTCTAACTACGTTGATTCTGCGCCTCCGGATTCCACTGCGAAGTTTGGCCTGAAATAACTACATCAGCACTAGGCATCAACTCAAATGATCTACAAAATATCCAACTAGCAAAGAAATGATTTACTTACCATAGGAGATCGTATTCCCCTTTACGACATGACCCAATATCTTTACGTTACCGATTATTTTGTGAAGATCCTAAACATCCCTTTAATACCGTGCGCTCTGGTCAATCTTGTATTTAAATAGGATAATGTGACGACCATCTATTAGTGTTCGTGAGTGCGAAAATCCTATAACATTATTCTTAAATACGGCCTCGTGCCTAAATAAATCATTAATCACAACAACATCAAATTCACGCATGACCAACACAATTCCTAACGCCAATGCCATCATCAGGACCTTCACATTACATCATCATAAAATACGCAATCCTAATGACACGTCTATAACCATCCACATTTCATTATCCGCTTACATATTTTCAAAGATCCTACCGTATCAAACACCTTATCACGTCGCACAAATCGTCATGCACAGCGAATTCACAATACCTAGGAACAATCTATTCAGGCAATTACGTCAAAGACTACTAAATATGTTGCCGCATTAACACCATATCACCACAATAATATCACACTTCCATTATCAAACACCGTATTTCTGCACAAGCACATAATATTTGAAGACCATAGAATCGCACGTCGCAAATACCGAGCTCCTCCGAGGTATTTTGAGCCCCGAGTTAAGTTAACGTTTATCACAATAACACCATTACGGTACCAATATCATCGATGCCGAAAATCATTCCGTAAATCCTTGCTAGAAGACATTAAAAGAAAGCTCACACGACCCATCGCATATTATCACAACATAGATTGACTCACCGCACTAGACGCAACGATCATAAGTAATACAACGCAATGATTATCAAATAACGGTCGCCTTCAAGTTGAAAATTATACATGTCAAATCGACATTAAAATAAATACTACTCTACATCTAAAATAAGCAACTACATGGCGGAATATATAGACGATATTCAAGTACTCATCCTGGGTTGTTGCTCCACGACGGTGTCACCTTCCGTGTTCAGCTCTCAACCATAAATATTATTCATTAATGTCCTTCACATTTCTGGCCAGATCCTTCGAGGTCCCTCTATTTTAGTTGTTCATGTTAATACGTGCAGTCATTTCATATGTATAACCAATAACTGACGATTCCATGTTACCTGAAACTCAGAGATATCAATTAGGACAGGGTTATACACCTTGATACAATTTTACAGTTCAATTAACACACTTGCCTTTATGTTTTTCGATAACAAGATATCTTGTTTTACAATATAATATGTGTTTATAATATGCCAATATCACGTTAATATATCTCTCCAACACAATCTTTCTCCCATGAATTTTCGCTTCCGATCCTTCTAAGATACAGATTGAGAGTCAACTTCCTCAGAGACAAAACAAATTCTACAACAACATAATAATCGCAGACGGTTTGCTTTTTAGAATTCTTCTATGCTTCCAGCTCCCATATGCTCTTGACAATTGGAAACATTTGACACATAATGCGTAACGATCTCGTATAAATCAGCTGTACTAGCAAAGGAACTTATTTAATAATTGCTGCCTCGTATTTAGGTTAGTAATCGACAGTTTCATTCTTCATCTCGATCGTCGAATCGTGCGAGACTAGATGTACAAGGTATGCCCTCTCATATAAACTTGTGACTTCCCCACTCGGAGAACAATCATCAAATGAGAAATGCAACCATTCAAGCTAAGGGCGCCAATCTTTAAGTTGAGGACTTAAAGATAAAAATTTATAATCAAGCTTGGACGGACTCTTATCACAGGGGTGGGGTGAAAGTGCACTAATCATTAAGCAGGAGAATTAAAAATCAAAAGGCTAATTAAGGCAGATTGATTAAAGTTAACTAGAAAAATACTATTTATTAGATTTAATATGAATGACGACGGTTTAACGAAGACTGAATTTAAATTAAAAAATGAATTTAACAGAAAATTAAATGACTCTACTTCGCGAAAACTTGCAATATCTTTAACTCGCTTGCTCACCATTTAGTCTCGTTCTGCTGGTCCTTGGGAAGCTTCCATCCTTGTAGCGGGAACATCATCGGTCGTCTTTGAGATCTCTTCATCTGCCGCTAAGTACCATTCCTGCCTTGCAAATTGCACCCACCATTAATTGGAAGATGACTTCAAAACTAACACTCCCTATTATGCTTTATCCCGTATATTGGAGATAAGCCCTAAGTCATAGTTAGCAGAACCACCTTGGGTTATTTGGAGAGGATACTCAATTAAGAATCCTTCCAACTTTACTGAAAATATTCTCTGAAGTTTCATTTCTATCTAGATTAATACTACCTATTGACTTAGACTGGTTCATACCGGTCTTGTAGCCGAGCTGTACGTACTTCCTGATGAGAGTGGCTATACACCCCTCATTCGGAATTTCTAAGTACCACGTCGTGGTAATGAAGTAAAATACTAACGTAGAATCAAACGAAGAAGATCAAGTAGAATGCAGCCGAGTCCAGTAGTAGAGATCAAGAAGAGAGCCCCAGCATGCCCTTTTATAACCTTTACTGGTGCTAATTACAGGTCGCAACACGTGGTCCAATCAGATGACATGTCTCTCCCCACTCCAGATATTAGAGTTGACGGGTCTTAACTCTGATATTAACTGTTCTTCTATTGGTCCATTCACTCATTATCCATGGCAACCTGACGCTCCTTTCAAAATATAGGCGTTGATTCGTTTGAATAATTCTGGTCGAAATACGGTAGCTTACGTTGGGACGCGTGAACACGTGCTCGCTTTTCCCAGAACTTGATGTCTAAAATTGTCCTTTCTCCCTCCTCGGTGATGTAGCAATATAGCGGAAATCTACTGCAAGTTAATTTTAAACAAATGTCGCAAGAATCTAAGTGAATATTAGAATATTCAGCCCTCGTTTACAAGTCGTAGTTACAAAGTAATGAAATGATAGTGAGCAAATGATTAAACATGAATTATAATACAATTACATACCAAAATAAATATCATGACGTTAAATTCTTGAATTAATTACACATAATAAAATTAACATAATTACACTGTAACGTCTGGAACGTTACATACGCCCCCATGAGTTCTTAACAAATATCATATGAGTTGAGAACTCACACACTTACTCCCACATTGACTTGAAATACCTCTATTACCTGCCCATAACGAGCGACAGTATTTTCATACAATTAATTATCTCTCACTCTTTCCATCATATCTCTCTTAGACTGCTTACCATTGCGACTGTCTGTTATTTCATTTCATCTTGAGGTTTAGATGCTAAATTATGCCCAACATGAGCAACTTTTCACTTTTGTAAAAAAAAAAACAAGATTATCCTAGAAAATATAACATAATATATATACAATTTCAGATTATAGACTCTGCCGAGTGTCTATCTGTCCTTTTACTCCCCATCTCTCCGACATTCTTTGCTAGATAGCAATAACACGTTCTCTTCCAATCTATTACATTAGAAACATGGAAAACAAATGATACAAACAATTTACACTTTTATCACTCTTTCGAATGTTTCAAACTTATCTTGAAGCAGGATGTAATACACTTCACTCGAATACACACGTGATTTAAGCTCACGGTAAAATTATTGCAAGTTAGAAATGCACATACGGAAAAATTAATTATTTGCCGTCGTCAGCTTTAATTAGCCTTCTGTAACATCTCAGAAAACAAATATATAAAATTTCATGGCCTCACATACGGAAAACAGATGATCTATCGTCAATGAACGAGCGTAATTCTACCGCTACACAAACACCTCCCTTGTTTACAAACACAACTAGGAAATACCACCACAATAGAGACGTAAACTCATCCCGCTCGTAGTCTGACATAACAAGTAGCAACTTCCCCGAGTTACTGACCTATATCTCACAATCCGGTTCAGCCACCTCACACGACAGGTATCTCCTTAAACTACTAATGTTATATGAACCATTCATTACGCTCTCGCCATCCGCTAACTTGTAAGCACAGGGTCCTAGTTTACGATGTACTTTATAAGGGCCTTGATATAAAAGAAAAAATTTCTTAGTTACTTTATCCTCACTATTTGACAACATGGGAACTCTCACCAAAACCATATCACCTACCTCAAAGTTATCCAGTACCTTACGTTTCTGTTGCCTTTTACGTTTATCTCCAGATTTAATCAGGTTCTCCCGTGCCAGTCGGACGTAAAATTCAGCATTACGAGGCGGTTCCTCAGGCAAACCTAACACTCTCACTAGTTCATTCAGAGGCTTACAACCAAAATGAACTTGTGACGGCGTCAATCTAGTGCTTTCATGTTGAACTGCATTGATCCATGTCTCTATGCGGGATAAATGAGCCACCCAGGCTGTATGCTTATCGAACACTAAGCATCTAAACATGCGAGATAACTCCTTCATGACGCGCTCACACATATTGCCCTGAGGGTATCTAATAGATGAATGAACCTGTGTAATACCTAGCTCTCTAATTATGGACTTCCATTTTCTCGAAATAAATTGCGGTCCACTGTCTGATAATATTCTACGAGGAGTACCTAATTCAGGGATATACTTCTCTTTGATTATACGACTACAAGATTTTCCAGTGGCTTTTCTCATACCGTATAATCTGACCAATTTCGAGAAGGCATCAATAATGACTAAAATATATTGGAAGCCGAACTGTCCCTTTACCACAGGTCCAAATAAATCAGTACACACCAAGTCACCAGGTCTTTCTGAGATTACTGCCTGACGAGGTCCTTCTAAATAGCGGTTAGGAACTTTGCTACGCTGACACAGATCGCAAGTGGAAAGAATTTTTCTTATATCTCTTCCCATCTTGTCCCATATAAAATTCTGTCGGATCTCATACAGAACTTTATTAGCTCCAAAATGTCCTAATTCCTTGTGGATAAACCAAATCAATTCCACACGTAGCGCTTTGGGTACACAAATCCCCCAGAGATCCTCGCCACATTTCCTGGCTAGAAACCCGTTAACCAGTTTGTACGTGTGCCTACCATGCGACACAGTGAGCTGCTCTCCTCCCTGAAGTACAGACAAAGGTTCCCGACATTCTTCGTCTACCGACTGTTCAACCAATAGGTTACGTAGTCTATTTAGAGCAGTTTCATTTTCCTTAGACAGACATGTACATATAATAATGCCCTCACGTGGCTCTAGAAGGCTACCTTCTTCGCACAACTTCGGATCACGTGACAATAAATCAGCAAGGACATTATTCTTTCCCTTAATGTGCGTTACCTTAAAATCATACTCTTGTAGGGCGAGTATCCATCTACTAACTCTGTTAGATGATAATTTACACTTGGATACAAAAGAAAGAGCATGATGATCCGTCCTAATTTCAAATTCGGTACCTAAAACATACATCCTAAATTTACTCAGGGAGTATACGATAGCTAGGAATTCAAGTTCCGTTATAGTATAACGCTTTTCAGCAGCACTTAAACCTCTGGAAGCTAAAGACACAATCCCTAAATTACCATCATCATCTACTTGACATAGTGCACCTGCGATACCACAGTGAGATGCGTCCGTCAGCAACACATACTTCCTATCGGGCATGGGGTATCTCAAAACAACCGCCTGCCTGAATCCTTCTTTTAATTTTAGGAAAGCTCTATCATGATCTTGTGTCCATTCCCACTTACTGCCAGCTTTCAATAGTTCTCTAAATGGCTCTAGTAAGTTACCAAATCTCACTACAAATCGTCTGAAAAAATTACATACACCAATATACGATCTGAGCTCCTTAATATTTCTAGGTGTCGTAGTATTCAATATTTTTTCAATTCTTGTGCTCTCAGGCGTCACTCCCATTGCCGATACACGGTGCCCCAAAAAAGTCACCTCTCGTCTACTGAAAACACATTTGTCAAGTTTCAGAGTAAAACCAGCATACTCTAATTTAGAAAAAACCCTCTCCAAGTGGTCCAAGTGCTCTTCAAAGGTACTAGATCCTATAACCAAATCATCGATATAAATAGTAGCATAATCTCCAGTATCATCTCCCAAGGCAATACTAAGTGCGCGAATAAGAGCTGCCGAACTCGTACGGGTCCCAAAAGGAACACGCCTAAATTGGTACAAACTATGCTTATAGCTGAAAGCAGTAAGAGGCCTGTCTTCTGATCTTAAAGGTATCTGCCAAAAACTACTCCTAAGATCTAACGTAGAAAACCAACTCTTACCCTGAAAATTCTGTATCAACTCTTCAATGGTTTGTGATCTCAACTGATCAGCACCAATACGTCGATTCATCTCTCTTCCATCAATACACAAACGTATTGATCCATCAGACTTAGGCACGACAATTAAGGGATTAACGTATTGACTGTTTGATAATTCAATCACATCGTCTGCTAACATAGCTTGAATTTGATCCTCTACAGCTTTTGCATATTTGTGTGGTATCGGATACCGCGGTCCGCTGAATGGAGTCTTATCCAGCACAGAAAAAGAATGTTCATACAGATGGGTAACACCAGGTTTCTCGGAAAAAATCTCCACGTGTTCACATAACACTTCATATAACTTGTCCTTCTGGATTTCATTTACTTCACTTCTACTTGCGGCTTCTTTCAAGCCACATATTTTATCCTCATTAATCCACAACTGACACAACTTCAGGCCCTCACTAGCCTCTTCATTTACTTTAGAAACCTCTCTCATTCTCCACACTGTACTAACTTCCGTTTTCCTCTGAATTTCCTCCTCAAACTTGACTTTGATATCCTCATTATTCCACCTCAAATTTAGCACTAGATCATTGTAATTTAACTGAGCCAATTTTAACGTTAACCAGTCAGATCCCAAGATAAGATCAAATATTAAATGTGGAATTACCAAACATATCTGAACGCTAATAGAATTATTAATGCAGATCGGGACAGCTACTTGTTTACAAATTTGCTTAGACTTCTTACCAACAGCCGTAATGATAAAAGTAGACTTAACAGGCATTTCCTCCAACTGAATACCCTGTTTCACTAATGACTCATACCACTGAGAACTAATACATGATATTTGGCTACCAGAATCAATCAAAACTTTAACCCACGCCCCCCAGACTTTCAATTTAACAACGGGATTGACTACTTTATTTCTTGAATCTCCATTATTCTGCTCGGGTTCATACAACAAATCGTCTCTAACATCGAGGTCATATGGTAACACTTTCATGGCAAGACACTTCGCTACCTTCATACTAGGCTGGAATTCTGACCTAACATTACAGCCTCTAGTTAGTTTAAAGGTTCCCTTTGTGTATTGACGTTAGACTCATTAGTACATTGCTCTGGCCTCCGTTGGGAATTTCCTGTCCTATATTCCTGTGCTCCGCTCCTGCTGTTCTGCTGAGGTCTGAACTGATTGCGAGCTTCGTGATTCTGTGTTCTACCGTTATGTCTCATTCCGTTGTGATGACTAAAGTTCTGAATATTCTCCGTTCTACTCCTAAGGTTACCTAACGCATCAAAACTGCCTAGTAGGTTCTCCATCTCCTGAATAGTACCAACTTTTTGCATACAGGCCGCTTCTCTCACCCTGTCCGGAAAATGTCTTAAAAGTAGTCTTACTACATCAGACCCCTCGGTTATACCATCTAAGTTCTGACAAATCATGACATGTGCCAGGAAGTACTCGGTCATAGTGACTCCTTCATGCTGTTTGTACCTCCCAAATACCACCCTTTCTCTCTCCCGAGCTTGTATCGCTTCATTCCAGAATTTCTCTCTAAACTTATTTCTGAATTCTTTCAGGTTCGTCATCGTCTGCCTATATACCATGACCCAAGACCGTGTTTCTCCTACAAAAGCATGGTCAATATTTTCCATAACGTCTTCCCAGTCCATAGACCCTTCCTCTAGACGCTTTTCAAATCGTTTTTCTATCATCTTAAGGAAATCTAGCGGGTTCGTTTGTTTCCCATTAAATTTAGGTAGTTCTATCTCCCTAATGTAGCTATTTCCTAGACATTGCCTTCCCGTGAAAACCTGTTTATCCTTTGCCACCTGTTTTAACTGATTTTCTGCTTTCTCCATTCGGCATTCTACATCTCTGTCTCTCCTATCAATTTCTCTTTCCAAATTAACCTGCTTCTCTTTCAATGTCCTAATTTCAATCTTATTCTCTTCAGCTATCGCAAACCTTTCTTCACTTGCCCGGGTCTCATCTTCTATTCTAAGCTTTACCGTGTCAATCTCTTGTTGGACGTGGTCTTTAAATATCCGTATTTCCCCTCTTTGAGTCTCAACTCTCTTATCAATACTAGTGACCTGCCTCATTACTTCCTCCCTAGTAGAGTTGTTTTCCTTCCCCATTAATTCCAGGAATTCATTTCTCTGCCCCGCAAACTTTTCTTCTACCTCTTTCCCTCGCCGTTCATATTCACTTTTCTGGTCCTCTAATCGTTTATTAAAATGTTCATTTTTTACCACCAGATCGCGTAACTGCCTACTGTGTTCGTCCATTCTCCGATTCGCTTCCTCCTTATTTTCCCTCATCTCCCTGCTTAATTCAGCTTTAGTTTGCTCTAACTGTTCTTTAAGTTCATATTTAATATTCTCAATTTTAGTGTTAGTTTGTTCTAAATCTGTTTTAATTTGTTCCAATTCACCTTTAAGCTCAGATTTAGTTTGTTCTGCATCTATTTTAATCTGTTCCAATTCACTTTTTATTTCAGTTTTACTGTCCTCTATCTTACTTAACATTAACTGCATCATTCCCATTAACTGATCATTATTATTACTTTCATTGTTAGTGTTTACTTCCGCTTCGCCCCCCATCCTACTATCATCTGACTCCATACTGACTTCTTTCTGCTTGCCTTCACTCTCCATACTACTTACACTTCTATCTTCAATTTCCTCTACTAGACTACACAACTCTTCCTCTGAACTCAATACGTTATTACCTTTTATCGCCCGTCCACTGCGCAACATCCTCTCCTCTTTCGTCTGATCAGCCATGACCCTTCCCACAATCAAACACTCCTAATGAAACGTGGATATTCAAATTTTGCCCATAATACGAATTCTGATATCGTTACTGTCATTAACTGCTCCGTACTTAATGATTTTCTCGCCACACGTTGGAGCGGCATTTATGTGGCTTCCCCACTCGGAGAACAATCATCAAATGAGAAATGCAACCATTCAAGCTAAGGGCGCCAATCTTTAAGTTGAGGACTTAAAGATAAAAATTTATAATCAAGCTTGGACGGACTCTTATCACAGGGGTGGGGTGAAAGTGCACTAATCATTAAGCAGGAGAATTAAAAATCAAAAGGCTAATTAAGGCAGATTGATTAAAGTTAACTAGAAAAATACTATTTATTAGATTTAATATGAATGACGACGGTTTAACGAAGACTGAATTTAAATTAAAAAATGAATTTAACAGAAAATTAAATGACTCTACTTCGCGAAAACTTGCAATATCTTTAACTCGCTTGCTCACCATTTAGTCTCGTTCTGCTGGTCCTTGGGAAGCTTCCATCCTTGTAGCGGGAACATCATCGGTCGTCTTTGAGATCTCTTCATCTGCCGCTAAGTACCATTCCTGCCTTGCAAATTGCACCCACCATTAATTGGAAGATGACTTCAAAACTAACACTCCCTATTATGCTTTATCCCGTATATTGGAGATAAGCCCTAAGTCATAGTTAGCAGAACCACCTTGGGTTATTTGGAGAGGATACTCAATTAAGAATCCTTCCAACTTTACTGAAAATATTCTCTGAAGTTTCATTTCTATCTAGATTAATACTACCTATTGACTTAGACTGGTTCATACCGGTCTTGTAGCCGAGCTGTACGTACTTCCTGATGAGAGTGGCTATACACCCCTCATTCGGAATTTCTAAGTACCACGTCGTGGTAATGAAGTAAAATACTAACGTAGAATCAAACGAAGAAGATCAAGTAGAATGCAGCCGAGTCCAGTAGTAGAGATCAAGAAGAGAGCCCCAGCATGCCCTTTTATAACCTTTACTGGTGCTAATTACAGGTCGCAACACGTGGTCCAATCAGATGACATGTCTCTCCCCACTCCAGATATTAGAGTTGACGGGTCTTAACTCTGATATTAACTGTTCTTCTATTGGTCCATTCACTCATTATCCATGGCAACCTGACGCTCCTTTCAAAATATAGGCGTTGATTCGTTTGAATAATTCTGGTCGAAATACGGTAGCTTACGTTGGGACGCGTGAACACGTGCTCGCTTTTCCCAGAACTTGATGTCTAAAATTGTCCTTTCTCCCTCCTCGGTGATGTAGCAATATAGCGGAAATCTACTGCAAGTTAATTTTAAACAAATGTCGCAAGAATCTAAGTGAATATTAGAATATTCAGCCCTCGTTTACAAGTCGTAGTTACAAAGTAATGAAATGATAGTGAGCAAATGATTAAACATGAATTATAATACAATTACATACCAAAATAAATATCATGACGTTAAATTCTTGAATTAATTACACATAATAAAATTAACATAATTACACTGTAACGTCTGGAACGTTACAAACTTATTATTCACACATTTCATGGCCCTCAGTAACATTCTGTCATTGATATTCTGCCGTTCGTACGCATTTCAGTAACTTTACTTGAGGAATGTGTATTATTCATTTAATCCTGCCCTATGTTCCACGATGTTTAATTGTCTACCAATATTTCCAAGGCACCACGGGGTTTAGAGCTTGTTATCAATCCGCCGATATCTTCAATTCAGCGATGCCGTTCACATAATTAGACAAGTCAACTGAACTCAAATTCACCTGGAGGTGTGATAACCGAACATAAGATTTCATTGACATTATTTCTCAACATAAACTTCCAATGTGTTCACCAATCTCATCCTGACATACATTGGAAGGTTATACTATGTCGGTGCGACGTAAAGCCAATAGCAATGATAATAAATTAGTGATAGGCATTCGTCACAAGATGCATTCTCAAAACTTGTTGCTGTGGAGTTATTAATTCAGAAAGCCTCTTTAGCGGTGCTGTCAGGTACTCCAATATAAGAAACACGACAGAAGAATTAGATGTGTGAAGTAGTAGTATTTTAGAAACTTACTTATAGTTACAGGTTGCCAGTTCACTTTGTGCGCAAACCCTGTTGGAACACCCACCTGGTGGCGGTGAGTAGGCGCTGTCTGGATTACAGGACCCTGCACACTCTCCATACAATGAGTAACATAATCCTAGCCTTTAGCGAGGGGAGGAGGACACGTTTATGTATTTATTGCGGCCTGTCTACGGCGTGGCCACCTTTATTAGAGGGTGTTAGAGGGTGTTACGTAGAAGTGCATTTATATGCTAACAGACACCCTTTTGATTCATTATTTATAACTAGATTATGGTAGAATATCCAAGTAAAATGTAAAAGGGCAGTAAACAAAGTAAGAGTTGTACCTTTCGATATATATTGCTAGTTGCTTTACGTCGCACCGACACAGATAGGTCTTATGACGACGATGGGGCAAGGAAGGGCTAGGAGTAGGAAGGAAGCGGCCGTGGCCTTAATTAAGGTACAACCCCAGCATTTGCCTGGTGTGAAAATGGGAAACCATGGAAAACCATTTTCAGGGCTGCCGACAGTGGGGTTCGAACCTACTATCTCCCGAATACTGGATACTGGCCGCACTTAAGCGACTGCAGCTATCGGGCTCGGTCCTTTCGATATTAATATTGTCTGCAATATGTTTCTTCCAATTAGTTTATACTAAAATATAAAGTATGACGACCCCGTAGTACAGCGGGTTATTCGATGTTTTGTTCATATAACAGTGAATTTCATCCCTGCTGAGGTTGGTGGCATTTGAGGTTATTAAAATACAGCAATGCTTGCATTGGCTTCTGGCAAGTTATAGAGCTTCTGTGGCGTAAATTCTTACACTCTACGTCCTTCTATGGCAATTGAAATGTTTTTAAATAATAATAATGATAATATAATACATCATCGCTGCGCGAGAAATATCTCGTATCCCAAACCGCTCTTTCTATTATTTTCTATAAGAGTGCTCACGTCTCCCAGCCACATATGAATGTGCAGTCTATCAGAACAATGTTTTTTGTTGTTGTTCATTTTCCTGTGCTAAAGTGAAAAGAAGAATTAACTTTAAGGGTAGTCGGAAACCAAAATAATTTTAAAAATGACTTTTTCCAAATGTTACCCCATTCAATTAATTCGACTCTGTTGATTAAAATGGTGTATAATTTATTTTAATACGACACATGGAAGCATATTTCAAAAATCTATGCACAATTGGGCAACTTAGACATGTTTCTTTTTGAAAATATAAATGTCTTGAATACTTTAATCTAGAAGGCTGTGGTTTTCACTGTTCTCTTCCTGAATGTTATACGCAGAGGTTTCCGGTACTGTCATAACAAACATTTCAATAGTTTCGATTAAATGGAGTTGGATTTGAGGCACTGTTGTGGGTAAATGTGTGAGTGAACATGTTGTTTTACTTTGAAATCATATTCTGAAAAAATGACCTTTTATTCACATGTTTGACCCATTATCTCAGAACCTACACTGGATAGGCAGTTCATTGTTCGTAGAGAGTCACCTTGTGCCATAATACAGCTACTGAACCGGACAAAAGCACATCACATATATAGTTTCTGATTTACATACACTTTTAATGACATTTTTGTAAAACATTTGGAACTTATTAAACAAATTCATAACCTTACAATTGTTTGTTCCAACCATTCCATCCTGGTTCAGTACTTATGGAAAGGGTGTAAATACATGTAGCAAAAATATCAAAGCTCTAAACTTAATACTTCCTGAGATAATGGGGCATCTTTTCTGTCAAATTAACATTATCAAGATAGGGCTTTCCGACTCCCCTTAAATGCATTATATTGTAGGATTGCGTGAATACTTCTCGAAAATATACAATCCCACAGCACGGTACAAAGAAGTTCATTTTCCGTCATAAACTGGCACAGGAAACTGCCACTGACTGCATATCCATGTGTCACAGGGAGGCGAGACCAGTCTTAAAGAAAATAATGGACAGAAAGAGAATAGAGGGATACAAGGTGTTGCTTGCGCAGCGACGATATGCCTTTCACAGCGGCATTGAGAAATCAAGAATGTTTAAACAGTTGAAATCGCCACCAGATAAAGTTTATTACTACTACTCTACCGTAATAGAAAAATACAATGAACCTCTTACGAGCACGATTTTAAACCTACTAGAGAAAGATACAGTGAATCGCATAATTATTCGGACAGACATGGATTTATTATATTTTCCTTTGTATTTCGATTTCAGTAATAATAAAGCACCGATATAAATTAAATACAAGTTCCTGTGAGGAATATAAAAACTAAACGTCCATCATTCTTCTAACGAACACTGTCAATGATTGGTACTTCGAAAAACTTACACGTCTTAAAACAGTACGAAATTCCTCCTGTAGCACTAAACAATACCATTATTCCATATTGTGAAACAGTTATGAATCTTGGTGTGGCTATAACCGAAACATTGAACTGGTCGCAACATGTGACGAAAGTGCGCCAAAAGATATGTCAAAGCCTGCATCCCCTGAAGCAGTTTAAAAATATATTTCCTTGGTCCCTGAAAATAAAGCTCATTCAATCACTTTTGTTTCCAATTCTCGAATACTGTGATGCAGTTTTGATTGATATCAATAACGAGCAAGGCATGAGACTGCAACGTGCCAAAATGTATGCATCAGGTATGCATTTGACATACAACCATATGCCCACGTGTCCCCATACTATAGACAATTATTTTGGTTACGACTGAATGACAGACGTAGGCTCCGTGCAACTACTTTGGTGTATCAAGTGCTTTCTGAAAACACTCCTCCTTACCTATCCACCAGATTTCGCTACCTTAGTTCCCTATATCTTTTCAATACCCAGTTAGGCTGTACGCTAGAAATTCCTGTGCATCGAACAGCAACCTACAACAGATCGTTCACGATCACCGCCACGAGCTGGTGGAATGAACTTCCCAATGACATCAGGGAAGCTAAATCTAAGACAAAATTTAACATCCTTTGCCAGCGTCATCTTATAAGCACTTCCAGTCTTTCTTGAGTGTGAATGGGATTCATGAATGAGAATGAATATGGTTGTTTATTTTAATGTGTTCCTGTTTATACTTTAGTTATACTTTACTCACTTTAGTTAGTTTAGTTAGTGATACTTCAGTCGCTTTAGTTATACTTTAGGTTGTAAAGATTTCATATGTTTAAATTTTATGTAAAAATTATATTGTATATACATGAAGTGGTTAAGTGTAAGAAAGGGCCGGGAGCCCTAACTTCGCCACAATAAAGACGCTTTAATAATAATAATAATAATAATAATAATAATAATAACACTTTCCTTTTTTTTACTTATGATCATATAGATTCAGTAAGTGGCGGGCTATCTTGTCATTCGAATTACTTCCCTGAGTCGACTTGGCATGCTCTTCAATAATTTCCGGGTATAAACGGAGATATCTTCTGCCACTCATCTTGAAGTCGGTTTTTTTAGCTGTTCTCTAGATGCGATTGTTGTTTTTCTTATTTCCTTATCAAGTTTGTCCTAATGATTCTCAATCGCATTGAAGTTTGGTGATTGAGGGGTACGATGAAGCATTTTGGGCAAATAAACAATAACCACATCCTTACATTCCAGGCCATATGCTTTGGGTCGTTATCTTGATATAACTTAAAATGTTCACCAATCACCACATTTCCGGCACTCTTTTTCGTGTTATCCCTCAGTATTCTAAGGTATTGAAAGTTTACGCTCGATAAAAACAATTCACCAACTCCATTCGCCGACATACACCCCGACATCCTTCACAGTTGTTTTCAGATTTTTGTCTTGAAGCTGAGTATTTGGACGCCGCCAAACTGTTATCCTTCCCACCAGACAGAAATATGTTAAATTTACTCTCATCAGCAAATATAAAGTCATTCCATCCCTCATTGTCTTCTCTAACATGCTATTTGGCAAACGGCATTCTCTTTCGTCGATTTATTTGATTTTTGTAGGGCTTGCTTCTTGCAATACGGCCGTGAAAGTTAATCCTTTTGAGCACTCTCCGTATTGTTTTGGGATGCAATTTCTTTCCGGTGTCTGTGGCGATCTCCGTGGCGAGTTTTGCAACTCCTAACATGGGTTCATTTTTGTTTTTTCTGATGATATAACCCACTTCTCTAACAGAAAAAGTTCTTGGACGCCCCATATGCGGTAGATGTTCAATCCTATCTTCCTCCCGGAATCTTCACTAATCTGTCAAATGGAAGCTCACAACTACCGCATGGCCGATATATCTTTAATTCCAAACATATTGACATTCTTCGTCCCCGAGAAATCCAGTGACATCTCTCCCTCACATTCATGCTGAGTTTGTGTTCGCTGGTACATCTGATATATCGTCTTCACGCCTAGAAAACAAAACCGCTATGTGATAATATTTCCGGGAGATAGTGGGTTCGAATCCCACTGTTGGCAGCCCTGAAGATGGTTTTCCGTAGTTTCCCTTTTTCACACCAGGCAAATGCCGGGGCTATATCTTAATTAAGGCCACGGCTGCTTCCTTCCAACGGCCTTTCCTATCCCATCGTAGCCATAAGACCTATCTGTGTCGGTGCGACGTGAAAAAACGTAAAAACGTAAAAAACAACGTCAAAATGGTTAGTGGGACGTAAATTCTTAACATGGTATTATAATTACTGTGCAAAGCCGTAGCCATGTTCAAACACCGCATCCGGTTAAGCAACGTTAGTGGCATTTGACCTACCTGGGGCGAGGGCACTGATAGGTCGCCTTCGTAGAAGATTGGATAAAGGCACTGGGAAATTATTATCGTAATTTCAGTAGATGTTCGGGGGTTGCTATGGAGATATCTAATAATAGAAGCAAGAGCGATGTCTGAGTTATGGCTACGTTTGAATTTACTACGTGAGATAATGAAACATAATTCCACAAGAAGATTCATGGACGTAAGTGAGAAGACAAATAAGTTCACTCTGTGTCTGGGGAGTGTCCCTGTGATGAAAGAGCTCATCCCACGTACGTTCCATGTGACAATAGAGCTAATGTGAGTAATTAAATAGCATCTCATCTCCTCGAACGGACCTCTTTGTCTGCTGCAACCCTACCTTTGTCACAATAATTATTCGCCACAAGATGAGACAGATATACCTGGGCTTTGTTTCTCTAGCGTGGTTCAAGGTTTTGTAGTGTCTTCTTTCCCAACTGTCAGAAGATTAAAATGTGACAACCTTGTTTATCAGAGGTAAAATACGAAAGCTGCTGCAGTTATTTTCACGTTGAATACGTTTCTTTCCAAAGGATCTACTTGGTCAATGGCAACACTCGAAAAGCGTTACTAAGAGCCGTACAGTGCATCGTGCACTCTGCTGAGGTCATAATTACCACGAACAATTGTTAAGTATTACTTCAGAGTGTCAAAAGTAAACCTTTTTTCAATATATAATATTACAGGCTTCACTCATCTATTAGTGTATTTTAAATACGATTACGGAAAATATAATAATGGCGTGTGGCCTCTGGAGAGGCCTGGTGCAGATATTTTGTGTTGACGCCTAAGAGGCAACCTGCGTCTTTGTGAGATGGGCTCTTAAATATGATGAATTATAATTCTGAAGGCAACACACACACACACACACACACACACACTCACGCGCGCGCGCGCGCGCGCACGCACCCATCCCAGAGTCATCGGGATTAATCAGTGGAGGTTAAAATCCCCGATCGGGCCGGGAATCGAGGCCAGCATGATAACCATTCAACCATACGACAAATAATAATGACCTATTAGAATAAAGTAGTCAGAATACTGTAGTTCTTCTTCTTCTTCTTTTGCTACCGCTTTTTCCCACACCTATGGAGTCGCTGGTGCGAACTGCAGCACACATGTGGATTTGGCCCTGTTTTACAGCCGGATGCCCTTCCTGATGCCAACTTTATATGGAGGGATGTAATCACTATTGCGTGGTGCTGTGGCGGTTGGTAGTGTGGTATGTTGTCTGAATATGATGAGGTGAGTGTTGGGACGGACATATACAGTCAGTCCCCGAGCCAGAAGAATTAATAAGAACCAATTAAAACCCCCGACCCGGTCGAGAATCGAACCCGGGACCCTCTGAACCGAAGGCCAGTACGCTGACCATTCAGCCAACGAGTTGGACAGTCATAGTACTGTAGTTATTTTATTTTTTGTCATGCCACAAGACAAATAATAATAATAATAATAATAATAATAATAATAATAATAATAATAATAATAATAATAATAATACTCGTATATTACTTAAATACTATAATGGACATTAGTAATGGTGAACGTAAACAGAACACTGAATATTAGACTATGGTTTTCGCTCGAAATGTATAATGATCCAGGTTATGGATTTTCCCTTTATCCATAGACTTTACATTTGCAATAACTCTTGAAGCAGGAAATCGATCCTTTTGGAATTCATTAATTCTTTAAGACGTCAATTTGTAGAGAAAATGCTCACCCCAGAAGTCCACGAAGTGGTATGTGATGTGCTCTGACTGTTAGGCCGATGGTTGATATTTCTTCTCGATAGTATTTCGTCTGGTAGAATTTCATGGCAGACTCATAAATTTGCTGTTTTAACATGGATATATTTTTTGCCAGGGGTTTATCTGTAATTAGCGTCATCACTATTTCTCGACACCATCATAACCATGACAACCAGTCTTCGTCTAAGTGTACTAGGTCAGTATCGTCATCTTGTCACTGTGATCTTTCTTCCTGTAACTAAGAGCTACAGAAAATCTCGTATCAAATGAACCCCATTCTACTACTCAGTTCGGAATTAAAATCTTCGAACTGCCTGGAAAACGAATCCAGTCCCGGGTTCGATGTCCAGACCGATCGGAATTTTAATCTTCATTGGTTTCATTCTTCTAATCGCAGACAATGAAATTCGATATGCGGCTAAAAATAAACTTTCGTCGTATCCGCATGATCCGCCTCGAAATTTGTTAGTTTTCGTCACCGTGCGAGTTGGCCGTTCGGTTAGGGGTGCGCAGCTGTGACGTTGCATCCGGGAGATAGTGGGTTCCAACACCACTGTCGGAAGCCCTGAATACGGTTTTCCGTGCTTTCCCATTTTCACGCCAGGCAAATGCTGGGGCTGTACCTAAATTAAGGCCACGGCCGCTTCCTTCCAACTCCTAAGCCTTCCCTATCCCATCGTCGCCATAAGACCTATCTGTGGCGGGGAAACGTAAAGGAAATGCTGATAAGTAGAGTTATTTTCAAGCTATATCATTATAACAATAATGTCAATGTAATAACAAGAGCGATAATATAATAGAATACCTATTTAAAACATAACGGATGTCGACCGGTACTAACGGTACTAGGCCACACAATTAATTGCTCATCGCGAGAATACCGTAGAAGCGTGGGTGGTCGGTAACCGAGTACTACCCACAAGTACCTCGTGGTCATGAATATTGATCATTCTGCTTGTTATCTCTAGAGGGTCTTTTAGAAGGTTAGGGCAATCATGTGAATAACGTCTACAATCGCAATACAGCAAGATTTATATTTTATCTTGTGGCTACTTTTCCCAGTTGTCTCACACTGTAAGTACGCGACACAGTAACGCATTCTTTCCTATACACATTATTTTTGTAACAGTGACAATAGTGTAACGGTTTCAAAGTAACTGCTGCGTTTTTTCATCCATCACTGTTCTTAACTGACTCTGCTGCCCGCTATATCCTATCTACCCTCACTGACCACAAGATTCAGAGCAAAAAATGTTCCAGCCCTGAAACTATGATCAAACCCACGGACGAGAAAGCAACACAAGCAATATCTACGAGCCGGCACTGAGTAGAGGAAAGGTAAAAAACACAAAAAATAGCAGCCCTGGAAAAACGGTACTTAAAAATAATAAAATAATAAAAATAATGAATGTGACCGGAAAAACTATTCCCAAAAGGTAAAGAGCGTGGAACAATGGAAAGAGCAGAGCAGAAACCGCAGACGGGAAGTGGCATGAACATTACTTTCGGAGGAGGGAGGATTTTGTCAAATCGACCGGTAAAATCAACAAAATGAGTTGAAAACCCTCATCGCGCAGCTATGTGGTACAAACGATAATTACGCTAATCTCATTATATTAACCTATTGTTTAGCAACTCAAAACAATTCGTTATGGCAAATATGTTTGTTATATACGTTGAATTACTGGATTATGAGCTGATTTGATTGAAAACACTAACACATTATCGATACTCGATAATAACTGGAAGCCTTTACAAATGCAGCATTTTCTCTGTAAGTATGAACTAATATAAATCACATGGAACCAGGATGAGTTCTCCATTTAATCGTAAAAGTCGAGGTTTCCAAAGCTGATTAGTCTACGTTACTTCCAATGCTAGTAATAGGGGACTGAGTGGACATTTCGTCACTTGCAGTAGGAAGGAACTAGTCGAATACGGAACACGTGTTAATAATAATAATAATAATAATAATAATAATAATAATAATAATAATAATATTATTTGCTTTACGTTCCACTAATCACTTTTACGGTTTTCGGAGACGCCGGGGTGCCAGAATTTAGTGCCGCAGGAGTTCTTTAACGTGTCAGTAAATCTACTGACACGAAGCTGACGTATTTCAGCACCTGCAAATACCACCGGACTGAGCCAGGATCGAACCTGCCACGTTGGGGTCAGAAGGCCAGCGCCTCAAACATTTGAGCCACTCAGCCTGGCGGAACACGTGTATTTTATTATACGCATATACTCACAGTTGCAGTATATTCAAAAATAGTTATTTATGCAGCTCGTACGAAGGTGGACTTTTTTTTTTTTTTTGGACGAAGCGTTAGCCGAATGCTTGAATTGCACGAATACCGAAAAGTTCATTCCACTCTCGAGGTGGAAGACTAGACGTCCCTTTTAGGCGCCTTTTACGACAGGTAGTGAATACCGCGCATGTATTCTAATTCCGTCACCCACAGCGGGATACCCGAAACTCATAACTTGGTTAAGCGTAGGAAAGTAAAAGAACTCCTGCGGGACAAAATTCCGGCACCTCGGCGTCTCCGAAGACCTTAAAAAGTAGTTAGTGGGACGTAAACAAATAACATTATTATTATTACAATAAACTAATACCCTCTCTCCACTTGGTATGATTATAATAAACTAATACCCTCTCTCCAGTAGGTATGATTATAATAAACTAATACCCTCTCTCCAGTAGGTATGATTACAATAAACTAATAACCTCTCTCCAGTAGGTATGATTGTAGTAAACTAATACCCTCTCTCCAGTAGGTATGATGATAATAAACTAATACCCTCTCTCCAGTAGGTATGATTATAATAAACTAATACCCTCTCTCCAGTAGGTATGATTACAATAAACTAATACCCTCTCTCCAGTAGGTATGATTACAATAAACTAATACCCTCTCCCCAGTAGGTAGTGACCCAATATTTGGGGAGAGAAGTACTCCATTCATTCATAGTGGACGTCATACATAGCACAGAAAGATGTAAGTGAACACTCTTACACCTGATCTACCTACATCGAAAAGCTTGTTCTTCGCTACGTACTAAGCCGAGGTAGCTGTTTCCTCAACCACAGGCAGCAGACCTGGCGTGGCTGACCTCCTGACATTCTTTGATTGATAGTGATGGCTCGGGGTGAGTTGTTGTGAAGAGTATTGTTCCTGATATTGCCGAGCGCCAGCGCGCGTATTGAGCGGCCGGATAAATTAGCCACACTGACAGACTGAAGAGAAATTGAAATTAATAGACGTGCAAGGGAGGTAGGCTTAACGAGGTATATTGAAAAGTTTCGGCTTGATTTAAATATCGATCATGAAAAAAGCTCATTTCATTCCGTGAGGTGCAACTCAAAGCTGGAGTGATGACACAGAAATTCATCACATAAGCAACATAAACTGAAGTGTGTGAGTGGTGCTGTAAACTGGCCGCTAATATGTGCAAGTTTAAATTAACTTAGTGAAAAGCGCCAGGTAGATTCCACAGTGGAGGCACACATAATGCTACCTGAGAATGTTGGACTGGTCCCTGGATTAGTGGTGGGATAATGGAATACTTTTAATAACCGAATAATCTCCATCCGATTATTTAAATACTCAAATAAGTAATCGAATAAAATAATCGAATGAGTTTCAAATATCATTCAGTTGTAGTGGTGGCATAATCGAATACTTTTAATAATCGAATAACCTCCATTCGATTATTAAAATACTCAAATAAATAATCGAATAATATATAATCGAATGAGTTTCAAATATCATTAAGTTTTATCGCATAGAATAATCGGATACGTCATGAATAAAGTTTTCGATTTAAGTGTGTCGGGTGGATAATCGATTGAAACAAGCTAATAGATAGACTTTTACGTAAATTAGAAATATGACTTTGTGACGTGGTGCACTTAAATACAATGACACTGTGACGTGCGTTAATAAGAACAGTGACGATGCAATTATTTTAAGGTTAGGTTTGGGTTACACTTAAGGGTGTCACGACAATTAGTTAAAATACCAGGAGATATACCCAGTTACAGTTAGATTGATTACAAGTATACGGTGAGGACCAATTAGAACACAGACAGTATCCGTAGCACTGCTACACTAAGGCTGACTATAGACACGCAGTGATGGACGGGTTAGGTCAGTACATAAATTAGAACGAGTTTGGTACAACGATATGAAAACACTTTTAGCACAATAAGGAGCTAGGTCACCAAACATAACACTAGAAGCTCAGAGCGACTCACTAGTAAATAATCCTTTGGTACCAAGGTAACTGGTAAGTCTCGAGACACAGTGACGTAGTAGACGATAGTCAAGTGAGAGTTCAATGGTAGTAAGTACCCCGGTGCACAGCGTTTACCGAAGATAATGCACCCAGAAGGTCCAAGTAATTTATCACTCAGAGTCACCACATAGAAACAGTTAAAGCAATAAGTAAATGCAAGTTTTTTTTAAAACCAAAACAACCACTTACCTCGAGGATGGTATGTAGAAGGTGCTTTTGGATCTTGGCAACCGTGACCAATAGTATTACAGTATCATAGTAATTTAGCAATTAGTGCACTTTCATAAACACGAAAGGATAAAGCCGAGGTTTAGGAATATAGAAATTTAATTTAAACACCAAATGAAATACTACATCAGGTTGAACTAAACGAAGATTAACTAAGAGGTTTGCAAAATTAAAGTTTCAAAGGGTGGAGCTAATAATAATTTACATGAATTCACAATCACAAGGAGAGAAATGAATTCTATCCTTACCACGATGTTAATCTGGAAATACCTGCATAAATTAACAGGACACAGAAAACAGGGAAGACCCCAAAACGCGAAACATGTGAAACCTCACAACCAGAGGTACAGCACAGGCACAAAACAAATTGGTTAACTCGAGAAATAGCAGAATACAGTTTTAAGAAATAATTTCAATGTGTGACACCACAGGGCCAGTGGAGACCAGAAAAGGGGAAACACGGTAATACATTTACCAATACTTCAGGAGCTTATCGGCGTGAGCAGGAATAACCGCTCGATATAATATTTCATAGGTTAGATCATATGCCCATAATCAGAAGGGCATCACAAGCGCAGAGGAGTAATTACAATAAAATTCCACACCGACTCAACCAGAGCCTTACAGGAAACGGAGAAGTTACTCCCAAATTCAACACTTCACGTACCAAATCACCATAGAGATCGCACGGATCTCACCATAAGAAATCAGTTACCGGGGAGAAATAAAGAAATCAATAATAATAATAATAATAATAATTCCCCAAAATTCCAAGTCAAGTTCACAAGAACCAACAGTAAACGTAGCCGTGTCAGTTTCCAGCAAAAAACTTCAGTCATCTCATTCAATCGAACAATGTCAATAAATCGCAATGACAATAAATGTCACCAAGACAACCGCGAACAAAAATTAAAATTAGACGGTCAACGAGTAACCAAACACCGTTGTACGGATTGGAATTCATTTTTCACAGCTCCGTTAAGAAATAACAATTTACCACCCAGGATGGTTGGTGTTAAAGGTTTAAACTTACAGATCTGTTCGGCATATTTAGCTTGCCAAGTTTGAAATGGGTATAACCCTATACAGAATTACATTCATTCAATAGAACAACTTTGATACCTTGCATAAAGGGAAGGTTAAATTAGCATAGCTGACCACTGAAAAATAAATCGGGAACCAGAAGAAAATGAGTTTTTGAAAAGGGGTCAGTTATGGACTAGCGAGAATGACGGGTCCGAAGGAGAATCAGAACAGAATAATATAACACAAGTAGAATTTACGTAAACAAAATAAGAATAGTTAAAAAATGGTCAGAACCTACCAAAATTACACCCCAAAAGGGGGAAAAAACCAGGGAAAACCCTGGATTAATATAAACCCTCACATGGCACGTCCGTCCCGTACAAGGACAGGAAACAAAATGCAAAATGGCTTCCACAACACTAATCAAGGCCCCGCCGTTATCGCTAGTAATAGGGAGCGAGTGGAGGGGGAAGGAGGAAAATAGCCACAATGAGAGCAGCGTGATACAGAGGTACACAGACAAAGATATGTATACCTCTGCTAACAATTTAAGGAGGACATGTTTGAAGGAGATTAAACATAAAGTATTAACCTTACAACTCTTTCAAAACGTGGGTGTGTGGGCGCATGATGCAGTATATTAATTTATGCATTTTATGTAATGTCATCTGAATGCATGACTCACTCACAAGTATGGAGCACTTGTTCTTATTATTCCTGTAAGGGAATGGAGATTGGTAATTTTAACTTTCTTATGATGAGATTGATGAGTTGTTGACAACATTAAGATTACTTTTCATTCTATTATTTCGAAAGCATTCACAATTCATTGCCTCAATCATTCGAATGGAAATTCGAAAGAATAATCGAAAATTTGTCCGAAGGGAAAAAAAGTAATTGAATAATCGAAAAATAATCAAATGGTAAATAATAA